>NC_091504.1:25929875-26238079 GCF_947461875.1 Haliaeetus albicilla | reverse complement strand
ACCTTTGCTGTATGGAAATTATGTAAGTTAGACTTTTTAAAATTCAGTTACTTCTTTTTTTTGCTTATATCAACTTGAATCTCCTTCATATTTGCAAACATGTTCAGACAGCTCCTTCAACATTAAAAGAAACAAAAAATCTTTACAACAAATCTTTAAAAAAATCTTTATAGCAATAAGTATTCTTTCTGTTGTCTCAGCTGGACCCTAGGTAGGTGATTTAATTTTAGACTAGGCCAGATTCCACTAAGTGTCCAGCCTAAGCCAATCCTCTGGGCTTTCTTGAGTTGTTTGAGAGAGAGGGATCCATCCCAGCCCAAGATGGGATACTTAGAGTAGGCAAGCAAGTGGAACACATTGCTCTCTGTGGGCATCTGTTTCTCTCCTCAGGCTCAGAAGGAAGCTAAAAGACTAGCTTAGATGACCTTCTTGCCTTTTTGGCAGATAAATGTAGGTGAGGTGAATCACATACTGAATATATGCCAACACGTCCTCTTGTTCTGAGTGCCTGCCAAAATCTTGCTTGTGCACCAAGTGTAGGAAAATATTTGGTGTAATCCACCTTCAAAGAGATGCCTCTCCTTAAAAATAATGAGGTACATCCTCTTTCACATATTCATCTCATTCTTTTGGATGTGTACTTAGTGCAGTTTTTACTACACAGGTAGTCCCACTGATTTCTAGAGCAAGTGACTGGCTAATCTCTGCTTTCTGTCATAGTCCTTATTGCTGCTTGGAAGGGACAAACAGCGAGGAAGGAAGGAAAATGGTATGTAACTCAGAGAATATACCTGTCTGTTGCAATACACCTGTCTCATACATGTGTGTTGTAAAACTGTGATGCCAAATCTATCTGCCTACTGGAAAGATGTACAAGGAACACCAATTTGGGATATTTCTTCTTGCTAACAAGCATTGATGAGAAACAGCCTTTCTGATATGGCACAAAAACCCAGTTGTGATAAAGAAGGTGGAATATGTATTCTTGATTCTTATGTCATTTTCTTTTTCAAGTGCAATAGGATGTAAAATGCTGAACAGCTCATCAACAATATAAAGGATGGAGGCAAAGAGACAGCTTGCTCGCTAGTCAGCCTGTTTGGAACAGTGCTGTAGGTGGAAAGCTTTTCTGACAGGAGTGTGGAAGAAAGCCAGGGCATGGCTCCTTTACATTTCTCTGCCTCATCCGAATGGATGTGTAGCTTTGGCACTTCATCGCTAGCCAAGCAGAGGCCATTTGAATTGTGAATAGTGTTCTCCCAATGGCAAACAGATGATCGGGCCAGAGAAAAGTCTCTTGGCATTTAAATGAAGTCATACACTCTAGAAATGTAAGTCTTGCCTGTCGTTCCAGTAGTGCATTTCAAGAGCTGATAAAAGCTCCTAGCATTGTACTGATCTTGAGCACACACCAGATCACCTTTTTATTCTAAGGGTAGGGACATGTAATTTTCATTAACCACACTTTATATATATGTATGTGCCTTAAGAGGAAGAATATATATATAAAAAAACTTTTTTTTTTCTTCCCCCCAAGATTTACAAATCTCATTTGAAACTTTTGTTTGATTTATCCCCCAGACTAGGGCTATAAATGCTGCATGAATTTGTTTTTGTGCTCTAAGTATAGTTAGAAGTGTACACAGTGATTTGTGTTTATACATCACATTCTTATTAATGAGCACAGTATAATTGTTGGTTGTATTGACTTTTGTTTCTGTGGATGTTTTTAAAAGATATTTTAAAGGCTTTGCTGGAGTTTGCATGTGCTTCAGAAATTAAATTTAGTCTGTGATTTTATTACCCTTTTTATTTAATTTATCTTAACTGTTGCTTTCAAGCTGTGAACCAGCTGTTGACTTTGAAAAAACATTGTTCAGTTTGAAAGGAGCATTTTAAAGCTTAATGTAATGGCTGTAAGTAATCACTACAGCAATTATATTCTCTGGTGTTGTGCGTCACTATAATAATATTGGAGGTTGTGAGAAAATACAGGAGAGAAACACATTGGGCTCAGACTTCTCAGTTTTGCCTATGATGCCCGGCATCAATCTGTTTTGTATATAGCTTGGTGTCACTGCTTGAATCGTGACAGAAAAACTGAAGCTCCACTCTGTTGTGGCTCTGTGTGTGCCCAGCAGGAATCAGGGGCTGCTTCTGAGCATTGTTCTCCATCGTTCTTCCCAGACTGGACAGGTTTTTTTCTTTCTCTGTACAAGCAGATTGTAGCAGGACGCTTGGTGCAGTAGCAGAATCCCCTGCTGCTCTGCTGGCTCCTCCTGGCTAGTTCCAAGATGTTACACTTGACACAGAGTGGAATTTTGGTTTTGGCTCTTCTTGAGCAGCTGCATACCCACCTTGTCTGGTGCCGGTAGTAGCAAAGCTCCACACAGAGCGTACAGAGAGTCTGGGCAGGGTGGGAGTGCTTGGCATCCTGCAAAGTCAGGTCATGCTCCCGTTGTGCTCTGGAAGTGAGCAGCTAGTTGCCATGGTGAGGAGAATTAATAGAAATGAGTGTATTGTCATCCACATTCTGAGAAGGAACATCCTCCCTTTATTTGCGACTCTCCACTTCAAGCAGGCTGGAGCTCTTGGGTAGGAGAACTTTCTCGGTCACTGCAAGGAAGATAAGAGAAGCAGCATGCACTCTGGATCCCTTCATGTTGTAATAATCCATGAAAATGCTGTGCAGCTTCCTCTGCCCTGGAAATTCTCTCCATAATGATTATAAAAGGAATGTAATATGCATCATCATGGGAGTGGGCTACATTTCATGATGAGTCACCTAGTTAGTCCCAAGCTTGACACGCAGCTTGTGTTTGGAAACTGTGGACTATAGTGCTGCTCTAAAAAGGTAGTCCAGCAGATCGTACAGCTGTGCAGGACCTAGCCCCTTCTCTGCTTTTGCCAGTGTGTGTTGCACAGCAGGTTGGAGTCACCTACCAAGCCAAAGCATCAGTTCCCATTAACAGCTTTGTGAAGCAATGATGCAGCTGGGGAAGACCCAGTAGGAAGCTTAGATTCAGCAATATACTAAGCCTTCCCCAAATTTCTTTGTAGCAAGATCCTTCAGAATACCGATCTAATGACAGCAAGATCTAAGGCAATGCAATATAGTGACACTAACAGGAAGGGCAAGTGTGCAGGGACCTAGAGACATTGAGAGCTTGGGACAAATGGGAGACTAGGCTTACTGCTGAGGCAAAATTGCTGGTGTTTGGTTGCTGTGGTTTTAAAGGAAGGATAGATGATGCATTTGGAAGTGGGTTTTGTGATGTGACTTGTAATGGATGGTAGTCATGGTGCTACAATTGGGATGATCCTCTACTAAGAGGTAGTCCTGTTTTGGCATGGTAATGCTCGGCAAGAATGGCCTGTACTTTACCTTAAAAGAAAAAAGTAAGAGTAACATGAGAGCAAAAGCATACCCACATGTATCTGTGTGTGCAGTATGCACCTGTATGACATCTGCAGCAAAGTGAACCTGGATGTAGTTTCCCCTTTCTCCACCTGTGCGTAGTGCACAGAAAAGCAAAAGCACTGATACAGATCTAAGTGTGCTTCAGAGATCAGGTCTATCCCTTCCAGACAAGTATGGTTGAAGCTGGGCTGGTGACCATGGGTTTGGCACAACGGGATAGAGACAGGATCGTCATTGTCACAAAGGCAATATGACATGTGAATTACATTATGTACATATATGTACGGATGTATAAATTAGACACTCAAAGAAGGTAACTGCTGGGATGGAGACAGACATGGAACAGTGTGTTCTGGAAATTTAAAAGCTTAGCCAGCATCCCAAGGTATTTTTTTTTGAAGTAGCAGAATGAAATTCCTTTGGGTGCAGCAAATGAGACACATAAAGTGTAATGCCCTGTGAAATCACAAAGAGCCACTTTCAACAGATGGAAAAAAACAACTTTAATACAAAACCAAAAATTGATAGACTCTGTTTTTGATAATCCAAATACCAGGTTACACTTTAACAGTATCCATTACTGTCTATAAAGTATATTTCGGTTGTTAAATGCACTTGCTGGTTTGTCACTATATAGAATTTAAAGTGATGAATCCTATATTCTGTCTCCTTCACTCTAAGAAATTAAACAAAGTCTGTGAGAAATGGCTCCCAAGTTACACATGCTATTTCACTCCGCTGTCTGCTGCACTTGTGCCACTATTCTGAGTGTGGAACCAAACCCCTTGTTTTGAAGCTGGTTTTAGGAGTCCCCATGGCAGGGGATGTTAAGAGCTGTGAGTGGACACAGATGAACAGCCCGTTGCCAGTGGCAGAGCTGCAGGCTGGCACCCTAGAGCCAGGGAGCTTTCCTGTGCCCTTGGAGAAGGAGCACCATCATGCACGTGGGATGAGAGTGCTCACCTTCCCCTCATTGCACCACCTCTGACCTTTCTGATATACACCTCCGCAGAGAGGAGTAGGGGCACCTCTCCCAGTTGTGCTGTGCTGCTCAGGGCAGCTTCAGACAGGATTTCATGGGAACATTTGGCTGAATATTCCCAGGGTATGTCAAAGCTAGCACTTGGGAAAACTCCCTGTGCACCAGTCATTGTAACCTAATCGGGGAAAACCTGGAGACAGTATGGGGCGGGGGAGGAATTGGTGCCTTGTTCTTTTCCGAACGCATGAAGTCAGTTGCATGTGAGTAAATGTGACTCACTGAAGACTTAGGACTCCTGTAGAGAAAGGCATGTCTCACAAATCTCTTGGAGTTCTCTGGAGGAGGCAGCAAACATGTGGGACAGAAAAACTGGATTTATATATTCTGCTTGGATTTCCAAAAAGAATTCAACAAGGTCCCTTGTGAAAGACTTCTAAATAAAGCAAGCAGTTATGTGATGAGAGGACAGGTCCCCAGATGGACACACAACTTAAAAAGCGTATAGGAGTAAATGGCCAGTTTTCACAGTGAAGGGAGGTCACCAGAGGAATCCTGTGGGGATCCGTGCTTCAGCTGTTTGACATGCTCATACATGGTCTGGAGGAAAGGATGAACGATGACTGTGTGTTTGCTGACAATTCTCAGCTATTCAAGGTAGTAAAAATAGGTGTTCACTGCAGAGCACTGTGGAAATTCTCCTATATAGTGAGTGACTGACCTGATGTAATTCAGTGTAGAGAAATAGAAAGTGATGAGCAGAAGGAGGAGCAATCCTAATTTTGTGTATACAGCGATGAGTACAGAGGTGATTGTTAAGTCATGAATGAGACCTGGGATTGTAATAAATATTTATATGGAAATGCTGGCGTAGCACTCAGTCATAAAAGTAAATCACATATTAGGAGTTCTTAAAGAAGGAACAAAACAGGTAACAGGATTATGTCCTTGCATAAATTCCTGGTGTTGCGCTCCTTGAATACTTTATGCAGTGCTGTTCCCCCATTTTAGAAAGCAAAGAATTGAACTAGAAAACATTAGACAAGAGAGACAAATATGATCAAAGATTTGGAATGGCTTCTTTATGAGGAAAGATCTGCCTTGGAAAAGAGATGATTAAATGGAATGTATGTGTATAAAATCATGCAGAATAGGAAGGATGAGGAAGGAATGATTGTTCACTGCCTCTGTTCATGAAGGAGCTGGGGGTGGAGGGAAGGACATGACACTGCATATGTCAAACTCAAATTAAAAAAAAAAAAGGGAGGTACTTATTCACACTGTGCATACTGGAGCTCTGGAATTCCTTGTGCCAGGATGTTGTAGGTGCTAAAAGTTTCAAAAAATGAAAGCACAAAATTGTGGAGGAAAAATCCACCTGTGAATATTAAATACCAAAGACCCACCCCACTCTGGCTCAGAAAGTTTCCAAACTGTATGCACTTCACTAGAGGTTGGGGCTGTGCTGCTATGTGCTTTTCTAATTCTTATATTCTTCTCTAGACATTTTCTCCTGTCTGTTGCCAAAAGCAGGATATTGGGCTGAATGGACTTTAGGTCTGAACTCATGTGGCCACTCTTACATGTCTATGTTATCCTAAATTTGATACGTTTTAGGTAAGAAATTGCATATGACGTAGGTTTACACGTGGGGCCAATATTTTTTACTGTTCTTTCTTTTACCTCTAAAATTTGCCTCTGACTCGTCAGAGAGCACTGCAACCTTAGGCTGCGATGCATTTGGTTCTTGCAGTGAAAGTTGTATTACCAGCAGTGGAAGTCAGATCTAAAGACAGGAGACAAGTGCCTTGTTGTGTGGATGTCAGATTCCACTGGAGATAGGTAGGCGAGCCCCTTATCTGGTGATGTTTTGCTGATTGATGGGAGTGGAGGAAGAAAGGGGAAGAAGAGGTTCAGTCAGCATCTAGGATCCATTCCGAGTTCTCTATGAGAACTGGAGTGTTTATGAAGGCTTTTGTGCAGTGGATGATGATCTAAGTCTATGCACTTTTTGGTGAGTGTTCTTAATGCCTGTGCAATGGCATAGCAGCCTGCTAGCGTGGAGGAACCCAGATGGTCAGGAGGTTATGGCCTTTCTAGATGGAAATTTTGAATGAGTTAAGCAGACACTGACTCCAGTCTCCACCATTCCCATTCCTTTGCACGCTTTGTTGCTCCCTGTGTAGCATAAGAGTCGTGGGGGTAATTTGAGGGCTTCCTCTCACTCCATGGCTGTGTTGCTGTCAGGATGGAGCCAGCTCCCCAGCTTTTCCTCTCCAGGAATCTTCCCATTTACATGCCTCAGCAATAATTCCTGTGAATTTAATTAATCACAGTTTACATGGTAATAACCTTTGGAATGTTTTTTATGGGTAAATAATGTGTATCCCCTGCTGGGGGGGGGATCTGCTGGTTCCAACATTCAATTATTGCATAATCTACTTCCCATTAAATGATCAGAGAGTGAGACCAAAGGAAACTAACAGCAGCGGGAATAATTGGCAGCTACTTTGTGTTTGGGGCACAGACATACCTTCTTAATGCTCGTTCAGAAGCCCCTACAGTTAAGGAGAATGCAGGTTTTTTGGTGCTGCCAAGCAAGTGCCACAGAGGGAGTGTCCGGTTGGCAGCATGATGCTGTGCACAGGGACCTGGCTAGTTCTCTGTACAAGGAGCCTTAGGCCTAGAGAAGTCCCATGCGAATGAGGCTACTCAGCCCCTGGTACCTGACCAAGTCCAGTCCCTTTCCTTGCTGCATGTCTGGCTGCGAGCTGTATTGCAAGGGGGCCTGAGAATGCCTGGCTACAAGATTTTGTTCAGTCCCTCTTCTCCTAGCAGGCAGGCTCAGAGCAGCTCCAGAGGGTCACAAGTATATCACTTTCTTGTGAGACAGTGAGGAGTGTCATTGTCACCCAGCACCTTTGACAGAAGAGAAGGTGAAGGGGCCTGCCCAGGGCTGCACAGTGTGTCTGCAACAGAGCAGAGTTGGGCAGAGTCAGGACTTCTTGTGTCTGTTGCTGGGAGTTACCAGCCCCACGCTCCGCTGCAGCCAGACAAGCCCTTCTGCTGAACAGTGGTCCAGGAGCCATCCCCTCAGTGCAGGCCTGACTGATAGCCTCTGGAAAGGTGACATGCCAGCCCCGCTAGCAGCCACATACACGATCACAACACGTGCAGGGAGAGATACTCTGAAATGAGGTGATGTCTGGCTGGGAAGTGCTTGCTCAGGAGCCTACTCCAGTCCCTGCACTGTGATTATCCTAAGCACCAGTGTATTTTTCCAGTTTTATGTTTCCTTTTCCTTCCTTGTCTTTGGTATTTTTGCTTTTATTTAATGTTGTATTCTCTGTTGTAATTACTTCTTTAATCTGTAATGTTGCTGCCTGCCTGACTCCCCCAGCTCCTGGCCGCCTTCAGGACCAGCGCTGTAAACAAGCCATGGTGTCTCTCAACAGCAAGGTTCCTGCTGAAATAGCTCCCTAAATAAATAAAAGGCAAATTGGATATTGGAAAAGAACTTTAAATAACATCTGAATTCCTAGGGAACTACATCTTACATCTCTGTTAGGGGGACAAATGGGTTCAACATAAGTAATAATCCTCTGGAATGAAAAATAAAGAAGCACTGTTCACCAGCCTCTGTGGGCTGGAATGAGAATAGAGTTTGGTGATAAATAAAAGCAAAATGCAAAGATGTCCCTGGGTGGCAGATGGGAGCAAAAGATTTAAACATCATTGGACTATAAACACACGATCTCTGAAATGTGCCATAGCTTGCCTCCAGATAGCTGCTTTGGATATGATGGGTCTAGCTTTTTCCTCCTGTGTAATGGGAAGAAGCTAAAAGCCCTTTACGGAGACAGCATTACTGGCAGGCCTTTGCGGCACATGCTAGGCCATGACCTTCCCAGATGGAGTTGCACCTTTCAAACACAGTCTCATTGTGCTGAATTCTACCTCTTTAATGAAACGTAACCAGTTGAAATTCTCTCAATGACTTTCTTTCTGGTCTTTCTCCATACTGATATAATGCTAAAATCCTCCCTTGTTCCCACTTCATGTGATCTAGTAATGTTTGCATTTTGATTGCTATGTCCCTATTGTTTGATACTCACCCCTTCTCCACACCTACTTCAGGAGTTTGTGACTGGACAAGCCCCACAGAAGTGTGCACATTGGCTCCCAGCATTCTTCCTCTGCTGTGTATGACATGCCCATCCTTTTGATTCTGGGGCAACATACTCCTGTCACTGTGTGGACCAACTGCTTTGTCACTGGATGCTTTGCTTCCTGAGCTATAAAGTTCTCTGTTGAAGTAGTATGGCACCAGTGTTTCAAGTCTGTGACTGTCATCGAGCAGCTGAGCTCACTGTGGTGTGGGTGTGACGGCATGTGCCATCAGGGAATCCCCATCCGCGTCCTATCCATTGCATCAGAATGTGAAGCAGGGAGTATGGGTTTTGCTACCCTTCATCTCCTTCCATCTGTTTGCTCCCCCAGTTACAGTCAGTGTGTATAGCTACTGCCACTGCTGCCCTGCTCTTCATCTTCCTTTGCATCTCCTGGGTGCATGTTCTTCCTGAAGAAAAGCTGATTCTTGTCTCTATGAGCCTGAGCCAAAGACGAGCACGTTTAGTGCCATAGAAAAAGCCTTTCCTTTTGAGAAGCGCTTCACCTTTGCTAAAATGCAGTTCTTGGTGTGCCTATTTATGAAAACCAGTCGAGGTTGTTCCCTGCCCGGCAGGGTTGTGCTGCACCCCGGTAATGATTTAATAGCAGCTCCTGAAGAGGGCAGCATGGATTAGCTGATGCTCCTTCACGTGGAATTCTGCTTTGTATTCCAGCCCTGTCTAAAACAGAGCTAGTGAAATGTAAAAAAGCATTGAAGGAATTGGTAGTAAAACTCTTGGCTCTGTGATAAGATCCTGGGCTGAGCTGACAGAGTTATCCCCATTCCTGTTGCTATAGGAGAATATGCCTTTCACCAGCAGTTGTGCTACCTGCCACAGGCTGACATGAAATGTCTGGTGCCTGTGGGACCTGCCTGCAGGCTGGTCCCACTCCGCTGTCAGGGGGAGAGCACAGACACAGAAGAGCACATGTAGGAAACCCCAGCTGCTCCCTTCTCTTTAAAAGACTGACCCTACATATGGATGGAATTTGAGACTCCAGAGTTGTGGACAGGTTGTTTTTGAGTGTCAGCACTGATGTTGCACTCAGCTCTGTGGAATGTACACAAAATAACAAAATGAAAACTCAAATCCTTTACACCAAGGAGCTTGCACAATGGTGGGATATGAAGTACTTTTTTCACTGCGAGGAAGACACTGGGAGACCTAAGGGAAGGGATCAGCTTAGTTAATGAATCCTGGGAGTTTGGTGCCTGACTGTCTTACAGGTGATGAATGAAAAACTTGTTTCCTTGAAGCAGAAACCAGGATGGTCTTAAGCACACAACAAACCTGGAAAATTACGTGGAAGTGCTTGTGACATCCACATTAATACCAGATGAACTAATCAGGATTAATGTTAGTGGGAGTAATGCTAGTGGATATCACAATGATTAGACTATTATAATAATGAGTTTTCCAGGGAGGATGATGACAGGTGATTTATATACTGTACAGGTATTTCTTCTGTGTATCCAGATGATAACCAACTCTGGCACTTTGCTGCAAGAGGTTGGGACTTTTCCTTATCCCTGAAGTTGCCCAGAATGTGGCTCTCTTCTAACTAGTAGTTGGCCAAAAGGATCCTGGACAGGAAGGGAGGGAGGGCTGAGTAGAGAAAAAGGATGCTGGTGTTTCATTCCTTAACTGCTTAGAGAGAGCTCTTGTGAACCTAGCCCTGAGGCGTTTTCTGGCCTCACTGGGAAAAATGAGGAGAACTCTGTCTGGAGATGTGATGCAAGCACAGTTTTACAAGCACCAAAGTACTCATAGGCAGTAAAGTGATGAAGATCTGGCTGCTGTTTTGTTACAAGCTCTACCTTTCTAATATAGAAGCATCAGCTGCTGTTTTCTGTTCTGGTATTCAGAAGAAATATGACCAGTGGAATATAAACCTCCAGTGGTAAAGACAGTTTCACATGGTGTATATGTGTATAGTGTTTGGCCACAGAAGGCCATGATCTAACTGTGCTAGGAATCACTGTCACATGTAATAGTGATTGCACAGAAAAAAATGAGGAACCTAAAGTAGTAAGAAAAGGTAGTTGCAATTTTCCATGCATGGCATTTCATCCTTCACCATTTTTTCTGTGTCTTTGCTAAGCACTGACTGTAGTTGTTGCCGTTTAGGATGCACAGTCACTTCTCCATAGACTTTTTACCATCTCTGTAGTCTGGCAAGAGTTAAGGAGTTACAGTGTTCTTGTGCAAAGCCTATTCTGCCACTGTGTTATCACATTGTTTGGAAGAAATTTCTTCTTCTCTGGAACTGAAATCAGAGGACAAAGAAGCTATCTAGTAGCTTGTTGAGGATGGAGAAATGATGCAACATTTGAAGCTCTAATGGTAGATATTGAAGCTCTTCCATTGATTTGTTGACAGAGTGACCAGGGCAGTAACAGCTGAAATTCTTTTTTCTCCTCTCAAGTTGAGGGATAGCTGGATCCTTTACGGAGTCCCATTTTAGACTTCAGGAGCTAGGTGGGTACCTGCATCCCATCTGCAGCCTCATTAGTTAAATACATAACCTTCTACCTTTCATGCCTACCTTGGGGAAGGCAACACAATATCATCATTATTATCAGTTTTATAATCACATTTAAAAATTAAGTCAAATGTTTGGTAATAATAATAATAATGATTTTCAGTGTAAGCCTGAAAAAATGAAAATAAGTTCAGAGCATTTTCAACATTGAATTTTCATTATGGGTATTTCAGCTGCATCCCTCTCAGGGAGGATTGTTCATTTGTTTCTACAGCTTTGTGCTTTGCACACTAAGACCTGGGCAGCTAATAAGTGGGAGAGTGTCACAGATGCTGAGCAAGCCTTGTTCATTCTCATTCCTGCAGCAGGTTAAAGTTGAATAGTGAGTTAAAAAGCCAAGACTGACACTGCTGCCTAAAAATTGTCATATATTTCAGCTGTACTTGTTCTGGGGTAGAATGAGATCCGAGGCAGCATCTTTCAGTGATAAAAGTCCTGTGCGTCCTTTTGTTTTTGCATTGAGAAATGACTTTGGGACAAGTTTCCAGGTGAAAGCAGCAAAACATTCCTGGGATTTTTCCATTGTTTTTGTGACTCCTAGGCAGGGACAGCACTGTCTGCCACAGGAAAAAGCTTAGTGCTCTGCAGCAGGTTAATAGGCTCTTTTTTTCTTTGGAAATGCTGTAATTCCTTCCCTGTCACCATAATCCTTAACCCTCAAGTGACAATGTGGGCTTGTTAGAGCCCTGTCCAGAAAAGATGATGTGTTCAGATTGCAATCTGGCAGAGAGGTAGTGTCCTGAGCCAGTGCTGCTTGCCCACCCATTGCTCCATCTGGGAACCGATGATACACGCAGGAGAACTGAGCGTGAGGGGATGGGGCGGGTGTGACCCTGCACTGGTTGTGCTTCTTATTTCAGTGAATTCAAAACAATTTACATGAAGTGTTGTTTTGGAACTGTTAGTTTGGAAATGTAACCCTAGGCACATACACTTAGGGTTAATGTGTTATCAGTGTTATACCAGAGAATGTTATTACATGCCATTTAGATACACAAACATATTTTTATGAAAAGTGCCCCCCATTGGTACTTCTGTTTTATTTTAAACAAGCCAAATCATGGGCAGCTGGTAATCTATATTAAAACAAGACTGTGCTGTGCTACGTTGCCACTTGAATGCTTAAATACCCCAGAGGTTCTTTTGCAGATTTGCTCAGGTGACCATGTCATCTTTACATGCAGCTCTGAGGGTCTCTTTGCCAGGTCCAGAATGGGATGGAATGCAGGCCAGACTTGATTACTAATTATCTGAATTCTGAACTTACGCTATTTGATGCTTGAATTCATCTATTTTTAAAACTGTGATTAGACTTTGCAGATATCTCACTGATATGCAAATGTCAGGCTGGGAAGTAGCCTCATGTCCAAGGAGAGCTTCTATGAGGTGGTTGTTCCTGGCAGAAGCACGCCTGCTGTGACCACAGGGTGTTCTGAATAGGCAACACTCAGTCTTGACAGGCTTGAGGCTTGATACTGCCCTTTCAGAGAGATTCTGTCTTTGCTTAACCTCCTTCCTAGTGCTTTCTGATCTGTATTGCTGTATTGCAGAATGAAATGCCTGATTCAGTTCTAGATTAACTTGGTCTCTGCTTCATAATGTAGATTTACCAAGGATCTCTGCTGGGGAAATCAAATGGAGTGAGTGCCCTGGTGGGTGATAAAGACATCTGGGAACTCTTTGTGTCATCCTGCTGAAGCATGTTAGGACTCTTGTCACCAGCTAAAGATCAAGATGCTGCATTCAGCTCATCTGTTTTGGAAGTGAAATAGGAATACATGAACACTGCGAAGGTCTTTTCGTGGTGCTGGCTAGCTCCACAGTGAGCAACCCCACAGACAAGAGTGGACCTAGTAAGATTTACAGCAGCTGTGAATCAAGTTCCCTGCAGTCACTTTTTTTGTGCTCTGCACACTGGTAAGATGAGCAGTTGAACTTTTGCTAAGGAGTATATCAAACTTCCTAATTTTGCTCAGTCTTGGATCAAGAGAGCAGTGGTACTGCCTAGAAGCTGGAACTGGAGAGTTCAGTAATTTTGCCACCAGAACCCCATTAACTAGAAAGGGGATAAAGTGATCTGTAAAGCAAGCTCTTGTCATGTTTGTCTTCTGTGCTGTCAGTTTGTCAGGCAAGGACATTAGACAGTGTTCATACAGAAATAAGTTACACTTGTGTCCCTGGTTTGTGCCTCTGGGATGCAATGACAATACAGCATAGCTGGACTAACTGTGACACTGACAATATTTCTAGTTTGGTAGATTAAAGAAGAGGAAAGGAAGGGCATGTACAGTGATCATCTTAAAAGCAGTTGAGAAGGGTGTGGTGGATACTGGGAGCACCGGGGTGTCCACTAGGGTCTCCAGGAGCTATGCAAGCTCTGCCTTTGGAGGCCAACAAAGGAATTTCTGCCTGCCAGGGAAGAGGTTTTCCTCAGGACCTGCATAGAGTTTTGGTTACACTTCTCTGCATGGATTCACATTTTCTTCCAGATAGTTGACTACATCCAATGTCTTTGGGAGCAATTTTTGTAGCCTGTTTGCATAGGAGGGGTCAGCTCCTGAATTACCAGCAGCTGCCTAAGTCACCAGGGCCCCAGGGAGGAGAGGTTCTGCAGCTGGCAGAGCAGGTCAGGACCACATGAGCAGGGTGACCACATGAGCAGGGCAGCCACATGCACCTCCTAAGAGGCAGAGGTAGTAAAGGCCATGGCTCTGATCACAATGTCTGAGTCAGGCTGCGAGGCAAGATGAGACCATCCAGCCAGTGAACAGTGAATGTCTTTGCTATGTGTAATTGGCTTGTGGCTCCAAAGAGCCTCTTCTCTTCCTTAACTGCTTATGCTCTCGTCTGCCCTCGACTCCTGATCCTTGCATCTGCCCTTGCTGGCCTTCTGCTTTTGTTCTCTTTTTCAGCTAATCACTCTCTGTCTTCTGTCTCTTGATCCTCCCATGTAAAACACTGGCTGTACATAATAAAATCAATGAAAATTCTGCTCAGACATGACATGTCAGACCAACCAGTGGAGTCTGAGTGAGGCAAAGGCAGCCTATAATTAACACCTCTTATGGAAGTGCAGAAAGGTTGTCTCACTGCATAGAGGCACAAGGGCATGCCCTGTCCAGACAGGCTGGCTCCCTGGCTCTTGGCTTGGCTTGCAGGAGCCAGAGTTTCATTGGTTGCACATCTTTCTTTGTAAGGAGATGCAGAGTAACAACTTTAGCTTGGTCAGCTGGCTGTTTTAAGCCACACTACACTGCAGGCTGCTTCCAGGTGTCCTTGGGAAGAGGCTGGGCTTAGTCGCTTAAGCCACCTACTTTTCAGAATCAAACTAATCTTGTCCTATATGCTCCAAGCAGACTCTTCCCAGTGCATTCTGACCCATGTGACTTTCTATGCTGAAGACCTTGGTCTATTTTCTGTCATTATTTTCTAATACGTTTTTTCTGTAGATACGGCATTATGCTAAGATAATTAAAGCAAATTGTGGTTCTTGATACAAAAATGAGTCTTTGCACACCAAAATTATTCTGATATAGAAGCTCTGAGAATTTATTAACCATTAACATTCATGTGCAATCAAAACATAACTTTTTTCCTACTAGTTAGATGTTCAGAGTTGTTAAATTTGACTTTCCAGAAATGGTTGCCAGTAGCATAATTGAACAGTTAACTAAATATATTAATGCAGTTTGCTTCAGTGTAATTAGAGTCCTATAAAGTATGTTTTAGCAAGTTGAAAGTGTTAATAACAGGCCAACACATTTGTACATTTTCAGCTTTGTAACATTACCTAGGCTGCTGGAGTGTGAAGACCAGGGCTAAACCTCCCAGGGCTCTTAGAACAAACAAAGGAATCACACCTGTTTTGTGGGGCTTCGTGGGGAAAATTGTGCTTAAACATAGCAAATAAAGTACCAGATGATTTAAGCTGTGCAGGTTCCAACCACTTTGTAATCCATGTTGGAGAACCGTTGATGGGTTTACAAGATGAACCTACCCATGGGCCTAACTCGTGGTTGGTGCAAGCACTGAGTGCTCCCAGAGTGCAGTTGGCTGAAGTTGTGCCTGGCCATGGCAGTGATGTGAAGCCAGTTTTGCATCAGAAGTAATTAGGCAGCAAGTTGCACGGCTGCTTCACATGTGTTCCCCCAGCAGGGACTCACCTTCCCCAGTCTGGGGTAGTGCCATGTGAGCCGTGGTGTTCTCCTGCAGACTGTTAAATGTATTTGCTTTACATTGCATTTCGTCTGCAAGAACAGATAAGCTCTAGATATACTGTAATGATAAACATACATTCAGGCTACTGCAGAAAATAAGACCACAGGAACTGAGAGCACTGTTAGTTTTCCTTATCTTGTAATTCAGCTGAAACTTGAAAAAAGTATTAGTGTTCATTATGGGGCTGGGTCCGCCTGCACGGTGAGCACTCTGTGGAACCTCAGACACGGCACATCTGCTCAGTGTCTCTGTGTGTGGGATGTGAGGGCCAGTTAGTTAGTGGGCCAGTTAGTTAGCTGGTTGGCCCTGACTGGTTGTCACCATCTCGGGTAAGAACTACTCCCAGACTTGAGAGCAAACCAGCACTTCTGTTGTGAGATTGTGTAGGAGAGACAGAGGATAACAGGGTGGCGAGGTGACTGCACTTCTGCTTTTCAGACTCAGCCTGCTAAAACTGGCCAACTTTTACATGAGATGCTTTTACAGCAGCAGGGGCTCTCCTTGAGACTGAGGGCTGAGGGATGTGGTGCAGTTCGGCAGTGAGTGTCTGCCTGGCAGGGCTGGAGGTCCCTCTCCAGAAGACGTTCCAGCACAGCCAGGGGCTCTAGGCTACGCACAGGAATCTGGTGGGAGAGGCTCTCTGGTTTTTCCCCTGCAGATGTGTCACAGTCACTGCTTCCCAAAGTGTAGTTTTATCTTCATCTCCATGAAAAACATCCAATCCTGTCACAGCTTGCACAGAAGATCAAGCCATCCCCAGGGCATCTGTGGGAGATTGGTCACGCAGCCACAACTGCACAGTAGGTGTCCAGGCTGCCAGTGTACCCTACCTGTGCTCACTGGGGTAGCAGTGCACATCTCTCTGCAGGCCATAATTCTGCACAGTCTAATCAAGGTACTGGAGAAGGTGTTCATTAAAGTGTCTCCTTCTTAGTGAATCCTACAATGTGAATCTGTCAGACTGCTCCCTGCCTAGAGACGTTCATGCTTGGAAATGCAGCTTTCTGCACTGTGTGGTACTGGTCTGACAAACTGTCCTGAACTCCTCTGCTACTGGTCCATCACAGTCTTTTGGGACTCCAACTTTCTCCCTTTGCCTCCTGCACCAGAAAGATTCTCCAGGGTCTGTTTCTCCTGTCATAATCCAGTGGCTGCTTCTTTCTCTGCACTGGTTCCCAGGTCATCAGAGGCTTCTTTCTCTGCACTGGTCCCCAGGTCATCACAGGCTGCTGCCACTGACCATTTTGGCTTTTGTTGTTGCAAAGATGGTCCCCAAAAAGCTAAAGAAGCAGCCAAAGAGTAAGAAGAGTTTCCAGGAGAACAGAAATGAACTTTTTGATGAAATTCATGAGAAACCTTAACTCCACTGCAGCATATCAAAGCTAGGTCAAGGCATCTTTTAAACTTTACAAACTTGACATTTGTTCCTCCACACCCAAAATTTATGCACAAGTAGCAAACTTCTCTGGGGATTTTCACTTTCTCCCCATGTCCATGTTCCTGTGCATCTGTGCAGGACAGGCAATTCTGGTTAAATGTCAATGTGTGAAAGCAACTAGACCAAGAGAGATTCCCCAGTTAACAATCTCTCCAGACCCAGGTTTCATGGCAGGGCAGTGGAGAGCTCCAGGGAACTTCCAGCTGTTCTGCTTAGCCAGGTCTGGAAACCATGGTTTGAATGAATGCCAGGCTCCTGAATGCCAGTGACACACTGCACAGATAAAATTACTCAGACCCCTAGGTGCAGGAGTTGCCTGAAACATGCCATATGGCTGAGTTCAGGGTCAAGCATCAAGAGCAGATTGTCGGAATGTGGAATAGGGAGACCCCAGGGCTCAATTTCCTAGAGCTGTTCACTGTGCACAGAGAAGAGAGCACACATTGCATCACCTTCCTGTTCTCTGAGCCCTTGCATTCATCATACTCAGTGCCTCACTGAAGGTTACGGGATGTCATCTTACACATTTCAGAGGTTTACCAACAGGAAATTTCCAGCCTTGGTGTGGACTGGTTGCTTCCATCTTCTGTTAGCTGTAGACTTACAAAGAGATGTTCATATTTTAAATATGGTGCAATGACATCAATAGTAATAATTATTGCATGCATCAAAGCTTTGGAGATTAGCCACGGATCATGCATCTAAATGGCAAATGGTTATAATAGCTCCATACGTGAAACATCAAAGTATGAGGAAACATTGCTCTGTTATAAAAAATACATCAGAGTGATCATTCCACTCTAAGCAAAGTGCAGAACTGTAGACGTGCATGGAACAAATGCAACACATTTCATACTCATTTGGGTGTTTCAAGTATGGGAAAAATTGATTCCACAGTTCCAATTGCCAATCCACATCAAGTGAAGACTGCATTGAAATTATGAGATTTCACACAATATTAGGCTTAAGTTGACTCCTCCTTGTGAAAATGTATTTATAATTAGGGCCTAGAAAAGCAAGAAGCAGTATTTGGGGTTTTAATTTTTTATATGCTCCCTGGCAGAGAGAGAAGTGGCTGAGATTGCATAAAATTCTTAAAAACATGATGTTTCAAGTATCCTTTTGCTGAATTGAAATGGCTTTCTTGTAGATTGAAGGAACTGCACTGTTGTTTTCTTTGTTAGGAGAAAAGTATTCCAAACTGAGAAAAGCACAGGCTCTCTTTACTGAGCCTGGGGACAGCTGCTGGAAGAAGAAAATGCGAAACAGTCACTAGAACAACAGAACCTCTGAACTCAGCAAACGAAATTCCCAATTACAGACATGCTGCTGTTTCTCTCCCCTCATCACAGCTGTTTAGCTTGATCACTTCCCCAGCCCCAGTGGGATGAACAGTGTGAAGGATGCGGTGCCATGCATGCTCCAACAGCCAAATCAAAGGCCCAGCCAAGTCTGTGCCTCAGCTATGAGTCTGGAGGAAATCACAGACCCTCATTAAAGTTTCAGAAAAACCTAACTGGTATGAGGACAGCATTCCAAAATGTATTTGGGGAAAACAAATATTGTTTTAACTCTATTAATAATTGATGCGTTGCCAGCAGAGATCCTCATAGCATTAGGGGAATTGAAAATTAAAGGCACAAAGACACTACTTTAAGAAAACATCTTGATAAATAATTAATATGGCATAGGCCTACTAGAATCTGAAGAGTGTAGGTTTTAGCTCGTCTTGTCAAAACTATGCTTTCTAATACCACAGTTTCTTCCAGAATGAGCGCATGGTCATTTTCATTTTACATCGACAAGCTCAGTTTCTTGTGCTGAGCCCCTAGGATCCTAAGTAGCACATACCCAAAGATCATGGCTTTCTTAAATCAAGAAGGAAAAAAGGTTGATGATTATTTAGAAGACAGAAGAGAACATGTCTGCTTCAGGGAAACTACTGTTTGTCAGGCTCAAACTGGATCAGAAGAAGAAACCCTGGCAATGCCCATTTAGCAGTACGATGTATAAATAGCTGGGAGAGATGTCTTGGTATGTGTAACACCCAGGAACAGCTACTGCTTTAGTTTGTGTGTCTCTAGAGAGATGCATTTTCAATGGTGAGGCCAATCTTGGGGACCACACTGAATAATTGAGTGGCTGGCACTTCCCCTGTTCATTCTGTCTGATGGGGATCTTAAGGACAAGAATTAGCGGCACCCAGCATTCTACAGAATACAAGCCCATCGGTATCACTAAAGAAAGGCTGAACATAGAATGTGCTAAGGGAAGTAAATATGGAATTTCTGCATTTCCCTCCAAAGCAGCTTTCTACCACTGCTGTGAGCAGAGCCTGTGAGAAGCAGCGTTCAGAGATGTGGCTGAAGAGTTTGGCTGATGCACAGTTCCTGACATGGAGCTACACTGCAGTTTCAAAACAGAATACTTAGCACTGTGTTAACTAATAAAGCTTCTGCCATCTCTGAAAACCTGTGTGTTGCTGAAGGGCATGTGAGCTCTTTAAAGTCCTGATTTATTCCAGTCCACTCCTATCTTTTAGGTTGTTATAATGAAGCAGCTTGTAAGTCAGGCATAATTGCTGGCAGGCATTCAAATTTAAGAAACGGTGCAAGAGCATCCATAGAACTATATTTGTCATTTCATTCCTTTAAATAAAGCAAAACTGAATGCTGCTTCTTCATTACAAATGTCTCAGTTCTTTACAAACAAAAAGGTTTGTTGAGATTGATGGAATTCATAAACACCCCTTATTTACTACAGAAATGTTAATAATTAAGCAGAAGAGAGAATATCCATGAGTGCTATTATAAAAATAATTCTTGCCCAAGTTCCAAGCAAAAAGCCCATGTAAATTAGTGATTGAGAACATAAGGGTGATCCACTAGAACTTTAAAGGGGAGTTCATTCTTTCCATTGTGCAAATACAGTGGTCAGACATTGGTGAGTGCAAAAATATCCAGATTGCAGCTGAGTATGTTCTGGCTCAGGTAGATGCCCCCTTCACCACCACCCTGTACACAGACCCATTCATTGCATCTGCCCCATGCTGAGCGAGAGCTCGCTGTTCCTGCTTGCTGCTGTGACCACCGGCAGCAAAGTCAGGCCCTTGTTGAAACTGGAACGTAAAGCGCGTGGGCTGGCACCCACTGGGAAGGTCGGGCCTGACATGCCAGAGAAAGGATTGTGGAAAATCCCCTCTTTCCCACAGTCCAAAGGAGTGGATTCCCTTGAAGAAGTATCCTTTGGTTTCAGTGCCATTATTTCCTCTTGACCGCATTGCCGTTCCTCTCTCCAGTATGGCTTCCCTGGCCCCTGCCGGGGCTCAGCTGGGAAGATGGGCAGCGCAGTGCTTAGAGCACAGCAACAGAGAGGCCACAGGGAAGTCCCATGTTCGGCCGGCTGTGGTGGTCAGGATGGGGTGTGGGTGCCATGCGGGAGGGCTGCTGCGTGGGCGGCCTTAGCAGCTCTTCTGCCTGAGCGCCGTGAAGGCCAGAGCTGCTGCCCTGCAAGGAAAGGCTGGCTGCAGGACTGTACCTTCCCATAGCCATTCCTCCCCATCCTGCAGCTGCAGCTGTTCCTCAGTTCTTCGGGGTGTCCTTGCCTATGGCTCTCTGTACTTCTGCTTCCACACCTGCCTTGTGCTGCATTCCTCCACCTCTCCCTGCTCCTGTCCGGGGCTGCCTGCCCCACCTCCCAGCATTGCTTCTGCTGTGTCCCTCCCTCTTGCTGCTTTGCTTTCCTGGTGTAGAGGCCTTCTATCCATCCTGCTGGCTGGCAGGATGAGCTTCCATGCCTGCCAGGCAGCCCTATTGTTATTTAAAGATGCTGACTCTGGGAGCCGCATCCCCATTGGGCAAAGCTGAGAGTCTGTCTGATTAACAAAGCAGGGAAACAAGCCAGTCAGAGTTATCTCGATCTGAAGCATATTCTAGGAATGATTAGCTGCCTGAACTTACACTGTAATTATCTGTGCTGAGTGGCTTCTGCACATCATTGCCCATTTTTCTGAGTGTTTTTATGTAAGTTGATAATGGAAAATGAATAAAGCCTTAGTTCCACTCTGATTTTGGCACTTGTGCCAGAAAATATCTGAAGATGAACATTTTTGTGTTCACAATAGTTAGATTAATATTTAATTTGCTGGCATCCAGCAAGCTGATTAGTTTTCCTCTGATATGGCTCAACTTTGTAATTGCAGGAACTGGCTCCTCCTGGTTTGTGCCTGGGGTAAGAGGCTCAGAGACGTCCTGACATCACTGTGACCACGATTTCACCAGGCTGACGCACTGCGAGGTTATCATCTGAAATCTCTGCTCCTGGAAAGAGGTACAGACTAGGACCTGCTCCATGTCTTCTGAGGGCAGAGAAGATCTCTCCTTGATTGCATTTAAACCACAGGGAATGGGGGTGGAAACAAGATGCGGCCATGTCAAGTCTCAAGGAATGCATGATATTTGCCTGCTGCTGCAAGCCAAGCCTTCCTTGGTGACACAGCCCATCTGGTGCTGCAGGCATAGGGGAGATCCTACAGCACTACGGTTTGTCTTACACTGGGGATGGGCAGAGCTAACCGAGACACAGGAGATTCCCCCTTGACAGTGATGCTCTGCTGA
Organism: Haliaeetus albicilla; assembly: GCF_947461875.1. Taxonomy (NCBI): domain Eukaryota; kingdom Metazoa; phylum Chordata; class Aves; order Accipitriformes; family Accipitridae; genus Haliaeetus; species Haliaeetus albicilla. Next base: position 26,216,693 of record NC_091504.1, on the reverse strand, counting down.
GCCTAGGGAATGCTGCAGCTGGGTGCTGCCAGGGACAAGCCATTGAACAAGCCCCAGCACCACCATAGAGGCAATCCGAGAGAAAGCTGTGTGGCATGGGGGACTGGCTAGCTCAGGGCCTCTCTTTTGCCACAGCCATTAACAGATATTTGTGACAAGCCTATAGCAGACAGAGTGTGGATTACATTATTACTTGCTTGCGGTCCTCAGAGATGCTGCTTGCAGTCCTTCTGGAGTAGTGGTTATGTCTGACCATTGCCCTGAACTAGCAGGTGGAGCTGTGCTCCAGGAGTGTCTCTGAAGCCTCTTGAAACCCATGAATACATCTGGGCTTCACAGTGTTCAGGACAAAGAGCCACATTCAATTCTGGGGTCATAATGCCCTTCCTCTTTCAGCCTGTATTGAATAATTTCACTGGCACCTCGTGATTCCTGCGTTGTGAAAACGGGCTAGTGCACATTTGGTGTGCTCTGGTGATCCCTCCTGCTAGGGACGGTCCCACCTTCCTGACTGCATTTGTAGGTGAGTCATCTGCCTGAGTTTTGCTGGACCCTCCCGAAGTGGGCAGAGGACTCTGCCTGCTCTTGGGGAGGCAGAGGCAACAGGCAAACTCACATCTTTTGTTCCCAGAACCGCGCTCCCAGTGCTTCACAAATGGGACTACCACCTTTGACTCAGTTGTCCAAGTGATTAAGCCTTCCCTATTTGCTCAGAGAGCAACTATGGCTCAGAATCAAATTCAGCCGTTAGAATTAACCCATCTGTAGTGTCCATTAAGTCTGGATTCCCCTGACCAGCCATGCAAAGTAACATCTCGTCTTAGTGCCATATTCATCTTGCACTGTCAGTTTTACCCAACTCCTAAGCACTCAGTAATAGCAAGACTGTCAGGGTGTTAGTTATTCATTAGTTTTCACTCACTTGAAGAATATATCGTTGTCATAATATGGCACATTGCACTGGGAACAAACTCCCCATGCAGACAGGGATTAGGGCCATTTTTCAAATGCTGCTGACTGTTAATTTGTACATTGTTTGAAGGGAAAAGGTCTTGTTAGAACTCCATTTTGAACATTACTTTGACAGAGCATAGTGGGCAGTTTTTGCATCCTCTCTGATAGCTAGGGGACAAATGGGTCCCAGTGACAGGAATGCAGAGCACTAACCCCTATGACAGCATGTGCCCAGCGCCGCATACACAGTTCTCATTCGTGCACCCAAAGCTAATCAGGTGAACCTCATCAAAATCCACTTGTTCAGCAGCTGACTGTACAATAGCTGCTGGCTGCTCAGCCTCCATCCCTCATCACTGTCCTCCAGAACTGTCTGCCAAAGCTTGATCAATGAGAAGTTCAGATATTTTGTTTAGCTGCAGTACAATCCTGGCTGGGTGAGAAAAGCACCAGGCCAGTGAACCAAGCACTGGTAGCAGCCAGTCCATGGGCAGCTGGCCTGCTCAGGAGAGGGATGGGGGATAAGAGGGCTAAGTCTGATAAAACTGGGAAGGAAAAGTTGATCTTCTTATATGGAAAAGGTGAAGATAGCCACAAGTCTGCAGGCTGGTGTGGAGGGAACATGTCTGTGGTGAGAAGGGGAGACCATTTTGGTCCAGCTATAAGGTTCCTGTTGTATCCCCACCACTGAGGACTGCTGGGACAAGGACCTTCTGCAGTAATATTCTTGCTGAGACACAGTGCACCTCAATTTGTGTGTGCAAGGGGTGAAGTGGGAGGAGTGCAGTGCCTGTGCAGAGCTGGCTTCTTGTGGAGCTCAGGGAAAGCAGGTCAGGCAGCACCCTCAGGTCTGTCACCTCGTGTGTCCTCGGGCCAGAGGACCGCTGGGTTCAAGGGCAGCTTAATGATGGAAAGAAGAATTGATTAATGTTCAGAACTGCTCCATTATTGAGCAACTAGAGTAGATCTTTGTATTAAAGCTGGATAATCTGGGGAGAGGGGGAGGGTAAGGCTGTATGTCTGAGCCAGGGCACTTGCTGTTCTCAGGTCTTCTGAGTTACTTTTCATCATCTGAACAGCTGCCCCCAGAGAGCGCTGGGAAGGAGGGATGGCAGATACTGTAGAGCTCACAGTTCAGCCACCAGCTCCCACAAGCAGAATATCCTGTTTGCTTCTAGACCAAAGCAGCAAGTGGAACAGCTGCTGCTGCTGGGGTGTTATGAGCTGCGACGTGTCCCTGGACTTCCTTCACAAAAGGCAGAAAAATGAAAAAGGAAAATTAATTTCTCAGGGGCAAACAAATCAAACCAGCAACCTCTGCTACAGCTCGTAGCCTGCTTAAAGACAGGTCTGGACTAGAACATTTGTTGCAACCGTTTAGTGACCCATGCGCTTCCCAGATTCATCTTATGAACTGGAAAAAGCAATTTGTCTGCCCATGTGCCCTGAAGTACTGATATTTGTTAAATCCACATGCTTTGAAAGCCCTAGAATTGAACTACTGGATATGTAGAGAGAAAAGCAAGTAAAGCTGGCCATGATATGTCTGTTTCATCTAGATAATATTCTGATAAGGCCTGATTTATTACCTTTATGTCTTAAGGCCAGGCAAGCCTCATGGGTTCTCACCTTTGTCCCAGTCATAAAGTACAATGAGACAGGGGAAGGAGAGTTTGAGAAAGGAAAGCCAGAAATCCTATTTGCCTGTGGAGGTCTCCGAGTGCTTCCTTTCCAAGCTTTCCAATTCACACACTGCTGTCCAGTTCATCAGTTAGCTGGCAATTCAGCTGTCCCTCTCTGTCCTGGTGCCAGGCTCATGCACACTGCCTTCGGCACGGCTGCAGTGGGCCCTGCTGCCTTGGCTCTGGGGTGCCAGCATCTCCAGGTCGTGGTGCCCATGGCTGCCCAGGGTGGCTACAGCACTCACCCTTGTGCTCTGTTCTCCTTTGCAGAATCTGACCTTCCTTCTTTGAAAAATTATTACAGTAAGAAAGCCCAGGCTGGAACCGAGTTATCGATGACAAGAACAATATGAGTATCACCTGTGAACTGGGGATAAATAATAAGGCAAGACACAAGGCACACAGAGGGTAATTAAACCCACAATACCTAGGGATATTTCTAAATGAAAAAAATTATCTTCACACTGAAATTGCAAAATGATGCATCTCAGTATATTAATTCTGCCCAAATTAGCAGTGCCTAAAGAACTGCTGACATTACCTGCTAGCTTCAGGGAGTCTGGTGGGGTGAGCAGAGCAACAGAATGTTGGTCTCCCCATTTGGCGTGGCTTGGTCTTTGGGACCACGGGTGGGGAGGAGGTGCTGCATTTCTGCGTCTGGCTTCCCTGCTGGCTGCAGCTCATTGCATCGGGTCCTGAGCGACAGCACGGGGCCTGAGCTGTCTGTGCAGGCAGGAAGGGAGCAGATGGGTGCAGGATTTCCCCAGCACAGTGCCTGCTCTTTCAGCCAGCTGCTGCTGCTGTGGCTGCCATTTTGTCACATTATTCCTTCATGTTTTGAAGCAGGGGAAAAAACTGGAGCAGATGAGGATCAAAATCTTTGTGGCGTCCAGCATCTTTCGTGGGGAACTTGGAGCGAAATCACAGAAATCTTCCAGGAGACTGGTTCATTTTTAATGATATAGGATTATAGTTTGTTTAATTCAACCTGAGTGACATAATATCTTTCATTTGGACTTATTACCAGCAGAGCAGTTAGTCAGTTGGAAGCAGACCTAGGGCAGGGCATTTTGTCATTATTTTAAATTTTCTCTATCTGACAAAACTGAAGGCCTTGAAAAGACTAGAGCCATTGTAAAGGATAGAGCATCAGAGAATAGGTCACACAGTGTATTAAAGAATGAAAATTGATTCATTCTTTCCTCTGTTGAATAAGCAGCTGTACTTTGGTCCCTGTGATCCATGAAATAAGCTGTCAGGGAAATAGGAAATGTGCCACATTTGAACTTCACTCATTGATTCTGTTCTGATCTGAGGTGCAGTATTAAAATGCATTATGGTGAGTGCAGAATCTGCAGCAGTGATGGCAGCTAGGCCTAGCTTGCTAGTCAGTTGTCTGGGCTATTTGTTATTAAATTAATCAGTGCTTTACAATTCTGAGACTCATTTACTTAGGTCATCTGGTCAGAGCCAGCTAACAGGAGGAATTTCACAAACGCGACATTTGTTAGTTTTAAATAAAATCAAAGGCGACAGAGGAGGCTCAGGAGGAGTGGTTCTAACAAGATCTATTGGCCCTTTTATCTGGAGAAACAATTTTCAGGCAATTCAGAGATTCTGACAGTAATCAATGTAAGAAGGGGTAGCAGAGACTTCTAGAGTATGGGACTATTAGCTGTAGCACGTTAGGCCAATTAATGCCTGCAACTCTAGTAGACTGCTTAGCTGCAAAATTAAATGGAGGACATTCCCGTTATTGCATAAAAGCCATACCCAGTTTCATTTTTTATAACAGAACACACCTTCCTTTACACACCTTTTCCCAAATAAAAAATTAACCTTGTTGTGCTGTCCTTCAGTAGTGCACAGAGGACTGTCTGCAACTATTATTTGCTATAGTAAGTCTATTTTATCCATACTGAAGTGTCTTTTGCTTCTTTTGTGAGTTCTTACAAGTTTTATTAAATAAAACATCATTTTTGCTGCCTTTGCTTTATTTGCCTCAAAATTGTGATTCATAAAGATGGATTTTTATAATTAAGGTAGAAAGGAGAAATAACCCCCTATATATAATTTAAAATGTTGAAATTATAGACACTATCTAACTTCTGCTTTAAATCACAGGAACAAACTGTTCCCCATTAGCAGCCCTAATTAAATCCATTTTTCTATGAGTCTTTGGCAAATTCCATTTTAGTAAAGCTGTATTAAGCTCTCTTTTATTTCCTCTTGCTTTGCAGAATTCTCTGTTTGAGATGAATAATAGGTCGAATATGGTATGTGACGGCTCTGTAGACTCTGAAGAGATAACATGGACAAATATATTGTTCTGGAAAGCTGGCATAAGAACGCTACTGAGGATTTAGAAGCATCTCAACTACCAGACAGGTAGGAGGACTACCATTTTGGCCTGGGGAATTTATATGTGGTGCAAGAATTGGCAAACATCATGTAGCAAAGAGGCTGTGGAGAGGTGGAGGAGGCTTGGAGAAGGGGAAGAGAGGGAGAGTACTGGAGCAAGCAGTGTGCTGTTCCCCCTCTACACAGCACGTTCAGGTGTTGCACTCCTGAGCCCTGGTCTACCACCTGCTGTGCCCTGCTCGTGTTGTCCTAGGCCTTTTAGGAGGATTGAGCAGTTGCAGAGTGAAGAGGAGAAAACTTTCTGAGGATAGCCAACTCTGCTTTTCTTCAGTATGTGCAGTCATATGGAAATGTGTTTTCTGCAAGGCTGTGCCGAGTTGCCTGTAGCATCTGTCTGAGTCTTTGTGTTGAACCTATCTGGCAGGGACCATGCTCCTGCTGAACTCAGACCCATTTCTGCATGTAGATCAAAACTGGGCCTGGTTTTGTCACTGGTCCTGTGCACAGACAGCTTTGTTAGGGTGATGCTCACTGATGACTTGACTGAGGAAGCAGTGCATAGACCAGAGAACCCACCTGAAACAGCCTCTCATTTTGCAGTCCTTGTGTGTGAAGATTAACTTACTCCCAATAACCTGCAATAGTCCCAGAGCAGCAGGCTTACTCCTATCCTCAAGCGGCTCCATCATTCATTTACTGTAACAATTGGCTTCAGCCTTCAATTTCCTCTGTGGAGCATATTGGAAAGAGAGAGGCTGAGCTGTGAACATTAATAACAATGAGTAATAACAGTACGAGTTCCACAAGCTTTAACAATCAAATGAATCAACAATCAGGAGAGTTTCATTAATAAATACTTCCTGGAGTTAGATGACAGGGAGCTAGTGCCAGAGGTGTGTGTATCAGTTAGAGGCACTTATCCTGTGTGATCTACCTCTCAGCCCCTTTACTTACCTGGTGGGTCTCGTATTCTCCATGATCTGCCATGGAGGGAGCAGAGGCCAAAAGGAGCAAAGGAGTGATGCTGGGGCCGTGCTGCTCTGTTGGTATCTGTATTGGGTTTATGTGGCAAGGTTTTGGTAGCGGGGGGGCTGTGAGGGTGGCTTCTGTGAGAAGATACCAGAAGCTGCTCCTATGTTGGACAGAGACAGTTCCAGCTGGCTCCAAGACAGACCCGCTACTGCCCAAAGCTGAGCCCATCAGTGGCAGTGGTAGTGCCTCTGTGATAACATATTTAAGAAGGGATAAAAACTGCTGTGCAACAGGAGCCAGGAGAGATGAGTGAGAAAATGTGAGAGAAACAACTCTGCAGACCCCAACATCAGTGAAGAAGGAGGGGGATGCAGTGGTCCAGGCGCCGGAGCAGAGATTCCCCTGCAGCCTGTGGTGAAGGCCATGTTGAGGGAGGCTGTCTCCCTGCAGCCCATGGAGATCCATGGTGGAGCAGATGTCCACCTGCAGCCCATGAAGGACCCCACGCTGGAGCAGGTGGATGCCCAAAGGAGGCTGTGACCCCAGGGGAAGCCTGTGCTGGAGCAGGCTCCTGGCAGGACCTGCGGATCCGTGGAGAGAGGAGCCCACGCTGGAGCAGGTTTGCTGGCAGGACTTGTGACCCTGAGGAGGACCCACGCTGGAGCAGCCTGTTCCTGAAGGACTGCAGCCCATGGAAGGGACCCACACTGGAGCAATTAGTGAAGAGCTGCAGCCCATGGGAAGGACTCACATTGGAGAAGTTCATGGAGGACTGTCTCCTGTAGGAGGGATCCCACACTGGAGCAGGGGAAGAGGGTGAGGACTCCTGGCCCTGAGGAGGAAGGAGCGGCAGAGACAAGGTGTGATGAACTGATTGTAATCCCTATTCCCCATCCCCCTGCACCACTGAGGCGGTAAGGTAGAGAATTTGGGAGTGGAGCTGTGCCCAGGAAGAAAGGTGGGGTGGGGGGAAGGTGTTTTAAGATTTGTTCTTATTTCTCATTATCCTACTTTTATTTTGATTGGCAATAAATTAAATTAAATTAATCTTCCCCAAGTGGAATCTGTTTTGCCTGTGATGGTAGTTGCCGAGTGATCTCCCTGTCCTTATCTTGATCCATCAGCCTTTAGTCATATTTTCTGCCCTTTTCCTGTTGAGGAGGGGGAGTGATGGAGCAGCTGGGTGGGCACCTGGTGGCCAGCCAAGGTCAACACACCACAGTGTCATGCTGCAGGAAGGCATATGCCCTTCAGTGCCAGGGAGGTGGGTGCTGCTTCCTCTCAGCCTCTGGCTCACACTGAGAAATCCCTGCTGGGTGTAGCAACTCCGTGTGCCACCCCTGGTTCACTACCTTCGTCTTCGCATGGTACTGTTGGGAACTTGTTACACTGCAAAGGTAGTGGTGCAGAGTCTGGGGTGACTTGTACTCCCTGAAAACACAGGCAGGAGTGGGTAAACAGAAGTTGGTATAATGTTCTGCCATTTTACTTACAGAAATGGAGTAGCTTCTTTGTGACTCAGGGTAAAATATTCCCATTCCAAAGCCACCAAAGTAAAGGCTGGGAAAGACTTCTTAAGTTACAGTATATTCCCCTCAGGACAGAGTGAGAGGTGCAGGGTAGGGCTGTCTAGCTCATCTTTTGCAGCTTTTTCTTTGGGTGAGCTGAACCTGGGCTGGTTTATAACCTCTTACACAGAGCAAATGCCTGTGCCAAGAGGAGCAGCCCTGGTCATAGACTTTTACTATAGCAACAACAAAAAGGAAATGCAGGCTTTGTTGATTCTGGTTTGAAATCCAGTATAGAGCAATTGTAATTCAGCTAAGGAGGGTTTGAGGGCCAACTACCAATGTGTTCATTCATTACAGGAAAAGAGAATGACATCTTCTGTAATCATGATTAAAGGACCTGTTAATGTCTCTTTCAGGTTTTCCTGTTACCATAAAAGCAGGAGATGTGGTTTTCTCTCTTTGGAATTTGCAGCAAATATGTCATTTGCCTTTTTTCTCTGGGCTGTTTGAAGTCAATTTTGTTAACTTCCATGTTTTAAATAACACAAACTATTTTCTACTAGAAGCCCTGCCCCAAGGCACATGATGCTAACAGAAAGGACAATTGGTTTCAAGAGAAATCACAGAGTTCAGGGGTAAAACAGAGCTCTCTACAGTTACAAGGGGTAAAACTGGGAGCTGTTGTGCTGAGGATCTGCGCAAGAGTTAGGCTGCCTTCCGGGAAAAGATGCCTCCCTTATGAAGGCATGGGGTTTCACCTCAAAGACAGGGACTCTGAGCCTCATTCCAGCATGTCATCTCACCATTTCCTGCTGCTTTTATGCATTCAAGTGACTCTGCTCCAGTCTCTGAACCTTTTTCACCCTGCTATGCCTGGCATGTAGGAGCTTTCATAAAGTTAATTATACAGCACACTGCAGGTGCTTGTGGTAAGCAGGCTTTAACATGGGTTTTTTTGGCTGGGGCAAGCGCGTTATGCTACTGGGCTAGCAGACCTGGGCTACCCCTGGGTAAGTGTGGAGAACTTCACAGCCCTGGTAACAGACCTAAGCCCTTTGCATACCTGTGCCAATGATGAATTGTGTGCACATCTGGGCCCTGCATGGCAGTAATGGAAGTGGTGCTGGCTCAGGTGAATCTTGACAGTAAAGGAAGAGTCTAGATTGGCACTCGATTTCTGAGAGCTTGGTGCCTTCTTTTCCTGCTCCAAAGGGGGTGTCTCTGCGCTTCTCTCCTGATGTGTCCTCTGTGATCAAAGATTTTGGAGTGCAGAGGTGCTATAAGGTCACAGTGTGTTTATGCCCAGAGAGAGCAGTGATGGGGCTTCGGGCTCTCAATGGTTTTTAAGTCCCTTTTCTCTTTGATGGTGTCGGTTCGGCCAGCCAGCACCTGGGCAGGTCAGCACTGCTGAGCACATCTGCTGACACCCAGTACAGTCCATACTTCTGACCTCTGAGGTTCAGACACCCCTTTGGGCTTCATTCCCAGGCTGCTCTCATCTCACAGACCTAACAGGGCTTGTAGTGGTAACACACAAAAAGACAAGACTGACTTGCAAAATGAACAAACAGATCACGAGAGAAAGCACTCTGGATTCTGGTGGCTTCTTGTGCTATTGATGTGTGCATGCAATGTGGCCAGAATTGTCACTGGAAAACCCCCAAAGCCAGTGGAGTGAGCCACCCCACAAACATGTATTGAGTTCTGTGGCCTTCTGTAGTTTTTGCCTTTGGACTAATTAATGCTGTGCAGCCGTTGAAGCTATTTTCTCTTAATGCTGTTGCTTTTAATCTTGTATCTGTGTTTTGGTATGCTTGTTGCCTAATTCCACTGAATCCTCCTCTTGGCACCAGGAGTCTCTTTGTCAAGTGGACAGGGTTCTTGGCAGCCTCAGAGCTCTCCATCTTGTTCCTCTGTAGTGATGTGCGGAAAACAGACTCCACAATCAGTGAGATTGTAAAGTAGGTATGTTCATTCAGCGCTGGGCAGCACGGGGGGTAGTCCCACCAAAGTCATGCACGCCCGACTCAGCAGTTCGCCTCAAGTTTATACAGTCAAGTGTTACATATTCACAATGCACCTATACATATGCATGACCTATCCCTGCTTCATATTAAAATTAGCTCTGAGAGGTCATTTCCATAGTCTCCTCTCAACTGCGCTTGGGCAGTGCCTCTTTATGGTGGTCGTCTGGTGGTCGCAGAGATGAAGATAGATGACTCCTCTTCGTCACTGCTAGTAACCTCTTTTCTTGCGCAGGCTCAGTGATTTCTTGGTATTCACCCAAGCTGCAAGACCAGTCTTAGCTGGCTCTTGGGGCCAGCTCCTGCTTCTTATCAGGAGCTGTCTCTGCCTCATTGGCTGGTTCTTGGGACCAGCTCTTCTTATCAAGGACTGTCTCTACCTCAGCTAATTTCAACAATGTAAGCGCTAAACATCATCTTTCATCCCCCTTTATTATGTCTACTGAGATTCTTTTGACTCCCCTTGTCTCAGTAGCCTTTGGGCCTCTTTGCCTTTTGGGGTTTCAGAGACTATGGAGAGGTGCTGAAGAACAACTTGTAAAGTACCATGTGATGGTTTGTCTTTGTGGAAGTGCTATACCTGAGATGCAAACAACACCCAGTGCTCTCATTCTTGTCCTTGATCATACATGGATGTCCTTATTTCTTGAGGACCACTGGGGCCCCTTTGAATTGCGCCGTTAATTCAAGTCCACCTGACACCTGATATCCAAACTTCTCATACAACATGAAAGTGCATCTCCTTCCCTGATAAAGCACTGGCCATTGCTATTTGAGTGCCATGCTGGCATATGCTCTCAGCATGTGCAAGGGCATTGCGTCTACCGCACTGGCAGCTTGGGGCTTTGTTGCCTTAGCTTTGCAATTACTCTGACCTCACAAGCTGGACAGCTGGGTACACTTACCCAGTGGAGATCTGTGATCAGAAACCCCGCGAGTGCTCCTTGTGTGTGCATTGCAGCAGCAGAAGCTCCAGGCTCTGGATGGAGCTGATTTGCAAAATGCTGACCAGTCACAGCCATTAGGGCTTCTTGGTTCACTTTCTAGACGAGTCAGGCTGTGAGGTGTGGTGTCCAGGCTGGGTGCCAAGAAAGTGCTTCACATTCTGTCTGAAGCTCTACTGTAGTTTTGATGGATAGGATATCCCTTCTCAGTGCCTCCCTAATCTACTAGCTGCATACAGCTGCTTCTTCCTGTTTCAGATGTGGGTAAAGTGATCCCACACCAACAGTAATGCTGTAAAGGCCGTCAGACTTGCAGAAAATGTTATACAAATCAAATAATAGTAACGATTTAATAAAGATGCTGTTAACAATTATGAACTCAGCCAGAATATAGCCTGTGCAGTCTGTTCTGAGGGTGGGACTTGCATTTGCCTCTTCTGCTGCAATGAGCTACTGTCAGGATTACTGTTGTTTTTTCAGCAGAAGGCCCCGCAGTGTGCCATGCTGAACATTTCTAAGGACTCAGTAGATGCATCGTAGCTATGCTGTTCTGGCACAGCACCCTCTGTGCTCCTGACATGTCTGTGTGCTTTATTGCTTGATTATGTTGGTAGGTCTGTTACGTCTTGCTCTAGTAGTCTGTTGGATTTCACTCTTTACCTACAGTCTGTTTTCTAATGCTCTCAAGATCAGTGTAAGGAGATCTTCACTCTTTTTCCAGGCCACATTTGGAGTCTTGACAGATGCAGTCCCTGGTGTTGGTAATACAATGGGAGATCACCAGGGAAGGCCAAAGCTGTTACTGGTTCACAAGAATGTAGTCATGAAGCAACCCTGAAATGTGTAATATCAGTTAAAAGTGACCAATGCAGATCTGAATTATTAAGTCTATTAGCATGGGGTTGCCATAATGAAGTGTCAAATTCTTCACAAAACCAATTCCTATTAAAAAGACCTAAGATTAAAGCAGAGAAGATTCTAAAATGATGGGAATTGAGAGGAATGAGAGAACACAGTATTGATCATGCACACTAGTCATGTCTGTTTCTGTTTAGAAATATGAAAAACAGGTTAATGAATTAATGATTCAGTGTCAAAAAGGAGCCCAGAGGCAGCAAGTCTATTTAACTCATGTGACTGTGACTGTAAAAACCTTAGCAGCATCAGGAGCTGGTAAGAAGACAGCGATGGGAGAGGGGCTGAGTGGCAGTGATTACAAAACCCCAGTGCAGACAGGACAGGGAAGGGATGTATCAGATTTTAACTCCATGACAGTGAGTGGGCGTTGAAGGTCTGAGTTCTTGGGGCATGCAGCAGGCAGCACAGAGGTAAGAGAGAAGCAGCTGTATCATCCACTGAGTTGAGGTTCCAGTTTTCCAGCTCAGCCATTAACAGTTGTGGTGGGTTAACCCTGGCTGGCTGCTAGGTGCCCACCAAGCTGCTCTCTCGCTTCCCCCTCTCAGCAAGACAGGGGGAGAAAATAAGATGAAAAAGCTCCTGTGTGAAGATAAGGACAGGAAGATCACTCACCAATTACCATCACAGGCAAAACAGGCTTGACTTGGGGAAGATTAATTTAATTTATTGTGAATTAAAAATAGAATAAGATAGTGAGAAAGAAAAACAACACTAAAACCACCTCCCTCCTGCCCTCCTTTTTTTCCAGGCTAAACTTCACTCCTTCACTCCCAACTCCTCTCTCTCCTCCCTCCAAGTGGTGTAGGGGGATGGGGAATAGGGGTTGCGGTCAGTTCATCACGTTGTCTCTGCTGCTCCTTCCTCCTCACACTCTTTCCCGGCTCCAGCATGGGGTTCCTCCCATGGGAGACAGTCCTTCAGAAACAGCAAACCTGCTCCAGTGTGGGTCCCCCATAGCCCCAGGTCCTGCCAGGAGCCTGTTCCAGCATGGGCTCTCCACAGGACACAGCTTCCCTCAAGCACATCCCCATGCTCCGGTGTGCGGTCCTCCATGGGCTGCAGGTGGACATCTGCTCCACCATGGACCTCCATGAGCTTCAGGGGGACAGCCTCCCTCACCATGGTCTTCACCACGGAGCACTGCCTCCCCCTCCTCCTTCACGGACCTTGGGGTCTGCAGAGTTGTTTCTCTCACATTTTCTCACTCATCTCTCCTGGCTGCTGTTGCACAGCAGTTTTTACCCCTTCTTAAATATGTTATCACAGAGGCACTACCACTGCCACTGATGAGCTCAGCTTTGGGTGGATCTGTCTCGGAGCCGGCTGGAAGTGGCTCTGTCCAATGCGGGGGCAGCTCCTGGTCTTTTCTCATCGAGGCCACCCCTGCAGCCCCTCTACTACCAAAACCTTGCCATGGAAACCCTATACAACAGTGGGCAGCAAGTCATAAAGAACCGCACAGACACTGCCACACCTGGAAAGAATTTGTGTTTGCTCTGAAACCTGTGTGGGTGTTCTGGCTTTTCCTCACTGAAGCTGAGCAGCTTTTCCTTTCTTCAGCCTGAATCCATGTCCAGGAATTCAGAAAGTGCTTTGCAGAACATTAGAAAAATGAAACCAAAGTGTGAGGCAGAAGCTTACACCCTGAGTTCACCTTTTGAGACTGAGGCTTATGATAGGAACTGGTAAAAGATGTAGAAACAACGTTAAAGAGAGACTTTTGATGGAAAGTTGTGTTTCCAGGAGTAACAGCTATCAGCATTTCTTAGCATATAGTATAAATTTACATGTCTGACTTTTTTGATCAACTCTCATATTTATACCTGTGAGCATCTGTGGGTTTGCGCTCCTGAATAGAGGGCTAGAATGCTGGGGAGACCTACATTTCAGTTCAAGCCTTTTCTCCAGTTACCAGCTGATTTCAGAGAATGTCTCACAGTCATACAGCTCTTGGGAAATGTATTTCAGTCACCCATAAATTCATTTCTAAAGTTTCAGAAACTTCCTCACATGTGTAATTCTGGCAATGCGTGAGTAACTTTCCCTGATACTGTTGCCTAAGGGGATGCACTGCCAGGCAGGGAGGTTAGGTTTTATTGTTACCGGGTGCTGATTGAATGCATGGCCTTGGGAAAGTTATTTGGCCTCTTTGTGGATCATTTTCTCAAAAAAACAAAATGGGCACAAGGAAAATTGTCCACTTACATATCTGCTAGAAATCTAAATTAAAGTAGAAAGGCAGTCAAGATATTCTGAGAGGAAACATAGAAAATATTTGAGAATTTGGTGTCTGAGTGACAGGGAGGCATTTGGAAAAATTCCCGTTGAAATATATTTCCCGTTGAAAGTTCCCTATATGGCATAGAACCACAGTGCTTGTTTGCTACCAGCATTAATGTATCAAGTGTATAAAAGGTCCTTCTCCATTAGCTGCACGTATTGCCATTGTGTGGGGTACTGGTACATCTTCCATGTCACCCTTGCCGTGGGGTGATAGAACCATCGCGTAGATGCTACTTGTTTTAGGGTGATAATGCTTTGTTTTGTGTATGCACACACTCCTTTCTCTCATTGCTGTGCAGTATTCTACATAACGCTCCTTGAAACGTTTTCAGTGAGATCAAGTGACTTGTAAAAGCGTGATTTACTCAAGCGGGATTCTTGTCTACATGTAGCTAGCTGGTTTGTCGTACCTCTTTTCAACTTGTTTCGGGCTGGTGTAATCTTTTACCGGCAAGTATTTTGTACACACGGCCTCTTTCTGGTTGTGCATGAGGTAATGGCGCTGCTGTTCACACCTCCCTGTGCATGTATTGCAACACCTTCCCACACATATGATTAAAAGGCAAAACTTAATTTTGCAGAAATTAATTGTGTTAGAAAAATGGTTTTTAAAACACTCTGGAGAATGTTCTGTCAGCTTGACAGATGAAGGTAATGCTACAAAATGAATTTTGTTGACAAAATAATTTCAGGGTGTTGATAAAATGCGTTTTGTCTTTAGAGTGAAAAATACCAGACTGACAAATACTATTGTCCTTAGAAGTGTTTTTTCAGCTGTCAGTCAATTATTCCCTTTTTAAGCCAGCCAATGATAGTTCTTCGTATCTGAAAAAGCTTTCGTGAAAGATAGCATAAAGCTCTGAAGGACAAAATAATTAAACTTTGATTTGTTGCTTTCAAATTGAAAACAGCTTTGTTACTTTGATGAACAAGGATTGGTTGCTTGTGAAGTGGAAACAGGTGGCAAGCATTTGATAGAGATTTGACACGCGTTGGGGAGAAGAGAGGGTGGATTCGGAGCCGGGTTTCTTGAAACAGCTGTTTGTTTGAAAACTTACTGCTAGGCTATTTGAATACGTTGCAAGCTTTTAGAACGGCTTTCCTGCAGGTCGCACGAGCCATCTGCACACGCGGACGCACAAGTCCCGTTCCCGCGGTCCGTTATCTTGCGCTCCTGGAGCAGGCGAGGAAGGAGGCGCGGCCGGCCCCGGGGCTGGGGCTGGCACCGCCCGGCCAGGAGCCCGGGGCCGGGGGCTCTGCCGCTCCTCCCCGCCTCACCGCTTGCGGCCGGCGGCGGGGCCGGGGCTCGGCGGGGCGGTGGGCGCGCCGCCGAGGGGCGCGGGCGGCAGGCGGAGGACGGCTGGAGGGCGCGGGCGGGTCCGCTCCGGGCCGGCCGCGCTGCTCCCGGTGGCTCCGTCTGTCCGGCGGTTGCCCGCCTGCGGGGCTGGGCTGCCTCCCCGCCGGTGAGGTCCCGCCTGCCCCTTGCTGCCCCGGCGTACCGGGCTGACTCTTCCCGCCGCGGGCAGAAGGCCCGGGGCTTTCGTCTCGCCCGCTCGTAGGAGGGAAAGCCTTTCCAGGGTGGCAGCCCAGAGGCCGCTGGCTCTGCGCAGACCGGGGCGGGACAGGCAGAGGCTTCCTGGCTCTGCCGCTCGGGGTGCTGCTGAAGGGCAGAGGCTGAGAAGGGGCGAAGAGGGGGTGAGGCTGCCGCAGCCCGCTGCGGGGGAGGCTGCGCTCGGCAGCTGCCTGGCTGCACGGTCTGCAGGCGTTGAGACTTTGCGTCAGTCTTTCCTACGGTGACCTGGAGATATCAAGAAAAACGTGCCTCTGGAGCATAGGCTGGCACGGCTTCTGCTTCAACCGTAGTAATATGTATGTAGAAAAAAAAATCCCTGTCCTTTCAGCAGCTCCCAGGAACACTAGGCCCCTTGATCGTGACAGCTGTATCGGGTCGAGCCCAGAAAACCAGTGCCAAATCTGATGAGGCTTTATTTTTTAGTTATTGGACCAAAGTCCTGCCTGGTGCACCAGCCCGAGGAAAAGTTAACCAAGTTACAGTAGGGGTAATTGGAGTCAATATAATTTCAGTCACTAAGTGCATGGAGCTGTTTCTCCCAGATGCTGTTTTGGGTAAGGATCTCTTGGGCTCTCTAGCCATTCTGCTGCTTCCCAGGACATTTTTTCTGAAACCCTCTGGTTTCTTATTGGTATCTTGGGTTCAACAGACGCATCCCCGTTTGTCCTGCAGCACAGAAAAGGAAGGAAGAAAATCTTGTGTTATATGTGAGCTGGACTCTACTGGGATTTTTGAGAAAGCTTGAACTCAAGGAGATAGTCTTGTGATGAGGTAATGATGCTTCATTGCCAGGTTGTATTTTTTCTTCTTTATCAATACTGGCATAACTAATTACATTAAAGCATAAATGACCTTGTTGGAACAGCTAATCTTAGTCAAATGAGTGTGCCACTCCCACAAGTCACTGGAATGACACTTAGCATAATAGCTCTTTAATATGTGGAACATCTGTTCTTCGTTTTTGAAATAATCAGTGACTCTTCCTCATTACCTTCACTTACCGGTGCCAAAGTGATCCAGCCATCCCTGGCATAACATGTAAACTTTTTCACTTCTGGTTGGATGAGATTTTGAAACCACTGACAAGAAAACAAGCAATCAAAACTATAAATCATCTGAAATCCCAGTTACAATTAATGTGTGATAATTAACTAATGGTAGTTAATGGCACTGGCTAATAAATTCACAAAAGTACAGTTTCTCTTTTGGAATTGGAGTAATGTGGATACTAGTAGCATCAATTATGCCTTCAGTCTTGCTTTTAAGGGGGACTGTCTTTTGCTTTAGGAACAGTAGGATTGAAACCCCTCCAACATGCTGAGCACAGTGAATAGTCTTTTAAAACATGCTAATAAATATGAGAGCCCTCAGTGACTATCCAGTCAAACCATGCCATAAGTAGAGCTAGCTGTCTGCATAAATAGCTGCTCTCATTGCAGCAGTGCACAGGCTACTCCGTTGTTTTGGGAGAGCCAGGGGAAGAGATGGGCTTCCCAAGGCCCTGGAGGGTGGTGAGGTCTGGTTGTTTCCCTGCTGAAGAACAGCCCCAGCACTGTCTGCCCAGGCACTTCTGTGGCTTGTGCCAGGGATGCTGTCATGGGCAGAATGTGCCTCAGGTGACAGAAGAGCTGTGTTTGGCTTGTTGGGCTCAGACCAATCCCTCTGGCTTCATTCAGGATGGCAGGGAAATATGATATGGCCATTCCCTGGGGGAGCTGGGATGTCTGAATATTATATGCTGATAGAGCTTCAACAGAGCTTTGCTTTCCCCTTCCACACTGTCTGTCTTCAGCAGGCAGATAGCAGCCTGGCTTCTCCCTGCTGGGGCATGGAGGACGGGGAGAGTCAATGCATGCCTACTAATCTGCCTTCATTTCACATCTGCCTTTTAGGCTGCTTGGTCTCATGGTACAATCACAACAATGCCAGAATAACACCTTAAAACCAATCATTTTTATGGGAACACATAGTATAAAAGGTCTGACTGTCTGTGCACGCATATACCATCAGTGGCTATTACCCAATAAAGCTGTCAGATAGAGAAACATCGCAGCAAGTCCTTGAACAGCATCTCCTCAAGTTTAAACAGAGAAAAAGCTCCTCACAATTCATTTCTCGTAAAAATAAAGAAAAGAGGATCAATACAAGCTGAACGAATGAATCAGGGTTGCTTCCTATAGACAAGGAGAGAAATAAGGTTTGCCACCACTGGTCTGGCTTTGGGAGGGCAGCCCACTGGCCATGCAAATCACCCTGACAGACTTGGCAAGAGCACTCAGCTGCTAAATGCCAGTGTTGACTGCATGCATTGCCTTCTCCCAGAATTTGACTTTTATTCCAGAGAGGAGTGGGAGCCCAGGGTCCTTCCTGAGAGCTGACAGGTCAGGGACTGCCAGGCAACCCTCTTTTCTCTGCTTCCTCCACAGTGAGAACAGTCTTGGCACAATGACAAACCTGGAATAATGAGCAGGGTGTAAACAAGCTGCTCTGCTGCACTGGTGTCCTCGTGTCTGTAAATGCTGTCAGCGCCCTCCTCCACTCAGCGCAGGTGCACCCAGAAATTCTAGGCTTCATCATCTCGATTTTGCAGCAGTTCTTGGCCCCAAAAGGAGCTGTAGAAAGTGTTTTAATTCTGCTGTAGTGATTAGGAACGTAGTGTCTCCTGCATGACATACTGTCTGTGCTTCTGAGGATCCTGCACACTGAGCCCTTTGTGTTTCTCTCTTCACAGTGTGAGTCCTACAATGCTCCATTTAATGGATGTTATTTAGGTTGAAAGGTAAGCAGCTTAAATGCTTTGCTTTCTAGCATCTGTGTCCTGTTAGAGCCATTTCTCACTCACTCTCAACTGCACATTTTGTTACATGAACATGTTTAGATAGAACAAGGGTTTTTCTCTCCTTCAAATATTTATAGTGATGACTTGTGGTGTAATCAATAGGGTTTGCAGAATCTCACCCTGCACCATCACATCTTTGTTCTTCAGAATGATGCTTGCTGCAATATTATAGCTAGGACTGACAAGATAAAGCTGAGTTAAAACAAATTGCACATTATCTGCTTCCATCCTGCTGTTGAGATTGCAGCAGAGAACAGATGAAATTCTATCAAAGAGAAGCTCTTCTCCCTCCTCCCAAGCAGAGGAGTGGTAGGTACTGAGGCAGACCAAGAACAGCTCTGACAGAAGCTGTGCTGATATGGGGCTCTTACGCCCTCACACCCAGCTGATGACCAAAGTGCTCTGCACCAGGCTTCCAGATCCACATCCATCTCTTCTCCATGCTAGATCCTGAGGACATCTTTCGCAACCCCTCTTCAGTCTTTGCTCAGTCAGCTCCTAGGGGATCTCCAGAATTCAGCATGCCATTACAGGCCATGCAGGAGTATGGTCTGAGCTCTCCTACTCCTGCACCACACTCCAGGAGGTGTAGCAATAGCTCACACCCGCTGTTGCCTGGTATTGTTGTCTCCTTCCCCCAAGAACCACTGCAAGGAGAAACACTTTCAGGGAACGGGGATTGTTATGACAGTTTTTTCCTCCCTGTCACAGCCAGCAGTGAGCCGTTTTTCATGGGCCCAAAGAACACTGATGTCTCACACGGTCTCAGCAAGAGGTGCTGGCAGGATCCCTTTGTGGGCCAGTCTGAATGCTGGCTCTCTGCTCTACCAGGCCTGCATCATGAAGTCTGAGTATTTGATGCTGCAGGCCTGCTGTGAACCTGCCTCTTGCCAGCACGTGCTGGAAGCATTTTTTGAAAGACTTTAGGAAAGCAGGCAGGCTATAGGGAGGTTTGGCTGATGCAGCATTTGAGCAAAGTGCTGTTCAATATGAATATGTGTACTCTGTACTGAACTAAGAGACAACAGGAGCTCTTCATGTAGTGAGGAATGAAATGCAGCCTTTTCAGGAAGCCACATGCTCCTGTAGTTGATGAGGAGTTGAGAGCATCTTGCCGCAGAGCTGCTCAACTAGGGGACTCAGCACAAAGTCATTGGGTAGTGTTTAATAATGTCCACGTGGCTCCTTTGTGCCGTGGAATTATCTGACTTTTTGTCTCAGTCAGTGGGAGTGGGATGCCCTTTTGGGCACAGAAACTGCATTAAAGAACATTATGGTATCATTGCTCTGGATGGAGCTGCCAGGAATTGCTGCTTCTTGCTCTTGGCTGGAAGGTGGCTTCACTCTTTTTGTTGTATGAGGTAGGTATATTTAGGTTCACTTGACAGGAAGCCTCTTGACTTCAGCAAGAAGGCACTGCAGACAACTCTGGCTTAGAGGCCAAAGAACTTCCGGCTTCTGTTGCTACTCCTATGAAGAAGAAAAAAAAAGAATTTCTCAAAAATAAACCACATTTGACCTGTAAGCAGAGAGCATAGCTTGGCAAGGGAGGAAATCAGGGATCAGGCACTGGGAAAGATACAAGCAAAATACCACCTGATTTCTGTCTACTTAAAAGCCAGTTCTTTACTTGGAAAAGTCACAGACTCTGCCTCTGCACAGCTCCCTGCCTCAGTCTGTGAGTGCTGAACCAGGGATGACTCCAGTCTGAGACTGAGAGAGCTGCAGAGGAATGCTTAATTATGTGACTGCTACCCCAAAGGATAATTACTGATCTGAACTACCTGCAATGCCCCTGGAAAGCTGTTTAGCATCAAAGATGTTATTTAGCTAGCTAATAGCAAAGAGTAATTTTCAAATATTCTAGGAAATAAATTTCTACAGATTTTGAAGATACTAAAAGTGATAGATCATTATTACCTGGTATTAGGAGTTCTTTTTCCTAATTCTGTGTAGAAAAGTCAGGCACATGCTGGTGGGTGGAAGGAGCAGCAATCCTATGTGGCCTTAGTGCCTTGATTCAGAATATTCTGGGCTTGGTGGAGTCAGGAGAGACTCTTCCTCCTTCTTTTTAGGGACACACAGGCATTATCTCCAAGCCCATCATTCCTGAAATGCCTTTTAATTGCCAAAGGGTCGGTTCTGTCTGGGACAGGTCCCTGAGCAGTGTCCTCCTGGGCACTGGTCCACAATGAGCTCTGCTGGCACCCAGGTCCCGGACAGCCCCAGGCTCTGCCCGGCGGCTTGGTCAGGACCTCAGTGGCAACAGCCCACGGTTCCATGGCTGGGGGAGGCTTTAATGACCACACCAGCCAGCCACCTGCTTTTACATCTAGCCAGAAGGACATGAAGTATGTATCACCCTTGGCACTGGACCACACTGCCTTGGGAGATGTGTCTGGCAAAGCACTTGAGCTGCCCTTGGCATTGCAGTCCAACACCAGTTAATGCAACTCAGCAGGGAGTGCACCACATGCACATACAGCGAGTGCAAGATGTGGCATTTGTGCAAAGACGTGTCAATACCATGCCAGTGTGCTTGCCTGTGGCCATGGTCATCTTTGCCTTATTGTCGATAGAGATCAATTAGTATTTTATAGTAATATGTGGTGGGCCACCCCCTATTTCTGTGTTAAGGGAATATAGCTAATTATCCTGGGTCAGCTGCTGGTGTGCCACCCTGGGACTCATTCTGCCCATGACTGCCCAGTCAACAGAAGTCCACAGCAGTGGAGCCAGGCAACTGTGTCCATCTCCTGGCCTCCTTCAGATGCACACAGAACCTTGTGAAAAGCAGATGCAGCCAGCCTCCTTGTTGATGCTGGGAGTGTCTTGCACCTGCAGTACTATCCCATTCTAGTAAGGATGCTGTTAATAAAGGTAGGGCTTGAAAGTGCCAGTCAGGACCAAAACAGTAATGAAATTACATCATAAATGCAATAGCAAAGCTGATGGGTTCCCTGTTAAACAACTTAGTTGTATATCCCATTTCATAGAGCTCTGAGGAGGCACCAGAGATTCCCTCCCCCATCCCATTCAAAGAAGCCCTGCCTGCATTGAAAGCCTGTATTTTTTCCAGAATATCAAGGTTTTGGTTTCTTTGGACCTGACTGCAAATCCAGGAGGCCTCTATGTGTATTTCACAGGGCTCTGTCCTTGCAGATTCCTTTGGTTTTCAAGCTAATCAGGCCCAGGACCTGCTCCATGTTCTCTCCCTTTATATTTGTATCGCTGTTCTATTACAGCAAGATGCTGCAAAGAGGAGATGAAAAGCAGCTTGGAAGTCTGTTTCTATGAAAGTGTGAATTTATTTTTAAATCTCTTGAATTATTTACTTTGTCTGCCTTTTTTTAATGACAGGTGAATACGTTTATGACTTGTTCTATTTCCTGAGGTAGCACTTGGTATGAAGGGAATTAATTACATGTAGAGTAAATGCAGCTGATGTTAATTTTCAAGTCAAGTTTCGGCTTTGCTGAAATTTCAGAAAGAAAGTAGTGTTTTATAAATTAAACTCTGCTTTGTGTGCTTTCTGTCTAAAGAAGGCTTGGCATTTGGAAAGGCAGCAGGAAGAGAAAACAAACATACTAGATGAGGGAAACTTGTCTTTAAGGATGTACTCTGTCAGTTATCAGTAGACAGCTGTGAGAGATCAGTGTGGCAGCCCATCAGCTGTATGTGGAGACTGTAATAGACTCCAGCAGCATACCAACACCTTTGGCAGGAATTGGTTTCAGTGGCAAATTGCTGGTCTGTGGCACAAGCCGCTGCTTTGAACTGACAGGGTGATTAAACTAGTTACTCCTTTCTGTGAGAGAGCGCATGCCCTGTGCACTACCAGGAAAACCTCTTCTGCTTCAAAGCAGGTTAGATACTGATACCATCAGAGCTTAACTGAAAAGGATCCTGCGCTGCCATGTCTGTACTGTCTGTGCAGAGGCACTACCAGCAGGACAGGCAAGGCTGTGGTTCCTGGGAAAATCAAACTACCATCAGCATACATTGACAAACTGGTCCCCTTTGTTGTTCCATCTGAGGCTATAGTTAGCATTTCAGTTCCTCGCTCCATAAGGTTGGAATGATCTTACATTAGTTCTTGTGCTATAAGAACTCTTGGGAGCACAGCCCCAGAGCTGGATAGGTGCAGTGGGCTGGAGTGGTGGTGCTGGGTCTGGCTGGGCTGCGGGCAGGAAATGCTGTGCTGCTCTCCAGCAGACAGGCTGGGCGTGAGAGCAGTGACCCTGGCAGCTGCTTGCCAGCCCTCAGTAACTTACCCCTGCAGGCAGCTAACACGGAAAGGGTCATAATTAATTTAACTCTCCATCCGTCAAGCCCATTTTCCGCCCCTGGAATGACAACTTGTACGTGATGCTTTGGAAAAGAGCAGTTCCTTCCAGCCTCCAGTGCTGCCTATAGGCAGTGGTGCCCTGTGCAGCTTAGCAAAGAGCAGATCTGTTTTAAATCCGGTCTTCTGATTTTTATGTGCTGTAGTATTTACTGTCCAAGTTCTTATGTCACAGATTTCCAGCTGTTGTGTTTAAATCTGATGGAGATGACCGTGGGAGCAGAGGGAGAATCTCTGCTGGGGTGAAACTGCTTGGCTGTCCACTGCCAGTGAAGCACTCTGAGCTAAGATGGGTGAGTTGCAGTATAATCCATGTCTCATCTGCATCATTTCATCGTCTTTTAACAAGTGGACAACAGTTTAGTGTGTCTGAGTGAATTTATTGCTCTGGGTCTTGTTCTGAGGAGCAATGACCACTGGGTGCCCCATTATCTTTTAGCTCATGTGTATATGAAACCGTCATCTCATGTTTCCTGTAGCTTATGGCCCATATCTGATAGTGGAATGTAAAATGAATTTATGCTTTAGAAGCAGAAAAGGTTAACTCTAAATAATAATAAAAAGTAAAATGCAGACTAGAAATGTTGCTTTATTTTTTATGGTTTCTACATAATTTTGGCTCCTTCCCTGAAGGATTTAGTATAACTCAATGAGAAAATTGCATTCAAATCCTGTGGGCTGCTCTGCCGTGACTAAACTGAAATTAGGGCGGATATACAAAGTAGTTTTACAGAAACCGTTTGGATGGTTGCCTGCTGGGGGAAGCACTTGGTGCCTAGGCTGTGCTGTCTCTTGAACAGGACAGAGGTGGGATGACAGCAGGTTTGTGGTAAAAAGGAAGGGCACAGCTGGATGCTCCTTGGGCCATAACGCTGCACTGATGGTCCCAGGGGACCTGGGTGCACAGGGGCCTCTACTTGCTGTTCCTGCCCCTGGGATGTTTGCTGAGAGCTACTGGGAGGGAGCAGCTCATCTGATGGCTTCTTGCTCGGAGCATGGTTCTCGTTTTAAATGTGTTGTTGGCTTGTTGATGGCAACTGTACCTTCCAAGGCTTGCTCAGGATCCAGTGCCATGGTCTGAGGCCTCCCAGAAGGAAGGAGTATCAGTGAGAGATTTTGCCATCCAGCCCAGACCCATGGGCATTTCTTCTGTTCCCCTCCTTAGCCTTGCTTGAACTGTTTGCTGAGCTGCAAAACTTCCTGGAGTACTCCCATGAGCACATGCACAACCAAGTTGTGGCTTTGCCTGTCCCACACATGGTTCAGAACACCACAGAACGATCCTCCTGTACACAGCAAGGTGCTCTGCCTCGTACTCCTGTGAATGCTACGTGGCACACAGCTGGAAAAAGGCTTCCTGAAACTTGGGACAGTCTTAGCTCCTGGTTTTTGGGAACAGAGAGATTAAAATCACAAAGTAACTGTGGGTCTCTGCCCATGAAGGGCCCTTGGGAAGGGCTCCTGAGTGAGAAGGACCACTAGGACTCTCTTTGCACAAGCAGCACTTTGCAGGGTGTGCTGCAGAGCTCAATGCTCTGCAGGGCTTGCCTGATGCCCATAGCAGGAGCACTTGGGTGTGTGAGGATGCAAAGGGCCTGGGTTGTTACTCAGTGCTGACATTCCAGACATGACTAAGCCATTTTGATGAAAGAGTTGGAATCTGACAGTTTTACTATTCAATTGTTTCTTATAGATTTCAAATAAAAATAAATTGGCTTCTTTTAAAAGAACAAACTGTGGAAAAGCTTTTGTAAGCAGAAGTGAGTGGTCTCTGAAGCACGGCAGACAGCTCTGTATTCACAGCCAGCTAACAAGCTCTTCAAGGCCCATTGCAGAGGGGGCTGGACTGAAAAGCAAATGCCTCTTCTCAGCTCTAGCTTTGCCTTGAGGCACTTGAGGAAAGAAATGCACAGGAGGAAGGGGAGGAGGTTTTAGAGTCTGAGCATCCCCCAGAAGGCAGGCTCATCCCCAACACCATCACAACAGCATTGCAGACAGCACGCTACTGGCACTGGTGAGCTCCTGCCAATGCCTCCCAGCCCCAGTGCCAGCGCGTTTCTTGCAGAAGCAGCAATGAAAACCTGTGTGAGGCTGGCACAGTCTCCGTTTGCTGTTTCTGTTCCAGTGGGTGCAGGAGGCCAAACGAGATCAAGCATAGCTGCTGCCCAAACATTCTGGGATACATGGTTTCTGCCCTGTAGGGCTGACAGGCTCGGAGTGAGACTGCAAGGAACAGGCAAGGAGGCAGTGGCCATGCCTTTATGAGAGGGATGAACTCCTTGGCCCTTCCAAGGGTGGGTTCTTTGTTGCTGGGGTGCCTCCCTCTCGAGGGCAGGCATGGGGCTGTGTGAGCTGTCTGTCTCTGGAGGGGCTCTAAGTGGGTGCTGGCATTCCCGCAGCTGCCTGTGGCAGACTTGCTTTTTCCAGGGGGCTGGAGTTGGTGGCAGAGTGGGTCTGTTTGGATGCCTCCTGGACCCCCATCCCCTTTGTGAGACTGCTTTCCACAGAGGCTGCTGCAGGGCATCTGGGGAGCAGCATATCCACAGGTGCTGTGATGCGTTCGGTTTGCATTTAGAAGGAACTGCTGGCTTAGGAGGTTTATTTGCTGCTTTTATAAATTACGGGCCTGTCATTGCCCTCCAGGCAGCGTCCTGCTGACATCTCCGCAGGACTGGTAGCGTCTGCAGACTGCCAAGCCCGGGGTGGTGATGGGGGATGCTGTGCCCAAGCTGGGGTTGGCAGCAGGTGCTGGGGAAGGGCAGAGTGACTGCCAGGCCCCTGGGTGGAGTCTGCCTGCAAGGGAGGAGTTTGGTGCACATCCCCAGAAGCTGCTTGCTGGCAGACCGTTCCTGAGGAATTAACCGTGGTGCAGACAGAAGAGCCAGGAGAGCAATTGCACTGACATTAAACAGGTTGACAGAAAGTGCAGGGGCTGCATCTGGAGCAGTGATGCTAAGGACCGTGTTGGTCAGGGTGGGGTTCAGAGGGCTGGATGCCTTGCTGTGCCCCCAGGGTGGGAAGAGGGAGCTCCCTGGGGCCAGGCAGCCTGCACTGCCCCTTGCACACATCTCTTGGATATGCCTGTGGTGAGAGCAGCAGGCTCCATACTCTCAGGGTGCTGTTGACAAGAAGGGCTCTGTGCCCTGGGCTGAGAGGTCACCCTGGCCTTTTGGCACTGAGCTGGACTTCCCTGGGGCAAGCGTTGGCCAGGGCCAGGACTGGAGAGCCTGTGGCAGCTGAGGTCCTGGATCTGCCTGCTTTCCTTAGCACCCTCGTTCAAGTGGCAGGCTAGAAAGTCTGGCAGTTCTTCTAAGGCACTTTGCACCTTTTAGCTTTACTCCTAAGGACTGGTGTGTGCTGGGCTATCTGTTTATCAGCTGGAGTTTGCTAATGAAGGTATAAGCCTTCTGGATTCTTTGGAGGACTTTGTTTGCAAAGACCCTGGGATACAGGAGCAAATGGCTGTAAGAAAAATGCCTTTCATCATTCAAGATAAAGAACATCACAAAGCCTTGGAGACATCACTTCATTCAGGAATTAAATTGCAAGAGTCATCTGGTGTCAAATAAGTTTCATTTAATAGGTCACTCACTTAAATAAAGTTTCTGTAGAAATCAATATCACTTTCTCCTGCAATTGACAGCTCAAGACATTGAAAATGGCATTTTTCACATAAGGTTTATTTAATTTTAGGAGGAAGAATCCCTCCCACACCTTCTGCTTGGTCTAGGCGGCGCTGGTACAAGGTTAACAGTCTGCTGAGGTGGAAACCTGCCCTGTCCTTTCCTGTGGGGATAATGTGAGGTCATTTTAGCACAGGCTTGCCAGTCTCATGTGCAGTCAGGATGCTATTGTTACAGGACTGTATCAGAGGTGTGTCCACAGCTCACAGAAGGAAACAGGGACAAGTCATTGTGTTCTCTCTTACAGATGAGTTTGGCAGGGCAAAATGCCTCGTTATATATCTTAGCAGAACTAGACTTTCTGTAGAGGCAGGTATCTGTGGGCTGTGAAGACTGGAGGTTGCAACAGGGATGCTTCTGTGTCCAGGGTAGGTGCATCTTGCAGTTTCAGCCTCCCTTAAGAAAATGGCACACCTTTACTCCGTGTTTTTATTTCAGTCTGATAGTATCCCATGGGGAAGGGAGGAGACTTTGGCAGCTTTCTGCACCATCTCCCAGGAGAAATGTGTGTAGGAAATGAGAGCTGTTATTATTCCTACTATAGTGAAATAATTGTCTGAACACTTGATGTTTTCTCCACTTGCTTTTCAGTCTTAAGCAATTTCTGAGGTTGACACGCTATCTCCAGTCACATTTGTCTTGTTGTGTGGCATGACTGATGCAATTACAGCTGACATTGTCACAGCATTTTACACAAAAGCCTTCAATTGCAGGCTAGCAGATGACCCTTGAAATGAGCAGCAGGAGACATCAATGCCCTGAACTTCTTCCATAAGAAAGAGTTGCTGGCTGTCAGGGTAACATGTAGCCAGTGTCAAGTTTTTAAAGCCAACACTTTTTCTGCTGGTTGTGTGCAAGAAGCAGTGTTCTTACTCCACACTTGCACAGCCTGCACGTGGACTTTCCCTGTCAGCATTTTTGGCCACGGGACACCACCTGCAACCAATGAGAGTAACTGCATTGGCAGCAGACATGGGAGTTTGAGAGGACTGAGGAGCGCATGCAGTGCTTTTCCTCCTGTCTGCCCCTTGATACAAGTGCCAGCAGCCACTGTGAGGTGCAGGGGGTAAGGGATTAGGGACTGGCCCAGCAGTCAAAGCCAGGCTCTGCAGAGGTGCATGTCCTTGCAGAAAAGGAAAACTCTGACACTCCCTGGGTATTTACTGTGGGGGAGTGGCAGGCTGTCAGGGTGCTTGCAAACACTTCTCTATGAAGGGGGATGACAGCACCTCAGGTGGGGTGCTATGCAGGGAGAGGAAACGCCTCGGATGCGGGTTAAGCAGTGGGAAGAGCAGCGGAGGTGTTGGGGACAGGTGTGCTCGCTTACGGCACAGGCACAGGGGATGCTCACCGGGCCTGACATGTAAAACTGGGGTGGAAATTTTTTCTCCTTGGAGTGTACAGCTCGAGGAGGCAAGACGTCCATCAGACAGCAATTGCTGGCTCTGACGCTGAGAAGCAGGTGGCAGCTGGCAGAACGCTTGGTGGGGCCCCAGCCGGCTCTGGAACTGAGGCGGGGCTGGCCACTGAGCATGCTGCACTCCCCCCCCACAAGGACGGCTGGTGGGATGCAGGGTCAGCTCCTGCTTTCCTGACAGCTCCTTGCTGTGGATGGGAGATGCCAGTTAGTCTGAGAGAGGGACAGGAGTGGCTATGCACTCTGGCGGCATGCTGGCTGTGCGCAGTCTCACTCCTCTGAGAGGGGAAGAAGGCACTTTTAGGACTTGGTTGGAGCAACTTGGAGCAGCTAACCCAGAGCTGATGGCAGTTCCCCACTCCCTGCCTGTCCGACAGAATTAGGTGCTATGTAAAACCACCCAAGCTTTTAATGACTTCTTTCAGACACAAACTGACCATCTAACTTTGCACAATTCACTGAGATTCCATTTTACTCAAAGAAATAAAAATAATAGTTTAAACCATTTCAAATATAGCTGTAAATCCCGAACAACATTAACCTTTTCCAAAGCATTAAACTGATCCCTGGTGGATTCTCAAAATTGCTATTAGGAGGAGGCACGAGATAGTCTCTCCTGAACTTCATGTTCCCAAAGTAAATAACCAGCCACACTGAGTGTGGGGTTTATTAGCTTTCTGACTGCTGCCTGCCTGTCTCCTCACCCTATTCTGAGTCATCAAACATTAGCACTTGCTGCATTATGGAGGCAAGAGTTCATGCACAGAATCACAGATGTGAGGAGGGGGACTAAGGTGATGTCTGGGTTCAACGAGGGAACAGCAGCTGCCGCAGAGAGCGTGGGAACAGAGGAGAGCTGTCTGGCTTGTACAGCCGTGCATCTTCCTTTGAAGAGATCTGAGGCTCTGGTGTTCGATTGTCAGAAGGACTTGGTTGGAGACAGCAATAGCGAGAGAGGTTTAATTAGGCTTCTGGGTCCAACTCATTCATTATACAAGACCAGATCCAGATCTGGTATTTCATTTTGGTGCACTGGCTGAGGGAAGGGCATGGGGACCACTGACCTCTCCGGGGCCACAGAGGATTGCCCCTAAAAGGGTGAAGTGGCCTAAAGGAAACACCTTTTTGATAATAACACCACAGTCCTGCCCAGGCAGGAAAAAACAGATCAGGGCCTTTTGACTAAGAATATACTCCTGGTGTGGCACATGCATCAGGGGCAGTTTTGCAAGATGAATACTATCATAAGAATACTGCAGGAAAGGAAGAATGTAAACATAAACGTGAATGAACACTGGGATTGTTTAAGGTATTTTAGCAGATACCCCCAATGTTCATAATCTCACAGTCATGAAGAAGGCATCTCCAGTTAAAAAGCCTCTTGATCAAGAGAGAGCTTATTAAAGTAGCAATTAAATTATAAAAAGATACAAATATGTATCTCATTGGGAAAATGAGAAACTCAGTAAATGAAACCTAATTGGCCATTCATCTGAGAGAAGGCACCAGTATCAATGAAGAATCTTTGGGTTAGGGCCAGGGTTAAACATACCAGGAACAAATGAAATATTAGCCACAATTATGTTGAGGACTGGGTTCTGATCGGCAGTCACAGTGTAGGAAAGGCTGAAATACTCCTAATCTGTATTGGTAAATAAATGGGTGAACCACTCGTATCCTGCAGTAAACACGGAATACTTTATTCTACTGGAAACTAGAGGGGATGGTAAACTGGGACTGTTAAATGTTTAAATTTGGAATATGGTATGAAAGAGTTCTTTGAACCATTAATGTTGTTTTTGAACAAAATGGGGAGCACTAGAGAAGTTTGAGAGGCCAGTAACAGTGACTGTTACCAGCGTATGGGGGAGGTAAAGGAAGAGGCCAGGAGCTGTGGGCTGGTGAGGCTGATAGTGTTCCCAGAAAAATACACAGAAAAAGAAGTTGCTTCCCCACAGATTGTGTGTTTAAGAACTCCTTCTTCCTTGCATGTTTGGGCTGCATCTCAAGGGAATGCTGCATTTAGTCTCTGGAGCTGAAGAAATCCTCTCTGGGCGGCAACCCGAGGCCATGGGATGGGAGCAGGGGAGCAGGAGCCAGGTCTGAGGGGGTGTAAGGGGAGGCTGATGCCAGCAGGAGGGTTTGCAGCAGAAGTGGTGCAGACGTGGGGCAGGCAGTGTGGAACAATATTTCCTAAACATTGCCTGCCGTGGGGCAAGAGAGCAGGAGCAGAACGGGCTAAGGAGAGATACAGGAATACATACCAGCAGGCACTTGTTGAAAGAATCTGTACTGGCTATGCAGCACACTCAGATGGGAATCTTGTCTGGGTAGCCCAGCTGCAGCCCAACCGTGCTGGTAGAGATAAGAGCTGTCATAGCTCATCCCTGCTTGGTCCTGCCATGAAGGTGCTTGTTGTCCTGCTAGCAGTAGTCCCCAGAGAAGATACAGGTGCTAGCTGCTGCTGATGATGTCGCAAACTGCATCTCCTCTGATATGGCTCAGCACCATCTCTGCTTTGTTATGTTCCTGTGGAGCCTGGCTCTGTGTTAGACTCTAAGAGTCGGAGCTCCTTTTCTCAGGCTTCCTTTGGTCACATCTGCACCTGCCCTGCTGCCATGCCACTTCTGAAGTGCTGGTTCTGCTATCCATTCATAGCGTGCTGGGACAGCAGCTGCAGTTGTATATCCAATAAGGGCAGGTTACTTCTAGGCTGCTTCAAGTGCCATTAAAAGACATTTAGTTCTAAGTAAGGACAAGTTCACATTCTAACATCCTTAATGCTTGTAATTTCTATGAGCAGTAATATTGATTCCTAGGGCTGTGCTGACTATAACACAAATGGACAGCAACTGGTAGGAGGCATTTCCTAACCCTGCTATATTGGGTTCCCTGAAGATGCCAAGTGATTTGTATGTTCCCAGCAGGTGTAATCTGGTAATGACAAAGGCTTGTGACCTGCATGCTATCAGATACATCCCGGCTGCAATTTCCATGGCAGAAGCTGGGCGGAGAAGCAGCTTTGTACAATCAGTGCTCTCTAGTTTTCCTCTGTTGTAACCCTCGGGCTTCTATGGCATTCCCGGTTCTCTAATGCAGGGACAGCCCCTGGATGTTTCCTGTCTCCCGGCATGGTTCAGTGCGGAGGCAGGAGGTGGGAGGCAGGAGCCTGTGCAGAGCAGTGCCAGGAGATGTGCTGATGCCTGAACTAGCCACGGGTGAGCCAGTGAGGGTCAGCTCAGCTCCTGAGGGCCCCGTTCTCATGGGCTGTGCTTGCAGCACTGCTCCGTGGCATGGCCTTGCAGGGAGTGGGATGACTTCTGGCAGTGAGAGGCAGGCTGGAGGGACTGGGTGTCACCCCACCATGAGCAAATGGGGATGGGACCCTGCCTCCGGTAATGACGTTCTGCCCCGAATGGCAGATACTGTGTTCATAACTTCTTTTAACTAGCTCCCCACACTG
Organism: Haliaeetus albicilla; assembly: GCF_947461875.1. NCBI lineage: Eukaryota > Metazoa > Chordata > Aves > Accipitriformes > Accipitridae > Haliaeetus > Haliaeetus albicilla. The sequence goes on along the minus strand of NC_091504.1, from coordinate 26,185,724 downwards.
TTTGTAGACTAAACAGCTGACAATTAACAAGCTTGTTACTACATTCATCCCAGGCACTTCACATTGAATTACTGATATGTTAAATATCTGATTACCTTTGAAGCTAACTGTCTTACAATAGATCCAGCACAACAAAAGCATTCTCAGCTCTGAGAAGGTGACAATCAAATTTGGTGCCATCTGTTTTTTATTGGTAAGGAGTAGAAAACTCCTTTATGCTCAGAGAAGATATCACAATTGGAAAGCTATGATACATAGCTAAAATAAGACTTCATGTTTCCCATCTTTTCATAGCTACAGAGCTTTCAATAGTGCAAAGTCGATTTTTATTTGAACATATTTGTGAGATTAACCTAAACCATGGGCCTGGGCTGCAGTTTGCCCTTCTGATAAACAAGGATAAACATAACTGGTACTAGCTGAGAAAGGAGATCTGGCAGTAAACAGAGCATTATTGAAAAATGTTATTTTCAGAGGTGCAGCTGCTTGTCTCTGACAAATTAAAAAGGGAAGCATCTGCAAGGCACGATGGGAAGAAAATACTCCAGGAGAGGTTTTATCAAGATGGTAGTCCCGTGGAGACAGTCTTCTGGTGCTCTGTGAAGTATTGTGATGCTAGATGTTAGCATTCAGAGAGCCAAAGTAGGCATTTGTATGCGTTGTGCAAGGAATGGTATGTTATTTAAACAGGCTTTCCTCTAAGAGTCTGTATTCTCTAATTCTGTGTCAGTAAATACATGTCTTAGAAGGGTTTCTTCCAAATGAGGAGGGAGTTCACCCTTCAGTGCTTCTGGTAGGAGAGAAGATATATAGACCATCTCCCTGTGCCTTCTCCAGGCTGACACCAGTCCCTCTCACTCCTTGTTTTTGTCTGGATGTTTTAATAATGGGTGAAGACAAGCACAGGAAAGCTCCTGCCAAGTAGTATGCCCTGTGCTCTTGCTCCCTGTAGCACACCTAACAACCACCTCCTGTGTCTCACTCTCCCCAGCAGCTGCCCTGCCTTGCATGGGGATATCGCCTGAGACCACCATCCGGTTCTGCAGTGGGTTGGGAGCCTGTGGCTGCTCTGTTCTCACACCGGCAGCCTGTGCCTCGGCAGATGCATTTTGTTTGCACCGCGGCTGTGGGTTAACACCATTAGACCATGGGAGGAGGAAAGGAGTTTATATTTATGTGTGAAGTGTTTGCATGCCATTCCAAGAATTGCCTGAAAGAAAGTGGAAATAATATTTACAGTTGGCCAGGAGAACAGCCTCTTAATTTGACTTGATGTTTATGATTTCCCACGCATTTCTGAAAGAGGCATCTTTTCCCGCTGTGTTTAAATTCACTGTGGTCCATCCAGTCTCCGTGTTGTGTCGTACGTGAGGCACTACCACAGGTCCATGAACCTGCTGGATGCTTGGGTACCCCAAGCATGGGTGAGCTCTCTGTGCCTCCTTTCCTGCAGTGGGAATCCCTGCCCGAGCCTCTGCTTGGAGCTGCCTAGGACAGGGTGGTGACTCAGCAGAGTTGGTGCCCTGTGGGAAGAGGGGGACGTGGGAGGGCAGGACCCAAAGACAGAAGCTGCCCATGCAGGGTGGGGGAAGCACCCGCCTGGAGCCCCGAACAGGTTCACCTGCACTCCATGTTTAGTGTCTGTCTGTCTTCCAAGCCTTCTCTAGGACTGTCATTTAACCTGGCTTCTGTAAACTAGAGTGTGCAGATATTTCAGAATATGGAGACTCAGGCAAATCTTCCCTTTACTACACTGGTAGTCAAGACCGTATTAAAGAAGCAGCTACAGCTCTGTAGCAAAGACCTATGGGGAGACAGTGTTGGCCTTGCAACACTGGCTTTCAAAGTGTTCGGAAAAGCATTCAGAGGTGTGTACCCCAGAGAGAGCTGTCCTGAACGGCACAGGGCACTACTCCAGGCACTACTGCCTGGGCTGATAAAGCAAATTCCCGAGGGAGCTGGGACAGCCCGATCTGAAGCAAATCTGGGACAGGAATTCAGGACACATCTGCCACATTCAGACAAGAGACCAAACCCTCTGCTGCTGACACTGGCTGAACAGCGTTAGGGCTGGAGGGGAAGGTGGCAAGGAGGTTACTACCTGAACAAGGGCAGGGAGGGCACTGTGGCAGGTACTGTCTCTTCCGTCGCTACAGCACAAGTTCACCCACAGTGGAGAGTGAGCACATCCAGACTGCCCGGCTGCTTAGCATGGGCCACTGCGCCGGGACTTTGCAGGACCATTAAGGGGGACTGCAGAGAAAGTGTGGCAGGCTCAGCTAATGGTTAGGGCAGGTGACTGCAAATCAAGGACTCTGTCTCCTGCTGTCACACACATGTAGTGGACACGTCTGTTACTTATTTGAAAGGAGTATTCATGCTTTGTAATGCAGATGTATTCTCTCATGGAGATGATCTATAATGTATCAGAGGGGAACACGTTTAGAGAGGCATGACAGAGGTACAGTACTCTTCCTGCTGTCTCACACCTTTCCTTAACAAAGTGAGTTTCAGAGATTTACAGTCAAACAAAAGGTGGAGATGAGCCCTTTGTAAATGGTAACACTTAAAATTCCTGCTGCTTTGAAGCTGGAGGCTGAGGAGATGCTGCTTGCTGCAGCCATTGCCCTCCTGAGATCATGGGTTTAAATTCACCTCTGTTTATATCATCTGTTCCCTGTGTGCTGGTGTGACACTGTAAAATGTGCTCAGCTCCCAAGGTGCCTATGGACCAAATGAGTTCTTTTTCCAGCTCTTGCTGCTCATGTGCCGCTCATCCTTTTACAGTGTGTTGGGCAGCACCATCTGCAATCAGGTTGAGCTCCCCTATAGACCAGTACCTTTCCTTGAGAGAAACAGATGTTCCAAACCATTTCCACAAAAAAGGAAAATCTGGGTCATCTAGCCGTATTCTTACACCTCCTGCAGCATAAGCTGTGGGGGTCATTGGGGAAGTTATCAACAAGTTTTCAGAGAAAAGGAGCCTTTCCAGGGGGCAGACTCCCTTCCTGTGTGATGAAAGCACTGACTTCAGTAATGCCTCTTCCTGGCAACTCATTTGCATGGGGAACAGACTGCATGCTCTGAGGACTTTCATGTGTTTGTGCTGGAGCTAGCACTGGGGATGACACAACTAGGTCCTTAAGTCAAGTTAGGCTTGGGTCTGCCACTTTGCTGAGTGCCAGCCATTCCTCGGAAGGAGGAAGAAAAACGCGGGGAGCAGGCAGGAATGCAAGCTCCCAGGTGGCCCTTGCAGAAGTCTTGTCATCTGAGGACCAGAGCAGTGTGCTACACAAATAGTTTGTCCAACTCTAGGGTAAATGTTAAGCCTGGAGACAGATGTGGTTGTGGGTACCCAAGGAACTTCTCCAGAACTGCATTAAGCATCACCTGTGGGACTCCAGAGAGCCTGCAGAGGGGAGCTGGAGTGCCTCACAGACTGATTCTTGGCATGATTTTTAATGACAGTAGAGCAGAGGAGGCTCTTAAATCTGCTTATTGCCCCAGGGAAGTGTCTTGCACTTCTTGTGTTGGAAGACTGTTGCTCATGAGCACCAGGCTGCATCTACAGCAACAGGCTTCCTGGTTCTGAGAAAGAGAAGAAAGCCATATGCTCTCACTTGTGTACCTGTGGCAAGCAGAGAAAGGATATTTTATAGAATTAATTCTAATAGCACTTAGATGCTTTCTCCAGTGTCCATGACTCATTCAAAGAGCCAGTGAAACAATGGCACAAGCCCATATTCCAGGGCAATGCTGTGGGGTGTCTCATGCTGGCTGGGCTAGAGCTCTGACCCTTGTCCACAGGACCTCAGTCTTCTACATTAATTATGTTTCCCTGGACAAATCCAGTGAGATGTAGATGAACCTGAGATAAATATGGTTTCTATAGTCTTTGGCGCTTCCTTAGCAGAAGAAAGTTAACTGATATAGGTTATTAAATGTCTTACAGCTCTTATTTGGTCATGTTTATCCACAGGTGACCATCTATTTTCAATATGATTATACTGGAGGGAACTGGCAGGGTTTGCTGCAGCAAATTCCTCCAACTGCCCAAAGCCCAGTCTAGGGCTTGATGCTTAACATGCTGCTGCAGTACAGATATGTCCTTTAAGCATCAAGAAAGAGATGTGGATCGGGGTTTTTTTTTCTTCAAAAAAAATGACATTTTGAAGTAGGTTAAATCTACCACTTTTCCACATTTTCTCAGAGAGAGATTTTGTCTGGCTAGTGTACGTGCTTTCCATGAGAAATTATTTATGAGCTCCTCAGTCCCTTGTCTACTCTTCTTGATGTAACAATAGTAGATCTGGAGGAATGACCAAGGTTAGGTTTATAGTCTCACTTCAGATGTAGTGCCAAGTTATTCAGTGCTTCGTTTTGTTAGTGCCTGAACCAAAGGGCAATTTATCTCAGCAATGTCCTTCAGATTATACCTATATACCATTTTACCAATAAGGCATACACCTGCTGCTCCAATCCCAGAAGAAATCAGTGTTTCATTTCAGAGATGCCAATTCTTTGCTCTCCCTCCTTTTGCTATTCTTATGAAGACAAACTTTTTTAGGGGGCGTGGGAAGAAATACAGAAGGATTGTGGAAAAACCTTGTCTACTTCAGCTACTGCATCCTGTTCAATTATGAATAATAGACCAGCTCACTGTAGGGCATGGTTGTCAGGGTGTAAGTGATCAATATATATGAATGGGATAGGGCATATTCTTTGTTGGAGTCCCCTCCAAATAATTGGCCTAGACTTCTGCAGTCCTAGTGGGAAGGGTAAGATGTGACCATGTCATTACTGTCTTTGCTGGGCAAATGCAAAACTGTAGCTCAGCTCTTTGCTCACAGCCAGTTATCTATCCTGGCACGTGTATAATTATAATACATGCTTTATTGCTTGTCAATATTTTAACCTTTCTGACACATTATCCCCTAGGGCAACTGAGCAACCTTAATAATATAGCTGATAATTATCCTCCACATGAATAAAGTTATCACTAGGGTCCTGTATAAATCATATGTAAAAGATGACAGATTTCACTGGCTGGTGATCACAAAAATGGGAAGAGACACAGATTGTGACAGCTTAATGGGGAAGGTAATAAAACCAACAATAAAGTCATTTATAATATAAGCAGTGATTCTCAGTCCCTTCTATTTGTTTTCATGCTAATAGAAGATAAATGTCAGATTAGGAACAAGACCTGAAATTTCTATTAAAAATATTTGGAAAATGTCATTAAATATCAGCAATTCACAGCTCAAGTGGCAGCATGGGTCTTAATTACCTGTATGAGGTCCTTGGAAGCAAAGTGGGGGTAATAGTATTTGCTTTGCTGTTTCCTGGGGGGCTGTGAGGAGTAATGATTCTACAGTGCTGAGGGTATCAGGACACTGTGCTGTCTCTGCAGGCAGCAACTACCTCTCACTTCTGGAAGGAGCAAGATGTTGTGTGGTGCCTCAGCAAGAGGAAGCCTCCTGGCCACTGGCGGAGAGTGGGACAGAGACCCCGTCAGGGATCCTGAACTGGGTACATCATGACTGTTTTTGCAGGCTGCAGGTTTCACAAGGAACCCAAGCTGTCATTATAAACAAAAAAAAAGACTTCAGTGCAGGTGTGAAAAAGCCCTGCAGCAGTAATGGAGTGGTGAGAAAGGGGAGGGTGCATTGTAGTGTATATCAAGGTATAATGAAGGACTGGTGTTTGCATCTTTAAGTTATATGTCAGTATTGCTGGTTAGTCATCTGGAATGTACGCTGTGAAAATGCATGCGTGCAGCCCTTAACACTTATGCTTTGCACTAACAAAAGGTTTGGGAGTGCAAGTGAGCAGTGGTGGGAATGTGGAGTGAGCAGAAGTGTCCCAGGAAATGGCTGAGACTCCCTGTGTGAGACCAGGGTAACAGCAGAAAGAGTGGTGGAGCAGGAGGCTGCTGCCCCAGCTCTCCTGGGGAAAAGCCTGGGTGGTCTGGGGACGGTGTGGGGCAGGAGGTGCCACGGGCACTGCCCTGTGCCGTGCAGGTGCTGGGGAGCTGGAGCAGATTGGGACTGGTGTGGTGCTCCCCAGCAGAAAAGCATGGGTGCTGCCTGGGCATCGCCCCCTGTGCCCCAGCTGCCAGTGAAGCCAATGCTGCTGTGGCTGGAAAAGCAGGAATGGCTCTTCCCAGCAAACAGCCTGGCCTGAGCTGTCCTGGCTCTGAATGGTCTCTTGGTAGAGGAATTAATCTGAGGATGTCTCTAGGATGTAGGCTGGGGAAGGGGTGGGGAAGGGAGAGTGATAGAAATTGTATTTGTGCCTTGCTTAACATTCGTGGTGCGTTCTCTCACTTCCATTTCTTCTAAACAAGCAGTTTGAGGTCTGAGCCCTGGTGCCTCTAATCTAGTGAGCACCTTATTGATCAAGTCTTGCCATTTGATCCCCTGAGCTGCCTAGTGTTACACAAAAGGGGTAAATTGCTCCTTATACTTTAAAACAATCAGAATGTTTTTAGTGCATGTAGACCCGTATGATAAATACAGAGGCACAGCTGGGATGAGAATAGCAAAAAGCAGAGGGATAATTAACAGCTGGAACACCACAAACCAGTTCCCTAGCCCAAGCCCTGGAGAAACACGATACATTCATCATGTTGCTCTCTGGGCTGATGCTACAACGCTGGGGTGTGAGGTATTGAATCACAGTCTCTAGAAAATATTGTTTGGGGAATGTTGAGGAGAGCTGGTAAACAATGTGCTGGAAGGTGACAGATATGTTTGCAGCTTCATATAGTGCTTTCACAATAAAAAGAGCCATCCGGGGTTTTCCCATCACTGCCCTGCCTGTCAGAACTGGCAGGCAGTAGGCTGTCTGCCAGGCCTTGGTGGGGAAGTCAAACTCAGCAGCCAGTGGGCTTGCTTAGTTCTGATGACTGTTTTCTTTAAACGATTATTTTATTACTAAGCGCAACACTAACAATGGCTGATGAATCTCAAGCTTAATGAAGCACCATCTGTGATTCAGCTGTTGTAGAAAACAACATATAGAGAGCTCTTAACAGTGGCTTTGGACATAGTCTCTCCTGACACCCTTTCTGGGCTCTCCTGTCCTTGGTGTGGTATCACAGAGGATGCCACAGAGGCTCCTAGCTCAGAGCCACTATACACATCATCTGTGCATAGCTGGCAATCTCCCATGTGCTTGCAGCAGGAGCTGCACCACAGCCACACAAAGGTGGGGATGGTGAAGGCAGCCGGGATCTGCATTGTAAAATGCTTTCCTTTCTGTCTTCCTTCTTCACAGGGAATCATTCAGAAGACTTTGATCTAGGATGACACTTCACTCCTACAAACCTGCCAGCAAGTCATGGCAGTCTCCGCCTGAGTCAAGCTTATGGCTTGCTCTGGTGCTGCCTACCTCTTGAGCATCCTGCGTAACCTCGTCAGTGGCCTGTGATGCAGTGCCCACCCATGAGTCAAGCAGTAAAGCACACATCAAGGTAAAGAAGGGTGAATTCTAGGTTCTCTCTCAAATGCTACATTCCTCTGGCAGCAGAAAATAAGCGCTTGCTTACTTCATTAATTAAATGGGTGACTCCCACAGCCACTGTAATGAGTGGTGTCTGTACACAGGGGGTGAACAGGATATTAATGGTCAGATTTTCTCTGTGTGTTGATGAAAGGGGGAGTTTTAAGGTGGTCCGCTACCTGTTAAAAAACCCTACGAGAATCTCAAAGAGAGAAAAAGACACACCAGAGCTGTTTAAGTGGGAAAATCTACAAAGAGCAGTATGTTTCTTCTAGAGGGATTTTCCTGCACATATAGTGAACACTCCCAGCCGTACTTGAGCATATGATGCCCACCTGGATGGCTGGTGAAGATACATCAGATGCTTTCTGTAGAAGATGTGGGATTTAAGGTTATTTCATCCTTGCTTATCCCCCGTGCCACCTCCAAGGGGGATGGGTTGTAACTGGTATGGCATTACAAATACTGCTCCAGAAATCTTGACTGCATGAGAGGCCCTGAACCAGAGAGCTCTGAGCCACCTGCTCCTGGTTGGAGCCTTCCTGGCTGGTGGGGGAGCTGAATGAATGCTCTGTACGCAGGCTCCTGAAGAGCAACGAGGTTGCCTCTGCCTGCTGAGGAAGGCCGAGCTCATCCAGCAGACTCTGTCGAAAGCAGAGCAGCTGCGTGGTGCTTTCTGTGCAAAGCTGTGGATGCAGAGACTACTGGCTGGTGCATCTTTCGTAAGCACAGCTGAGCTGGAAGGAAGCAGCATGCCCAGAGCTGAGAAAACGAATGTGTCCTACTTCCCTACAGCCCAGTCCTTTCCCACCCTGGACTGCTGCTCCGCTTAGAGCTCCCAGGGTCCCCGTGGCATCAGGAGCAGCATAGTGTGGGTCCACCTGCCCAAGCTGGACTGCTGCCGGAGGAGAGCAAACTGTATTCAAGAGCCAGCCACCCCTGCCACACGTGGTGCCTGAGCAGAGGACAGCTGGAGCAGCTTCAGAGCGGCTGCAGCAGGGCATCTGCTTCCCTTCCAGCATGGAGCTGGCTAAGCCAAGAGCTTTTATGGGCTCTGTTCCTGCTCTAGAGTAGTACTGTGGTTACAGGACGAACATAAAATCACAGAATCACTGTCAAAACCTAAAGTAAAGAATTCAGCTCATAAAAAATGTGTCACTCGAACAAACAGAAGAAGAGTTATGACTTTCCATTCTCCCTTCCTGGAGCCAAGGGGAGAGTGTGCCACTACAGCACACGCCTGAGGAGCTGATAGCGGCCAAAGCGGAGCATTTCACTGCCCCTGGAGAGGCCCTTTCAGAGTTATTAGTCATAAGTTTCTATTTAATGTACTGATTAGGGCCAAGACTTGTAGACAGCCACTGACTGTGCATGTGAATCGACTTAAGCATTATTATGTACGACCATCATCAGCTTTTCTACCCAGGAAGATTGATACACAGAATGAATCTTCTCAAGCTGTTTCTGAAAAGATTCACGACACTGCGGTGAAAGTGGCTTCCAATGGGAACCTCTGTGTACTGATGTCAGCATATATTTTATTCCCCTCGACTACAAGGGCTAGTTAGGTTATGAGCCTCCCACTGAAATGGACTGCATACAATTGCCAGATAATTGGTTCTTTTCCTTGTAGGCTGATGAAGTTGTGATTCACTCCTGACTCCCCCAAGAGCAGCAGTCACAGCACCATGGGTTGCTTATCTCTCATCCAGCTGCGCTTGCTTGCTTTGCTTTCCACCTGGCATGGGCAGAAGGGAAGCCCCAAGAACAGAGGGCAGGGAGCAGCTGCTGAACATGGTTTTAATCCTGGGATTGCTGCATGAGCAAGCAGTGGGACTGCAGGACTGCACAGGTTCATAGGGTGCTGGTCCAGGCAAGCAGCCTGGGGATGATGTAGCAGATTCAGCTGCCGAGTGATGCTGAAAAGGGGCTGCTGTGAGCATCAGTTCTTGGCAGGTGCTGCAGCCCAGCTGTCCTGCATTTGTCCCCGGGACCACATAGTAGTTTTCTGCTGTGGCATGTCACAGCTGCTGATCATGCTGCCACTGCTCAGGGCAGAGGACATGTGGACCCCTTCAAATCTTGTGCTGATTGTATCCAGCTGTGGTGAAGGCTCAGGAGGCCTTGGGAAATAGTGTGTCTCTGCCCCTCGCTCACCTCCCTGTCTGGTTTGATCTTACCAAGGGGCTGTGACTGATCCTGACAATCTCCCCAACTCCCAACCAAGCAGACACATAGAGAAGCACAGGATGACTCTCTTCCTCCTTTGGCCTTGTCCTTCTTCGGACACTGAACCTCACCCCAACACAGCTCCTCCTCTGCTAGACCTACTTGATTCTGCAAACATGCGGCTCTCCTCTGTGCTGGCATTTTACAGTGGGACTGAGCAGTGTTGCTGCTTGGAGCAACCCTGCTTCTTGCTCCCCCACTCCTTCTTGCAGGCTTGTACAGTATCTTTGCCCTGTGTAAGTGGAGTCTGGGGGTGAAGTGGGGCAGGGTGGTGGGGATGCTACTGCTTGGAAGACTGCGCATGACAGGGAGCAAAGCTCTCTGTGAATGCTGCCACCCTGCACTGCTGTTTGACAATGTCAGCACCTTTTTTGTCATCTGTTTACACTTGCTGGTTAAAATGTCCTCTTAGGTCTTCCTCTAGGAACCAAGTTTTCTCTAAAATCTGTTTACTTATCCTGTGTCCTGTGTGCTTTTCCCTGCTATGGGGAGAGCAATGCTGAGATGCTCTGGAGGTCTGTGGCACTAGTACCCTGCTAGCTGGTGCTTCCCAGCCAGAGCTGCAGCCAGCCACATTCTGTTGCCTTTCTCCTTTTTCAATCTCTTGCTCTAAGTAGGATAGTATGACAAATAAGGGTTCTTGTCCCAGCCCCCCCTCACCCCACTTGCTCCCTTCTGCAGAGTTCCCATGCCCTAGTTCCCCAGGGATGGATGTGGATGCAGCTATTGGAAGAGTTGGGGCACCTGGGTGCTTGTCTGCCTGGCTTGCCTGCTGGTCTGAGAGCAACGCTGCTGTCACTTGTGGGACAGAGTCAAGATGCAAATGAATACTTATTATTCTTCAGAATAAGTCCGTGGTTTGCAAGTACAAGCATAGGTAAATGTTTCATGAACATATTAAAGTTTTGGGTTTTTTCCTCCTAGACACATAAAATCTTCTAATAAATGCAAATTTAAAAAATGGTTATTAATTGGTGTTAAAATGCCAATGCAAACCATCAGAATTCCAATTACCAGTGACCATGGGCAGTGTTTGTTTGCTGTATCAGTCAGAATAAGTATCTTTTCAGGTAAACAGAAACAGGTTGCTGAATGCCTGATTTTTGTCCCTTTGAGTAGCTGTATTTAAATCAGCTTTTCAGAAATCTTTCTTCTATTACAGCAACTTGAGAGAATCCATCTTTAATAGATGATAATGAAAATTTAAATGTTATGTATATTAAGCAGTCTGCTAGATCTGTTTGTTAATGTAACTATAAATGATTGCTAGATACATGGGCAAGGTACTTAGCTTGCTTACTGGCATGAGGTCCTCTGTTAGGTACAAAACAGGCAAAGGGAATTGTCGTGGTTTAACCCCAGCCAGCAACTAAGCACCACGCAGCTGCTCACTCACTCCCCCCCCATCCAGTGGGATGGGGGAGAAAATCAGGAAAATAAGTAAAACTCCTGGGTTGAGATAAGAATGATTTAATAGAACAGAAAAGAAGAAACTAATAATGATAATGATAACACTAATAAAATGACAACAGTAGTAATAAAAGGATTGAAATGTACAAATGATGCGCAGGGCAATTGCTCACCACCCACTGACCGACACCCAGCCAGTCCCCGAGCAGCGATTCCCTGCCCCCACTCCCCAGTTCCTAAACTAGATGGGATGTCACATGGTATGGAATACCCTGTTGGCCAGTTTGGGTCAGGTGCCCTGGCTGGGCATGAGAAGCTGAAAAATCCTTGACTATAGTCTAAACACTACTGAGCAACAACTGAAAACATCAGTGTTATCAACATTCTTCACATACTGAACTCAAAACATAGCACTGTACCAGCTACTAGGAAGACAGTTAACTACATCCCAGCTGAAACCAGGACAGGAATGAAGTCGCAGGAGATCCATGTGAATGAAATCACCTTAAATTGTAACACCGTTGTGGTAACTTCTCTCATGGTACTCTGGCAGGGCATGTGCATGTTTGCTGCAGTGATCACCACCTGGGAGCCCCCATCAAGGCTGGCAAGTCCCTCTGAGGGTTCCCAGCAGCTGAAAGTGCATAGGCTGTAAATAGCCATTTTCTGGCCATCATGTCTCCTCACCTACACAATCCCCCTTGTCCCCAGTTTTTGGCAATTGACCCTAGATCTGCAGCCCTGCCCACAAGTTTTGCATGATGGTGGGGGAGTCTGTGTTGGTTTCACCTGCAGCTTGTGAGCTCTGCTCTGTAGGGGCGGGCAACACTGATTTATGCCACTGCAATCTGGCCCTCCAGTTACTGTGGTGACGAGACCCTTGAGTTAATTGGGGCAAGATCAGCCAGTTGCAAAGAAATGCCTGTCTGCACGGAGAACTGCAAAACCCAGATATGAACTCCTGCCAGCCTGCCACGTGGGCTGCAGCAGTCCGAAGCCTCCAGTGCTGCATGTCTCCAACAGTGGCAGTGACTGGACTGGGAAGAATGCCGGTAATGTGGCCCCAGTGCCTGCCTGTGTGCTGACTTGGTACCCTGTGCTGCTTCATGTTGGGGGTGCAACAGTGCAGGGTCCCTTGACTGTCCTGGGCTTAGCTCACCAGCATAGCACTGGGGCTGCTCACCAGTGGCGTAGCTTCTGTGATTAGCTCCTTCCTCACTGTGTTCCTTGGGTAGCTGGCCTGGGCTGGACTGCCCATGGAGTGTGGGGCTGTCCCTGCTCACAGGGAAGCACCCCCAGCACTGCATGTGCTTCTAGCAGGACCTGGCTCACTGGAGAAAAATCCCTGCAGCCCACTGGGGAGTTCAGCTGCATGCATGCTTTGGCTCTAAGTTCCTAAGTGGTGCGTGCCCTTATGTTCTGTGCAATTTAAAAATGCATTTCACCAAGAAATGCCAGAAGTAAATAAGAAAACACAGGTAAGCTTAAGAACAAGGCTGCTGTCCATACACCCATGAGCACCTGGTACAGTCCAGGCCTTGGGCCATGCTTTGTCCTGCTCATGAGGAGCACAGCAGGCCCAGACAGCATTGCAGTGTTTTGCTTCAGGGGAACAGGGAAGAAGCTAAGGTTTTTAATGGTTTCCATTTTTCTAACTAATTAATTTGCAAGAGACATAGACATGAAGCTGAATTAATCAAGACTGCACAGAAAAGCAATATTAAAAAAGCAACTTGGATGAGGCCAGGATTTCCTTCTTTGGCCCATGATGGCTTCACTGGTGAGCCAGACACCCCATGCTGGATGCACAGCTCTTCCTGCAAAGCTGGGAGTGTTTCATGTGCATCTGAGGTGATTTTTGATCACTTATATGATGGTTATGACAGGTGGTCCCTTCAGACTAAGGCCAGTATAGAGAGGGGCTGCTGCTCCACTGTCCAGAGATGTGCCCAGACCTGCCTGTGACACCGCGTGCTCAGGGTACCGTGCTCAGGTTGGGTTGCCTGGGGCAGGCAGCTTGTGGTCATGGCCTCCAGCAGCCCCCTGCCTCGCTCCCCTAGCCACAAGTGTTTGAGTGGCTGCCTGCTTCTCATGAGGTCTCAAGCTCTGCTGGCTTACCATGGCTGTGTTGCATGTGGAGGTCCTCAGCTTTACAATGGGATACTTGCAGTGTTCCCAGAGGACTGGTTTTGGAAGGGCCAAGCGGCTGGGACAGGATGGCACAGCATGGTGATGTGGCTGGCTGGCACCCCAGTCTATAACCTGCAGAGAGGGCCAGCCCTCCTGGACATGCTTTGGGAGGAAGGGGCATGCATGCTGCCAGTCTTCAGGCAGAAAGGCGACAACAGGACTATTAAAACATTTTCCCATTGAATGGAGATGTAAAACATTGTGTAAGTGTTTATGGAGTAGATTAGATGCTTGGTTTAGCAGCTTACAGAGGTCAAGTTTGTGGTGCTCAGGGGCTTGCTCCCCACCCCATACTTTTTTCCAAGGAGAGAGAAGCCCTTCATCATGGAAAACCCTGCTCAGAAAGAAGCAGCAACAGTTCAGTGCCTCGTGCCGTGCAGCAGCTGGTGGGGGATGACCTCGTCTGCAGTGGAACAGTCTGAGACACATGAGAAGGTGATTCAGTGATCCAGGCTGGTGCAGACCATCTGAAAACATTTGAATTGCAAGACACATACCCTGCTTCCTTGGCTGGCTATCCATCTCCTGGAGTGTCAGTCTGAGAAGCGATGCATGGTGAGGGTCACCATAACAAAGCCAGTGCATCCAGCAATGGATAAATATGTGCAGCAGAGACTTCAGCTAGGAGTTTGTGTATGTAGTTCTCCTTGTGGAAGTGGCAGCTGAGAGCAACGTGGAGTGTTATTCACTACTGACAAATGTAGAGCAAGGCACACTGGAACGAACAATCTGAATTATTCATGTATCTTACAGGTTCTGAATTAAGTGCAGCATTGTTGCAGGCAGGCCAAGGAAACTCTCTGTTCAATGTGTACCACTAGTCAAAATATAAAACATTATGTAAGAATTCACAGGAAATGTGATAAGAAACAATATTCGGTGCATCACACCTTCATGTAAATGGTTCTTCTGCTATTGCTTTGCATACTGCCTGAGTCCTTGATCATTTCTCTCTCCAAAAGGCACTGCAGTTAGAGCGAAGAGGGAGAGATGGACATCAAAACTGATGCAAGATAAATGTGTTTTGGCTGACTTAGGCAGGGACAAGTATAAAAGGGGACATTGAGAGAAAAGACAAACATCTCTGTTCAGAGGATATAATGTCCTAGCATCACAATACCACACAACATAGATGGTGTATTTAGCAGGTTTTTTGTAGATACACTGTCTAAAGAGAAATTGGCTTCTGGAAGGCACTAGTTATTTTTAAGCAATGGAATCTGCTCTAGGAACATAAAGCTTTTGTAAACTGCTGTCCAAACATTGTCTCATCCATCATGACATGTAGCCAGTTTATCTGATGCTCTTCATTCTTCTCCTCTGCTATCAAACTGGAAACTTCTCATAGCCAGGGGAAAATGCACCAACACCTTCTATACATGGAATCCATGATTCCTCCAAGAAAACTGGAGCAAATTGTAATATCCTATTCAAGACCAGACTTGTAGGAAGTTGTTGCCATTTACTTTGTCACAGCAAGATGCCTCATTTTCAGTATTATCAATCATTTTTATGACATCACCAGCAAAATATTGCACTCGTTTTTCACAATCTTACATGATGAACACAGGAAATCCCTTTCAGGAATGCTGGCAGAGTCCTAATCTCAGTCTGCTTCCCAGTGAATATAGCAAGCACATCTTGATTAAAGAGGGGAACCTTACTGTTTTCCTTTCCACCTGAGGATGCTGTTTGATAGTAGATATTGTCACTGCAATGCTCTATTGGTTTGCATATTCAGAGAGCGTATGTGTGCTTTCAACAGCTAATGAAGGAAGTAAAGTTACCTCTATTGCAGTACAAGACGTGTTTCGCTAGAAGCGAATATGTATGTGGAGCTCTTCAGGATAATTCTGCAGAAGATTTGGAGTTCATTTGTACCGCATGCCCCTTTTTTATAGAGAAACAATGTTTTTTCTGGCCAAATTACATTTTTTAATAATTATGCATATATGCCTGTGTGACAGTGCCATAAAGAAGCACTGTTAGGAAACTAGTTCTTGAGCTACTATAACATGTCTGCTCCCAGCATACAGAGTTGCCCTATCAGTATGGATTAGGGTTAAAGAGGATTTCTGTATTGCTGTGTGTTCTTGCACCCAAGGGTTGCACTACGCTACCTGGGGGAGGAACGTTGAGCAGGTGGAGGAAGAGGAAGGATGAATTTCCAGGAGTGTGCACCCTGTGGTGTCCAAACTGATGTCCAGAGACAGGACTTGGGCTGATCTGGTCTGCTGATCCTTGTGAAGACAGTTTTGAGACTGAAAGCAAGCCTTGTCCATTTACAAATGCATGTAGGTGAGCATGTAATGAGGGGCTCCTCAGTGCCCAGTTAACCAGAGAGTGAAGGCTCAGGGAGTTCAAGGCAGAGAGGAGGGAGCTCCTGTCTTCTTTGAGTGTGGCAGGTTTCCAGACCTCCTAGAAAGGTCTCTAACAAGAAGGGGGAGAAGGGAGAGAGATTCCTCAGTGGACGTTTGGAAAGCTTTCAGTGCTCTGTCATTGGCATTTAATTAATAGACAGTCTGTAATCCTTCAACAGAGAGGTGTCTTCTCCTGCAATCTTGTCAAAATAGACTGTTTTAAATAAATCAAGAATTAATAATGTTCCTTAATATTAAAGGTCACCAAGAAAGTACAGCTGAAGGCTCTGAACAGCAAATCCCCCCAGGAGACTCAGAACAAGGGATTGTAAAAGAACTGGAAGAACAAAAAAACAGTGCTAACCAGTGCAAGAGAGATCCTTGGTTCATTGTGGGGTTGCTGGAGGTGGGCAAATGGGGGCTCAAGCCCCAGGCCCAGTGGATCTCTGTTCCCATGAAGTTCTCCTGAGCGGCAGAGGCCGTGTCTCCGCAAGGCTTGCCTGTGTGTGGTTTCCCAGGCTGGGCTTCCCTCTCTCAGCTCTGCTCACAGTCCTGTTGCAGGATGGTACAGGCAGGACCCTCCATGGCTCTTTTTCTTTCTTGCCTACCTCTTTCCATTTTGGCGACCCGTTGACTTCTTGTGCCGGGAGGGAAGTCTGGTAGCTCAAAGTCAGCCCTGCCAGGGCTCAGCCTTGCGGAGAAGCTGGTGTTTCTGGGCAGGACAGCGCATGCTGGGGATCCATGCAGGTGCGGGGCGAGGGTCTTCCCTGCAGTCCCATGGTGCTGCCTGAGCAGGAGATTGAGGAGGCAGACAGGTGGGGATGCTCTGTGTAATCTTGCCATTGCATCTGTAGAGCTTTGCATTTCTTGGGGAAAACAGAGAGGAAACCAGTGGTAAGATTTCTCTTTGAATTGCTGTAATGGGTTAAGTTCTTTTATTACATTACATCTAGCTGAAGATTTTCTGAGAGAGGAAAGGCAAGTAGGAGGTTGGGTCTCTGAAAGGCTTGTTTGTCTTGTTCACCTGTTCATAATCCCATTAATACTTAGTGCATATTTCCTGCACTGCATTTGACAGAAAAGTATCAAAAATGATCACAACTTGCTTTGCTGGAGAGTTTATCATTTATCCATCTAGAAACACCAGTAAGCCCTGCATCGTCGCCACAGTCTCCCTTCCCTGTGGTCATATGCAGAATCGCTTGACCTCTGCCATCCTGTAACTCGACAATGATTACAATGCAGTCACCTGTATTTTGCCAGCTGGAGATATCTGTTGTCATGAACTCAGGGTTATGCAAGTGCTCCCTAGGGGGGGTCACTAGAAAACAGAGATTTATTTGTGTGGCAATAATTGAGAAGCTCATTTTATTCCAGTAAGGATCTTTCAACCACAATCAATTTCACATGCCATCATAAATAATGGAGGTCAGCAGAGCACTGTGAGTACTTCAGCAAGCTCTGTTGACAATGTTAAAATGCAATAAACAGCAGAGAGATGCAGCTCTGCATGAGTGGGTATACATTAATACTTGTTTAGAGAGTGTTTGATTGGCAGACCTAGTTCTTTTAGGATCTTTCTGATGGAAAATGCTCTGTATTTCTGTAGTTTGGCTATTGGGGTGGCTTGTCTAATTTCTTGGACACCCTGTGGCAGCAGGACAGTCCAGCTCCCTGGTCAGTGCAGGGGGAGAGGCAGTGGCTGCTGCCATCCATGCTGTGTGGCTGGGGATCGGCCCTCACTTCCCCAGGAGGCTAATGCTTCATACCTGCACATGTCTTTTTTTAAACCTGGGTGTTTTACCTCGATCAATGTGTGTTCTGTAAGTGGTCAACCCTGAGGCAACAGCAAAGCCCACAGAAATTAGAGAAGTACACCGAATTACAATTCCCAAATTTCATTCCAGCTACCCCTCGGCATGGTCTTTCCTGACCAGGTATTGCTCATAGTCACTTTTAGAAAAGTGAATTTAGTTTCATGTTCTCTTACCTTTCTCTTCCAGGTGTCAAATCTAACTAGATATTATTTGAATATCTCATGTGTTGTCCCTATATGGGGGACTTATGGGCTGTGATCAAGTCACCTCTTAAATTTCCCTTTGATGTGCTGATCTGTGGAGTAACTTTAGTCTTTCACTGCACAGCAGGTTTTGTAGATGTGAAATCATTCTTGCTGTTCACTGAACCCCTTTCAGTTTTAAACATCTGGAGAAGGCTCTGCTGCTGCTCCCTGGAGGCTTTCTGTATCCTTGGCCCAGCTGGCAGTATTTGCGCCTTCTGGAGGTGTCTCCCCAAAACGTGGCAGGCACTGCAAACACTGAGAGTACAGAAGAGCCACTCAGGAGTATCCCTGCGAAGGCCTCCTCTTTGTGCTGCCGGTACGCAGGGCTCTGGAATATGAAACATGGAAATAATTAAGTAGATTAATTAGCTAATGTTTGCACAGGACCTGGAAAATATAAAGCACTATATAATTGCTAAGTACAGTAGATTAATTAGTTAATGTTTACACAGTGCTTTGTAAACATAAAGGCAGCATGGCAATGCTAAGTGTTGTTATTAATTAAGTTTTCAGTATTTGTAAGATGCATTACGGGCAACACCACCACCAAGCATTTAGTTTTCCAGTTTTGCTGAATGCATCCTGGCTCACAAGCTCCATAGGAGCGAATGACATGCAGGTCCCACCACGGGCTTTGGGGGACGGTGGTGGGGTGTGATGTGACCGTGCCTTGTCTTCCGAGGATGCTACCGCAGACGGGTCAAGCTGCGGAGAGCGAGTGACATTGTCACGACCACGGAGCAGGTCAGCAGCAGGGCTGACCGCAGAGCTGAGGTTTGAAAGTGCACATTGCCTGGCCTTGCTGTGCATCGCCGTCGGCGGGTGGGTGGGAGCCGGTCCCTCCGCAGCGCGTCTCCTGCACCTGCAGCACGTGGTGCGGCACGGTGGCCAGCCTGCACGGGGTGGTGTGGAGCCCTGCTACGGGAGGCTTTGGAGAGCCTGCTCCTATCCGCAGTTCAGACCTGGATGCACTATCGAGTCAGACTGGGACTCCAGGGCTCCAGCTGCTGCTGTTGGGAAGAGCTGCTGTGGCCTACAGAAGGACACCCCACCAGGCGACACAGCCCTTGACTGTGGCCTGCTGCTTCTGTGACAATGGTAACACAGTGGCAGTGCTGTGTGATATTGTCATGGTTTAACCCCAGCCAGCGACTAAACACCACGCAGCCGCTCACTCACTCCCTCCTCCCCCAGTGGGATGGGGGAGAAAATCTGGAAAAGAAGCAAAACCCATGGGTTGAGATAAGAACGGTTTAATAGAACAAAAAAGAGGAAACTAATAATGATAGTGATAACACTAATAAAATCACAACTGTAATAATGAAAGGATTGGAATGTACAACTGATGCGCAGGGCAATTGCTCACTACCCGCCGATCGACACCCAGCCAGTCCCCGAGCAGCGATTCCCTGCCCCCACTTCCCCATTCCTATACTAAATGGGACGTCCCATGGTATGGAATACCCTGTTGGCCACTTTGGGTCAGGTGCCCTGGCTGTGTCCTGTGCCAACTTCTTGTGCCTCTCCAGCTTTCTCGCTGGCTGGGCATGAGAAGCTGAAAAATCCTTGACTTTAGTCTACACTACTGAGCAACAACTGAAAACATCAGTGTTATCAACATTCTTCGCATACCGAACTCAAAACATAGCACCGTACCAGCTACTAGGAAGAGTTAACTCTATCCCAGCTGAAACCAGGACAGATATACAGGTATTTATCTTGCCGTTCAGTGTGAACAGCCTACTTACAGCTTGGAGCAAACCACAGGAAACTGGTGACCTGAGTAGAAGATCCCTGAACAACCTTAGCTGGAAATTCCAGGGGAACAAAAGTCTTTGCATTGTGTTGGTGCCTATTACTGCTTCTTTGTTTCCTCCAAACTCTTCTGGATGCTGCGAAGGGTGGTTCTCAGCACAGCTATGGGCTGGGATGAATGCATCCTGGTTTAGGCGCTCAGAGGGGGCATGCTAGGGCTGGGGGGCGGCACAGAGCAGGAGGATGGGGTGTAATGGCACCAGCCTTGCAGCAGACTCCACTGGCTTGCTACACAGTAGTCCCGTTGCTGCTCTCATGCTTATTGCCTGGAAGACCACGAGTTCTGTCCTTGGGGCTCCAGGAAACCCTGCTTTTGGCTTGCATCCTAGGGTGATTTGTGTGTGTACTTGGTCTATTTGGGCATAGAAGACTTAGGATTATTGCCTGATGCAGTCAACTATATATAAATGTAAACACATATTGCGCTGTGACAGGGCCCAACATGAAAACAGCAATTGCTATCTCATTTGTCTCTTTTAGCTGTCTGTGGCAGCTGTTAAGAAGGGCACATGTGGATTCTACACTTGGGTGTCATTTACATGCAGTAGTTCCTGTGCAAACCTGCAGTATGTGAAACCCTTTAATACATGTATTTCCTGTGTACCAATGTGAATACCTTGAAAAGGCTGAAGCAACTCCTAGGAACTACGATGACCTCTTTGTTTACATACAGTTTACTGCAATAAGAAATTTACACCACTGTAGCGTTCGCCGCATATCAAGGTGCCACGATTAGATCACTGATCACCCCCCAGATCAGGGAAAGAGACAGATAACACACACAGTGTGAGCGCCAACTTCCGCCTTTTATTGCGCAGTTAATTCCTTTTATACTAACAAGGGTAGGCGGGATTACAGATACATCATAAGGCTGTGACTAACCCTCTAACTTTCCGTGACATCGCGAGATCTTCCGAACGCCGAACCCTACACACCACCCCCTGTGACTAATAAATACTGCAATGAATTAAAAGCTGCCTTTCATCTTTATAATTTTCTCTACCCTCTCTTGTCTGGGGAGCTCAAAACCAACTCAGCAGTTCCTGTATTATGCTTAGAATAACTTCTCCAGTTTCTTATTTTTTTTTAAACAGCAAAGGAGGCAAATTACTAGCCTTCCATTCATTAAAAAGCTGGTATTTTACTATTCCCCTGTCTTCTACATATGCCTGGTATTTCCTGCAGGATCCCACGGTTTTTTTTAAAACCTGGCAGGCTTGTGAGCTTGCCACACAACCACTTCTAACAAGGACATTGCAACCTCAGTGTACTCCTGCTCTGCAAAAGAGCAGGGAGATATGAAGCTAACTCTGTATTAGCAGATAGAAACTCCTCTGATCTGTACATTTATTTGGGTAAACAATGAGAGCAGGATTTCCCATGCTTGTTCAACAAGTTAATTCAATTTGAATTGTCTCCCAGACATATGCTCCTGCAGTGTTTATAATGCTCTGGGTCAGTAAGCAGAAGGCACTCTTCTTCCCAGGCTTATGAACTTGGGGGAGGAGGTGATGACATGGTATTTGTCACTACTGGAGACCTCCTCACAAACACTGCAAACCTGATGCTTTTCTGCAGAAGCAACTGGGAGAGTGTGTGTTAATCACACCCAACCTTTAATGGGCTGAAGTGGCAGGCAAGCCAGGAGATGCAAGGAAGGTGAGGCTTGGAGTGTTGAGCCAGCGGCCATGTAAGGGAACAGCTTTAGAGGAGGAATGCCAGGGCTGCATCATATCACCACTGACTGCCATGTAAGCGCAGGAGCACAAAACCAAAGAATAATAATTCTGGCCCTAAATGAACAGGAAATTTGGAGCCTCCCAAGGTTCACTGCCCACCCTGCTCCATTCCCAATTTACTCCGATCATCTTCTCCCTTTCTTGCTCTGCGTTGTCCAGGTCCTGATGTGTAGGACTACAGCTCTCTGCAGAGCAGGGCATGCAGAGACCCTGGGATGGCCTGCTCCAGCTCTGGAGATAGACCTCGGTCTTCTGCTCATCTGGAAACCATGTGCTGCCATTGCTCTGACTGGTTCCCTCCCAGCACTGCATGCCCAGTCTGTGTATGGAGGCATGCCAAACGCCATTCTTGGCTTTTAGTCACTGATGTTCTGGGTGGTAAATGGCAGAGGGAACAATGTTACTTTGCTGAGCATGTGAGGAACATTTAACACCCAGGCAATGCTGAGCTAATCTGTGCTGCAGGGATGTCATCTGGCCCCACAGTGGTGGATCCTTCCCAAGGAGGCGAGGAGCTGCCCTTGCAGGCTGTGTCAGTGCCAATGCATGCAGCTTTGTGGGAGAAGGTGCAAGGACGTGCTGTGTCCCCGGGGAGATACAAGTCCAATGGGGGTTGGCAGCTCTGGGAGCTAAGGCAGCCAGGCAGGCTGCTGCTAATGACATTGCCTTTGACACATACATTACTGATTGCTTCATCTGTCATAGAGCAGCGCCTCTACCATCTGCTGTCACTTAACACTTGGAGATGGGCTTCCCAGTGCCTTTCCCCCACTTCTGTTCATTTCTCTTTTTGCATTTTGGTCTTGCAGAGAGTAGAAATGTGTGAAGAGCTGGAGGCTTATGGGAAGGGAATGCGAAGGGAATGCAGTCCTTCCCTGAATGGCAGCCAGCACCTCACAGCTGGCATCAAGGGTGCTCCTATCTGCAGCCTATGCTCTGCCCTGTACCAGGGACCTGTGCTGATGTGCCCATGGGCTCATAACTGACAGGGTGTGGGGGCAGAGATCTGAGAGGAACTTTGTGTACTGAGAAAATAGGTCTTTCTTCAGCTGCTCTTTTAGATGCTTTAGGGGCTGTGGCTTGTTGCAAGTATGGGCAGATGTCCTTGCCACATGGTGGTCTGTGCTTGTTTATTGACTCTGTGCTTGCAGGACCATTACGTTTTCTGTCTGTCAACACCTCTGTGAAAATAGGCTTTGTGAAATAGCCAGGAGGTGAAAGCACAGAATTTGCCTGTTAACTATATTCTTGTTTTATGCCAACAATCTCTTCCTCAGAGATGGCAAAGATTTACAGGAGGTCTGAAGCAGCCGCAATTCAGCAGGGAGGGAAGAAGAGTGCCAGTGCGTGGGGACGCATGGAGTAGGCAGGCATTCCCATTGCAGTGGGGATGCTCTGTAACTCCTGGTTGCCAGGCAAGAGGGAATGGCTTTAAAGAACATCTTTATTAGGGTACGCTACTTAGCATCAGAGAAATGTCAGGGCTGCTCTATTCTGAGTCCCTGCCTAAGGCACTAGCCTGTCATTCAGCAGTCTGAGTACAAACCAGAAGAACCACTGGCAGAGTCCTGGAAAGATTTATTTTTTCCACATTTAATTGCCCTTTTTGCTTTGTAAACATAAAGGTTGAAGCTTAAACTCTGACAGCTCCAGTAGCCTTTTTCTTATCTCCTTAGAAAAAAATGACATTCAGCTTGTTAGATTTTTCTTTTACTGCAGTCCAAAATCTCACAAAATCTGCACAACTTTTTTTTAAAGATCATTGAAGCATTTCAGTACTCACTTTGGGAAAAACCCTTCAGCTCACAAAAAGACAAAAGCTGGAGCCTGAAGAGCCAAGACCTTTCCCCATAGCAATGCAGGATAAAAATGCTTGGCCAGAAGAGGCAGAGCAAGCAATCAGCATTCCACTTTTTCACTGGGAGCAGATTAAAGCATGCTTATCTGCTCCTGTTATTATTCCAGAAAGAAATGAAAGACCAAAGACAGGAGAAAAAGAAAAGCAAACGTTAAAAAGCAAAACTGGATATATCATAGCAGCCTGAAAACTTCCTGGGTTTAGTTCCTTCTCTGAAATGGGCTCCCTGCACCTGGAAGAAGGTCTTCCCTGGGTGTTGAGGATTTCTTGGCTGGGTAAAGGAATGTGAGCAATCCAGCCGTTAGGTGGGAACGAAGCATAAGTTTACAAAACGCTGGAACAGACAAGGACGCTGTGTCCTTGTATGCTGGGAAAAAGGAAGATAAAGAAGAGCCTGACAAACAACACCTGGATGCTGAAGAATGAGATAAGTGATTGCTGGACACCTCGTGAAGAAGCTTGCTCAGCCAATAGAGAATAAGATAGTGTCGCGTGAAACGGGGTATTGTACCAATTAGAGTATTGTATACGGCGCGTGGACAAGCGCATAGGGTATATAACTGTATCAAATGTTATAGTAAAGGTCTTCACTTGATCACATTGGTCTGTGTGTGATGTCCCTCCGCAACACCTGGGGTGGTGGAGCTGCAGGCTGTGCTGCCCTGCAGACTGCGCACTTCCTCATCTGTGAGCACTGTGACTATGGGAGCACCTGTCCAGGGCCAGGGCTTTGAGCTGCTCCCATTCTGCAGTTATTCATGGTTAAAGAGATGCATGTCCTGGATTGTTTCAACTGCAGAGAAGTGTTTTTGGAGCTACAGGTCTTGAAGAAAGTGCCTCAGTTTTGGGGGAGGGGCTGCCCGTTCCCTCCATCTGACATGAAATGGGGCTGTCACATCGCCACCGCCTTCTCTGTGGAGTGCCCTCCTGGCCTGGGCTCTGCTTCCATCTGCCTGCAAGAGATGGGGAGCAGGGACTGGCCCTGCCTCTGGCCCCCAGACTGGACCCCCCTGCTCCTTGCACTCTGCTGCACAGACGCTGTGCACGTCCTCTTCCATGTACCCAGCCTTGACTGCGCTCAGCTACCTTTGGCTTACTGAGTTGTTTCGATTAACAAGTGACAGGGCAATCAATATAGTCTTGTATTTTAGACCCCAAGCACACATGCAGTCTGCAGGAATGGCAGCTCTAACAGGCTGTGGGTCTGGGCCAGATGGAAGAGGGATTTTTCCTGCCTGTCCTCCCTGGTACTCTTTCCCATTTGCTGTGGGTGCATGTGGGATGTTCTGTGATCCTGGAGTTAGCCTTTCATCTTAATCAAATGCAACATGCTTTCTGTTTCTATAAGGACAGGCTGCTTCAGACTGTGCCTAAAAGTAGGTCTTAATCAAGACCAGTGCGGGAGATTCATGAGTTTGCTGGTAGGATGCTGTAGGTGTGATCCAGCACCAATTATTTTATGGCATCTGCGTTGCTGCACTTTGCTGTGTGCTGAAGACTACTGAAACAAGGCCATTTCAGAAACAATTCAAGCTTTTTACATATAGAATAGAAATGTAGAAAAATCCTTGAAACACATTTTGAGCAAATTCTTTGATTCAAACTGCAAGCTTGAAATGACAAATGGCAGAGAGAAGCTTCAGGAGAATCTATGTCTATCACAGATCCTTCATCTCCCCATTGTCATCAATAAAGAAGCAACAATGATTGGCAAACTCTAATTACCATTTACTCTGCAGAGCTAAGCACAGGCAGGGCTGTGCTTTGTGGTGCTTGAGGAATAGCTGTCACAGCTGTTACAGTGAATATGTCTCTGTTAAGTTTTTCACCTTCTTTATCTTCCAGTTTGCCCAAAATTAAATATTGGTGTTACTCAGGTTGGGCTTTCAACAAGGTGTTGATACAGGACAGCTCTGTGGCAGGTCAATTTATCATTCCCCTTTCCACAACATCCCTGTCCATGGGTACTATAGTCATTAGACCCCATGTTTTTTGTAATAATCACATAATTCTTCCTCTTCCTTTGTACATCCATGTTGGTGGGCTGGACAAGTTCCAAAACTCCTGCCTCATCCTTCCTCTCACGGCCAATAGTGATAGCTTGCTGCAGCTCACAGGGAAAGCCAGTGGAGTGTTGCTGTTTCTGAAGACTTACTGTCTGCCTCTGAGTGTGCTTTATTGAAGGATAAGTCTGGTGTTCTTTGCTTTCATTTTTTTTTTCAGGCTGCTGAGTGGTTTGTCCATGCAAAATCCTTTGATGTTTCTTCATATAAACAATTATGGACTGCTCGTTTGGATGCACAGAGTGTGAATGGGTGTGTGCTCCCTAGTGACTGTCAATTGGCTGGACATTCAGACAGGTTGGTGAGGATGAGACTCTCTCATTGCTGACTGATTCAAAATTTGGCATCTCCTTGGGTTCAAATGCATTTGCTGTGTTTATCTCCTTCCAGAGCCTTGTTATCCCAGGAGCATCTGTTCACCCACCAGCCCTTAGTGGTGTAGAAGCTCCGGACATACTGGGGAACTGACCCCAGAACAATTCTCTGAGTGAAGATTTAACTCCATAATGAATTTGTCACTTCCTTATTGGGCTACATAGCGAATGCCAAGCAACAATGCATTATTACTAGTTACTGTGACATCCCTCTTGGGGTCAAGCAGACCAGCAACCCAACATGAGCTGTCAGTGTCCTTTTTCACAGAACATCTTATGTACTTTCCCATAGATTAAGCTTTTCTATCCAGTGCATATTTTAGTTCCTGTGCTTCGTGGTTCACATGTAGTACTCAGCTCCCGTCTCTGTTTTAGGCTTTAGTTTTGTTCATGCAGATGTATTTGACTGGTTCCTGGCCTACATATTTTCCCTACTGTTTAATAGTGGATATGAATTTAACCGGAGGTGTACAAGTGCAAGCAGAGGAACCTTGTGTAGCTAGTCCCTAGTTTTCATTGGACTACATGACTCCACTCTTTAATTAGCCTTGTTTTAGCTGTCTGCTCTTGTATTTCTCCCTCAGCCCATCAGATACTTCATTTCTCTCTTGCAAGATGCTTAGCTGATAAGCGTCTTAGCTCTTCGCCAGACAGCGTGTATGCTTGTTAGCTGCCAGCCAGCTGATCATGATTAGACTGTAGTTTTGATAGTTGTTTCCTGTCTTTCAAGCCTGAACAGATGGCATGCTACTCCCAGTGCAAGCTTTGACTTTCATAGTACTTCATGGCTTGGCCAAATGGCAGTTGTGTAGTCTGCACATGTGAAGCTTCTCAAGAGGATCCTTGCAAAGGGACAGGAGCAACTGTGTCCTCTAAGGACCTTTCAAAGTTAGTATCCACTTTAGAGGAGTGCTGGGATTGCTTTGTTTGTTAGGTGCAGTCCTCCAGACTACAATTTAGTTCCCCAGCTTGTAAGTCCATTGCTGATATGCTGTCAGTATCATATTTAGGCTCTGTATTTTAGAGAACGAATAGTTTTATATCCGATAAGAGATGCTACTTTCAGGTTTTATGGTATAGGATCTACACACTATATGTTTGCAGAACGGACAACCACAAGACCTTTGTAAGAACCAGACAAGGAGATCTTTTTCTGTCATGAAGAGAAGAATCATTCTATGTTTGCCAACAGATGATAGACTATGTTGGTGTCTGTCTGCATGGATTTAGCAAGGGACTAGACTTGGTTAGAGGTTGTGAGCAAAAGGGCAAAGGAGTGGGGAGACTACAGAGGCCTGATAATGGATTTACTCCCTGGATTTCCAGATCTCCTTCTTCCTGGGACAGTTTTCAGTTCTACCATATCAGGTTTTCATATCTATCTGTGTTGGACCCGCAGCCCTAAGTGGATCGCTAGCTACTGTACAAGGTAGCTTGACTGGGCTCCTTCTGTCCCAGCTGTATGTGAGGTGTGCATCAGTGACAGGAGCCCTCCGTGCCCTCCTGGCTGAGGATGCCAAGGGGTGTGTGGGGGTCTGGTGGCAACAGAGCTGTCAGGAAAGGGCTCCCCCTCGACAGTTCAGCGGACTTGTGAAGCACCCTGACTGCCTTGTGAAGATCCTTGAAATGAATGATCATCAAACACAGCCACTGTCTGCCAAAAAATAACATCTCTCCAGCACCTACTCCTGAAAGAAAACAGCTCCTTCTTATGAAATAATAAGCTTTCATCTCTTCATTTATTGCATTGCATGAGAACAACTGGCAGCCTCTCACATGAGCCAATTTAATAACTAAATCTCATTTACTAACTGGGAACAAATTCTTTTACTTGTAGCTGCTGAATACAAATGAGGTTGGGCTTCAGAGCTGCCCAGGTGCCAGGCAGCTTCTTTGGCCCATTTGTTCTTGTGTCAATGGCAGTGTCACTCTGCTAGTAATAAACCTCCTTTCTGATGGAACCTGCTAGACATGATCATGTTGCCGAGCCCAACCTAATGAATGCTTACACAAGAGGAAGACAGACTCACTAGGAGACGCATCTCTGTGTGCTGAGTTGGAAGCAGCCTGTTCCAGCTTGGAGGAACACATTACCAGCACTGGTAATCATTTCTTCCAAACTGTGTGCCCTGCCCAAATAGCAGAGAGAGAAGGGACAGCCCTGGAGTGGGCAACTTCCTAAGTAAGGGCAGCCATCAGCCATGCCCTGTGCCTGATCCTGACAGGCATATCTATAATGACATAGCGATGGAAAAGAGCGATGCACTTTGAGTTGGGTGCTGGGTGCAGCAAGGATTGCCCCAATTACACATGCTTCCGATGAGGGCCATCCACTCTACTACTCCTGATCCAAGCAACAGCACTTCCACCCCTTTCTCAGGAGAGGTTTTTCACATTTTTTGGCCACTTATTCCTCCTCCCACAGCACTCACAGCTATGTCTCCCCGCACTCTGCCACCTACTTTGGGAGCCCTTCCCTGGTACAGGGGTATCAGGAGGAAGCAGGATTCTTGCTGCGGTGCTGGGGTTGTGCTAAGCGTCCCTCCTGGTGTCCAGGTCTGCCAGTGCCCAGGCTAGTGAAGCAAGCTGCCCATGCAGCCAGAGGAGGGCTGCTCGGGTCATTTGTAGCCAGAGCTGGCTTGCCCTTGACGGGTCAGCCTGCTAAGTGCAGCATGTAGGGGATGGGAAAGAGCTGCCAGTGTCCCCTCTGACACCAGCTGCCCACTTGGAACAGGGCGGTGAGCCCCACAGCTCTGCCCTGGGTGCCAAGCTGTGGCACAGTGACTGCTGCAGCAGTGGGGACAGATACTGTCCTCAGGACAGACCACAGGTCGGCCAGGACAGGCAGACCCCAGGTGGAAGCTGAGGGGGAAGGGGTGTCTATCAGCAGGTCTCCATCCTTGGCAGGTCTAGACAGGGTGCCCAGACTGCTCACTTTCCTGAAGCCTCTCCGCTAGCTCTCCTGTTGGTAATTTTCCGTGGGTAGCACCCTCTTAGCTCAGCATTTCCAGCTGCTCCCCTGGGGCAGCAGCTTGGACACCCACTCCTCTGTTATGTCCTATGCCTATGTACAATTCCATGATGGTGGGTAAAGAAGCCTTTCTAAAACAGACTAGCTCTCATTCCTCAAGAGAAAGTCACTGTGTCGGCACTCGCCCTCTGCCAAGAGATAGTCACTCTGCCTTTGCAGACAGTCACGCTGCACAGAGAGTGCAGAGCGTGGTGGTGCCTCTCAGCAAAAGCCCTGTCAGGAGGCAAACAGGCGTGTTTGGTTTTGAAATCTCCAGACAAGGCCAGTCTGCTCACAGTGTTTGCTTCCTCTTCATACCTGCCTCCAGGTTTAACGGTTTCTCCCAAGCAGGAAAAATAACAATAAAGATAATTCTTTTAAAACTGATTATCTGAGAGTACAGATTGTCAAGCTTTATGCTGTTGGATAAATCAAGCTAACTGCTGAGAGTTAATTTGTCTGACCATAAAGTGGATTCAATAAGTGTAAAACAAAACTAATTGGTTCTCTTCCATACAAATTTAATCATACTATAAAATGTGATCAATGCAAATAAAAAGCATTGAGTAGGTTAAGTGTCAAGAATCTATAAAGGAAAAAAAGGCTTATGTGCTTTCTTGCAGGAATTGAAAACTGGATGGGTTTCCATCTCTGTACTAATCATCTCACGATGCAGTCCCAGTCCAAACGTACTGAGTGCTGGCGTCTGTGCTCTGTGTGTCAGAAGTAACTTGTCCGTCAGTCTTTGTAGTTTCTTCTTTTTCATGGGTTGAAGCTGTTGGTGGAATGATACGTGACTTCTGTGGATGCTATGCTTAGACACACAAACCAGATGAAAAACTCTGAGCAAAATGCAGGCCAACGGCCCTTGCCTGTGCAGGCTTTCCTACAGCAAAAGGGCAACTGGCACCTCCAAGAGGCCCAAACACAGACCCTGTCCCAGAGCTGATGCCAGGCTTGGGGGTGCATGCAAAGCACCAGGACTCTGCTGCTTGGGCTCTGCTGCACCCCTGCACCCTTCCCTTCTCACCAGGGAGCGGTGGCACTGCTGGGACCAGGTATCCTCACCCACATGAGCCCCCTCCTCTGGGCTCTCCATACCTTTCTGATCCCAGAACAGCCACCTGCTGATGATTTCTCCAGAAGAGCTGACTTCATGGCCCTGCCAGGCCTCGTCAGGGAGCTGAGGCACTGCCCAGAACTCCCCGACTCCTTCCATACAGACCAAAGCTTCAGCTAAGGATGGGAAGGAGCACTGTGCCATCTCCTGGGGCTCGCCTGGTGTGCACCCTATGTGTTCAGCCTCTTCAGTTGATGTGCAATTGCCAAGGCAGCCATCTGGTGAAGTGAGAAGAGGCTGCCAGGACAAGAGCTACAGCTCTGCCACAGCATCCTGACAGTGGTTCAAGGCAAATTAGGTGCAATCAGCCAAACTGAAACCTTTTAAATTAATCCGTTGAAAGACCTGCTGTGAGAGGCTAACATAGGCTGTAGTTATGGTGATGGCTGGCGTGCGGCTCAGGTTGCTGCTCATGCGGAGAGCTGCTAAATCCCTCGAATATGCAGGTTGCCAAGAGCTGACATCTTTTCTAAACAGCATCTCCTCAGTTTCCCCATGTGGTTGTCCAGCTTGGACAAGACATGGAAGAAAGCACCTACAGCTCAGCAGAGAGGAGAGATGGGGAGGGAGGGAAAGGAAGGGAGCAGCCTGAGCCATCTGGGAAATTAAAGGATGCAGCTTCCAGCAGGCAGGGTTCCTGCTGTGGAAATTGTCAGAGTTGGGGTGGGAGAGAGAAATGCCAAAGCTGGAGGTGAGGAAGAGGAGCTGTTGCAGCACTTCTCCCAGCCCAGGCCTCTTCACTGGCCTTCCTGGGGCTTCAGGGGGCACGCTCAGGAGGGCAGGAGTGGCTGCCACTGCACACAGTCTCCCTCCCCATTTTGGCTCCCGAGTCAGGAGTGTTGGAGCGCCCTATGGGAACACTGAACAGCAGCGGGGCTGGGGCCCTCTGGGGTGGGCACGCGCTATCCCTGCCTGGGGGGTTTGGTGACCCAGGACCCCCCGTCCTGCCCTGCAGGTGGGGGCTGTGGGCTGGACCCTGCTCGGCTTGCAGTGAGCTTTGAGTTCACTGCTGCCACGCCACTGTGGAGATCCCAGGAGAGATGGAGGGTGGCAGGGCCGGGGTTGGTGTGGGGATGACTCCTGCACAGGCCTGCACAGGAGGGACGAGCGGAGGAGCGCTGCGGAGTCACATTCAGTGCCCTTAACCCGGGGTGGCAGTTGCACTGGTTTGTCTGCCGCTGCCCCACCATCAGCTGCTGCCCCTGAGTTTCTAGGAGAAGCACAGCTGGGAGCCCCTCGCTATGCCAGGCAACCTGGCGAGCCTGGTTCCCCTCACCTCCTTTCTCCCGCCCCCCCCAAAATTGTGAGGTTAAGTTCTAGTATCTCATAAAACATCATGTTCATATAATTTCAGCCTGCAGAAAGCCCTTTCCATGCAAGGGCCAGGATGCATACAAATTGCTGCTCTCAATCTCCAGCTACAATAAGGAAACTTCAGATGCTGACAGTTTACTTGATAAATACCTAATATAGCTTAAATAATTATTTAATGCAGACAAATGGAAAAAGAGAGCATCCATATGCTGCGTTGTAATAAATTACAGCTTGCAACTTGCTGGGCAATAGCAGCAGCAGCTCTAATGAAGGGCTCCACCATGGCCTGGGAAGGAGGGCTCGGGCTGAGGATTTAATGCGGGAAGGCCCTGCCAGGAGCTAATGGACTTTGAGTGGCAGACTAATGAGAGACAAGAACCCTCTGTAAGCCCAATTAATACAGTGCTGATGACCTTGGTGGACAGGCTGGTGCCTCCAGGAGCTGGCTGTGGGCAGAGGGGGGCTTCCAGAAGCATCGCCCAGGCAGGAGTGGTGGGGAGCGGAGTGGGTGGTCTCCACACAGGCTCTCTGTGCAGCACCTTTCCCCTCTCCAGCCAGCAGCCACGTCCCAGAGCTTCTGCGCTGCATGCAAGCGCTGCTCGGGGCCTCTGCCTCCCACACAAAGCTGCATGGGGCTTCCAGAGTGGACTGCGTGAGTTTGGGCTGACTGGGAGCTGGCAGTGAGCATCTGTCCTTGCAGGCAGGTGCAGGAGTCGGGTTGTTGCTGTAGCCTGGAGGGAAGTGTAAAAGAGCGTTACTAGGCAAATGGCTCCCTGTAAGCTGAACAAGCTCCCAATGCCAAGGGCGTTGTTCTGCCAGCAGCAAAGCCTGTTCCCTTCTGGAGCTGCTCATGCACTGCATTCCCAGGCTAATTTTGTGGGTTTCACGAGCGTAGCTCTCAGTCTTTGCCTCCTTTGAGCTCCATGGTCAATGATCGCTTATGGGTTTTTGCTTTGCTTTATATGCTCAGTGGTATTTTGGAAAGTGTGTGGATTTCCTCCATGAGTGTTCTGACAGATTACAAGGGCTGCACTTGACTGAGCTCCCGGTGTTCTGCCGTGTCAGCCTTACAGCAACAGAGGGCTGTGGATATGCGCCTTTGCATAGGAGAGAATAAACACAGCGGCAGAGATGGAAGATAAGTGGCAATAAAAAGTAAAATGTGGAGTGCCTGCCCTTTAAAATATATTAGGCGGTTTATAAATAAAGCTCTGTATTTTTAGGATGTATGTGGAATTGTTCAGCCTGTAGCCCTTAAGGAATCTATCTGACCTTGAAGAGAAGAAATACAGCTGTGAGCAGCTTTTGAAATGTTCTGGGAACGGACAGACAGGACAAGTGCTGTTGCTTATTATTTCGGCAGTAGGTGAGCCTTGTTAGGCTGGTGTGGTTTGGGGAAGCAACTCAAGCTCCAGCACTCCTCTCGCTATCAGATAACCTGAGTGTGCAGTCAGAGGCAGAGAACTTGGGGGTAAAAATACCAAGTGTCTGGTGAGATTTCCAGGGATCCTTAACTTCTGGCAGTCAGAACAGTCTCAGCTAGGTTGTTTTGTGTGCTGGTCCCAGACAGACAAGCTCTGGTGGTATGACACTGAACCAGACCAAAGCATGCAGCCTGGTTCCCACGACCTTGCTTGGCCCTCGTGTGCTGCAAAGCTCTTGCCTGGCAAGCTCCACTGTGCGGGTGCGCAGTGCCAGCAAGGCTCCTTCCTTTGCCCCTCATTCTGTCTGGTAGAGCATCTTCAAGGATGGGAAGGGGCTGGGCTGTGCTGGGCAGTTGAACACGTATCTTCCACCTCCTGTGTCAGTGCCCTGTCTGCAGTAGCAGCCTGTTTGGGGTGAGATGGGCTTTATTCTGTTACTGGAGCTGTTCCACTTTGTGTAGGGTAGTCAGCTTTTTGGTGTGTAGAAGGAAAGAGCTCATGAGCAGGGGATGTGGTCGGGAGTGGGGAGAGGTAGGTTTCAGGTTTTGTTTTGGTGAATGCTGAGGAGTCAGGTGCTTTCTCTGGACAGGCAGAAGTTGTGGCCCAAGGCAAAAGTAGCTGCTGATTTGGGATGCTTCTGTTTTCAGGCAGCCCAGGGTGAGATACAGGTCTTGCCTTCTGCTGGAATAGTTCAGTCTTTGTAAAGGACGAATGGCACCCTCCCAGCCTCTGTTTTCTGGACAATATGAAAAATAGTGGCCCTGCAGATTCCTGTAAGTGTACTGAGCAAGTGGAGACAGCTGTGACGCGAGCCTAGGGATCTGAGCCATAGCCACCTCATTTTAAATTTGTTCTTAGAGAAAACACAGATGATTCCCTATGTGGGGGAATAACCAGTAAATTGATCTCTGCACGTGCTGATGCTGATAAACCATGTTGTTGATGCAGGGAGCCAGAATCTCCATGTGCTCTGGGCTCTGGCAGAGAAAATGTAAACAAACTCCAGTTTTATGTCGGACCAAGGAGATGTAAATCAAACACATGTGTTGAAGCCTTTTAAATGTTTTGACATTTTCCAATCCATCAAGGCCTTTAATTGTATTTTGAGTGAGTTGTTCTATATGTAAATACCAGTTAATGTTGAAATTGTTTATAGCCAAATTGTCTGTTTATGCAAATTGTGTTCCAAGATCACAGAGCTTCTATTGCAGAATAAAAACGTCTCTTTTATTTAATGCTAGAAATGTTTCCTTTGGCTGCTCTGGCTTTCACAGACAGTGTGGCTCTTCTGTGCTGTTGGAGCATGGTGGAGAGTGCCAGCCTTCATGGGAGGGCAGTTACAGCGCAGGCAGGGGAACAGCCAGGCTTGGGGTGTGATGGCTAGTCCAACTGCTCGTGCTGCAGAGTTAACTCCCTGAAGCCGGTTCCCTGGGATTGTGTCAGTGCCTTGTTTCAGCCTGCCTTGTCTGCAGGCTCTGGTACCCTCCACGGACCTTGGGAAGCCTGACGGCTCACTCCACTTGGCTCCAGCAGGTGTATCAGTGGTGCCCAGCATGCTGCAAACGCCAGCCAGGCTTTCCTCTGCCTCCCTGCCCAGCTTGGGCTCAGGCAGAGCCTCGCACTGGCTCAGAGCAATGTTGTGCTCAGGTGAGGACCCATCAGCTGGTGGATGGTGTTCTCTGGAATTCCTCTGTCTGGCTCATGCATTAATTCGAGATTCTGGTGCAGAAGGCAGCAGGCATTAAAAACGGTTCCTGCTGGGTGAAAAATGAAGAGAAATCAACATGCTGCTCTCGCTTGTGCTGTGCGTAAGCGGTAATCAAGATCATCACCTGGAGATAAATCTCTTTCTGCCATCACACAGAAGAAGAGGAGCAGTTACTATGGGCTTTGCCTCCAGGTTTTTAATCATGGGGGAACACATGCAAATTAATGGCTCACCCATGATAAGAATCAATAGTGCTGGAGTGTTTGCAGGCTGCGACTTAGATCCTCAATATCTCTGATACAAAGCCAAGGGAGCAGAGTTCACATCGGATGTATGTGTGCCTGTACGGCTGCATGCAGAGGCTGTCATTGAATCCAGCCACCTCTAGAGCTGGCCTCTGTGCCCCAGGACCACGCTCCCTTTCTCCTGGATTTTTCAGTCAAACAGCACTGTTGATCTGGCCTTTGTGTTTGCCTGATGTCAGCGTTCCTTGGGGAATACTGTAGAGTAATAGCAAGCTGCACAGCCTGAAGTTGGGCTCCCGTATTATTTCTTCATTAATATTTGTTGTTCATAAATATATATTCACTCCTATTTATCACAAGAACACCAATTACCAGCCATAAATTCTAACTGTGGGGAATATTTCAGTCCAGTTTTATTAAGAAGTGATTTTTAAAAATGTTGCTGAGGCTTTTAGCCAGTTATGTGCTACTAAATATTTAAATCTGTATCTCTTGCTGCATGCTGAATTACAGCAAGGGGATATTTAATGCTCCCATTTCTCCAGCATAAATCTATGAAAGATTGACTGGAAGAAAAATGCAGTCATGAACAGCCCACATACATGCTGAGTGCTCGCTTGCGCCATACACCCACTTGTGTGTACCCACTACAGGCAGTGATCCAGCCTGGAGGGGGGTGAATGCCCCCCCCCAGTCATTCTGGGGGTTGCCCTGCTGCGCCATGCCAGCAGGAGCAGGGCCGGCGTGGGGGTCATGGCAGAGCGGCTCTCAGGCTGCGCGAAGCAGCCGGCTGTCCTGGTCCAGCATGCGGTGTTGCTGCTGTCAGCCGTTAGAAGCTATGAGTGCCAGGAGGCCTGTTACCCACCAATTAAACTGTGAGTTTTATTGTTCGACTGTGAGCCTGGTTTACGATATGAAAAGCTTTCGACAGTTAAATAGTACTAATATTAACCACTCCCGCATGGGCTCTAACAGTCTCCCCCATTAAAAGTGTGATTAAGAAATTAATTCATCTGGAAGGGATTGGCATGCGGTGCTATACAATGGAATAATGATTTTTTTTTTTTTATTAAGGCTGAACCACTGGCTGCATGGAGAGAGAAAGCCCCATAGCTCTTGCATGATGGCTACAGTGGCAGCTAAATGTGGTGGGAGGATGGAGCCCCAGTATGGTGCTGGTTGTGGGTTCACAGGGCGGGGAGGAGGCAGGTCAGGACAGCATAGACTTTGCAGAGGCTGGTGAGGAGGACAGGCTGCCCCAGCCCTCTGCGGTGTTGCAGGGCTCCCTGCAGCAGGTCCATGCTGAGCTGAGGGCTCTCTCTGCCCTCCGTGCTCTCCAGCTGCTGCGGAGACTCTGCCAGCCCTGCAGGGCTTCAGTCACCAAAAGGTCATCTCTCTGCTTTGTGGCCCCATATAATGCTTGTAACATCCAAAGAGGCTTGAAAAAAGTGGCACTTCAGGAGGCTGCAGAGCAGTGGTGCAGCGTCTGCTCTCAGCAGGGGAGGAACAC
Organism: Haliaeetus albicilla; assembly: GCF_947461875.1. Lineage (NCBI taxonomy): Eukaryota > Metazoa > Chordata > Aves > Accipitriformes > Accipitridae > Haliaeetus > Haliaeetus albicilla. Next base: position 26,149,787 of record NC_091504.1, on the reverse strand, counting down.
CTGGGTGCCCTCATCAAATCTCCTGTGCAGCGCTGCCACTGGGCACAGGATCAGGGCTGCCCTGGCTGTCCTGCTATGTTCTGGGGCAGCCACACTGCCGGCACAGCCTGGTGCCTCCCTGGCCCTGGAGGGACCGAGGGCTGGCGGGTGCTGCGGTCACCGATGTGGGGCTGCGGAGCCCAGCGAGTCCAGAGTAAGGCACTCCTGGCACTGCATTAACCCACTGGAGAGCTTAGCCTACTACAAATGGCAATTAAATTCTGACAGACATGGTAAAAGCTTTAAAGTCCATCAACGTCTGCTGGCAGGTGGCTCTGAAAAGCTGTTATTTGCTTTGGAAAAGCAATCGGAGATTACCCTTAAACAGCCCATTTGGGAATGAGCAGGGTGCTGGGTCTGGCAGTTTCCCTCCTGGCATCCCCTCTTCCTGCTGCTCCTCTCCCCTGTTCTTTTGCTCCCATTTTCTGACCTGTGATGGTTCATGTTCTGTGATGGGTCTCACAAAAGCTGAACTGCCATGGGGAGCAGACCCTCTCCTGCCCCTGCCATTTGTGTCCCAGACTTCTCCCCAGCTCTTGCTCTGCAGCAGGGAGGGCCTGGGCACTGCAGGTAGGGTGAAGGATGATGCTCTATGTTGCTGTGGGAAGCACACACTTCCAGACTAAGTTTCCTGGTTGGAAAAAAGAATCAGAAAACTCCCCTTCACCCCTGGAAAATGCCAAAACCAGAGCAAAAGGAAAAATGTCTTGTGAGAGTGCCTCCACAGTGGAGCTGGGGTCTGTCGGGCAGGAGTTGGTATCCCCTCTGCATAGGGGCAGTGCTGGCCAGCGAGGGTGGACTGGCTCTGCCAGCCCGGGCTGCGGCAGTGCCTGCCTGGGGGGCTGCCCAGGCAACACGCTGTTTGCCCAGGACAGCACACGCCAGCAGGCTCTGTGGAAGCATCTTCCTGGCTGCTTCCAACCATCTCCCATCCTGGCAAAGGGCGAGCAAGGGAGGGAGGAAGCAGCCTCCAAAGTGGAGCTGCAATGCTCCGAAGAGCTGTTGTTGTTGGAGACAATGGAGGGCAGGGAGGCTCCTCCATGCCTTGAAGGAGTTGCTGGTTTTGAATGCCGGCAGGAGCTGTGTGCTGCGCTTGCATAGACACTGAGAATATTCATATTGTGATTTATCCCATTCTTTTTCTCCATTGATTTTAATTAAGTTCACTCTCTCCTGCCAAGCGTGGGGAACACAAGCAAAAATTAAAAATACTGAAAGTCAGCTTGCTTTGCACTGGAGTCTTCCCAGGCTTCCAGAGAACTGAGGGAAAGGGGGCCTGCACCACCACACAGGCATTTCCTGTGCTTTGCTAGTCCCCAAATAATAAACATAAAATTAAAATCCTGTTAGGAGAATCACAAAAGCTATTATAGCTCAGCAGCTGATATTGACTCTGATCAAATCTTTTATGTGATTTCACAGCATTCTGGGCTACTCACTGTGCACACCCTGATCATGTTAGCTGTGGCTTGATTTTTTTTTTTTCTCTCCCCCACTGAAACAGAGCAAAAAGAATGGCAAGAAAAACTAATCTAATCTTACGATATAAGTTTGTGTCACACTTTTAAAATGAGCAGCAGAATAGCTGGTGCTGCTGTATCGCTTTTGCAGACAGGGTCCTCCTGGGAGCGGATGCTCACTCTTGCATTGAACGTGCTGGCCTCATCCTGCACACTGCATGAGCTGCTGGCTTGGGAAACCCCCATGGGGACACTGGCCAATGAGTATTTTATTTCCTGAATCGTGTCCATCGCTCAGGGCATATCCGTCATGCTACTGCTGTCCAAAGGTGGTAGCAGGGATGCTCTGTAGTATCCCTTGCATGAAGTAACGCATGATGTTGTACTGGTGCAATGTACAACTTTTTAAACAATCTTGACTTTCATCCGCCAGCAGCTGGTGCCTGTGGTGAGGCAGGGGTATCACTGGATCACAGACCGTGGACTGGGCTAACCCTGCTAGAGGCAGGGCAGGACGGGCCCAGCTCTGTAGAGTGGCACGTTGCAGCAGGAGCTGGGCAGTATGCTTCCCCCATCTCTGATGGGCCTGCCTGGGGCTGGGTGGCAGCGGGATGCTGGGTCTCCGAGCTTGAGGGAGTTTCCCCAGTACCTTTTCTTAAAAGGATCTCGTTGTTTGCACTGCTTTTATTCTTACAATAAATATTGTGATAGACGCTAGAAGTACCAGAAATGAGATGAAGGTATCCCAGACCTGCATCTCTGCATATTTATATAGCCTCAGCTTGTGCAGCTATGAACAGAGAAAGCAAAAACATGGAAACTTTTTGCATGTCTCTTTCAAATATCACAGGCAAGCAGTAGTCCCCAAAAGTAACCTGCCTTAGATGAGAAACTGGTTTAGAAAACCTGTGTTATACAGGTTTCTGTCTTCATGCTATTTTTCAACAGTTAGACTAATTCTTCATACCAGATTGGGTGATAAGAGGATAAAGGTACCTCTTACTCAACTGTAATTTTAATTAATATGGTCATCAAATTGGATATGAAAAATTAGGAAACCTCAGCAAAAATTCCGAAGGGATATAAACCAGGACAATTTACTGTTTGCCGATCTATGCTCTTCTCTAGTCATTGGCAGTCATGGTGACTTAGTTTTTGATAGATGTCTGGAAATACCTGCAGCAATCTCTTTACAAAGTTTAATGACCTTGGGTCATTTAGTTTTTGAAATATTTCAACTACTAGGGAATAAAAATGGCAAGATTGTTACAATTACACTCCAGAAGGTCATCTCGATCTACCCTTGGCTACAGGTCTGAATTCCCTCAAAGCTACCACCATCCAGCGGAAGATGAGCCCAGCTTGTTTAACCTGCTGCATTCCTTGCCCAGATGGATAACTGGTGAAATACCAGGAAGTGTATTATGCTTTGTGGTACTGGCCATTGGCTGGTGTGTATCAGCTTGCCCTGAGGGGACAGAAACTGAGCACACTCCATTTTCTCACATCTGAATCCACTGGTTATTTCAACAGAGCAGGAATTTAATGGCTCCCAAGGACAGGGTTAAATACACAAGGAGAGTGGGGACAGGGGAAGCTCAGGTGGCCCCACAGCCAGAATGATTCACTCCATGTTAGTGGAAACTTCCAGAAGTCTCCTGCAGACTGTCCCCCTGCCTCATCCCTGCAGCTCCCCAGGGGCCAGTGCCCAGCTCTGTGCCCCATGCCTCTGTGCCCTGCCCCAGAGCAGCCACTCAGGCTGCGATTTCACAGCCCAGCTGGGCTTCCTGGGAGCTTCTTTTGGAGTTGGAAGGTGCTTTTTCTCTGCCTCTCCTTGTTTAGCAGTATCCTTGTCTTGCTAGCGCTCCCAGGATGCAGCTGGGTGGTGGGACTAGGGGATACCAGGCATATGAACAGTGGTTTTGTAAGAGGTCTGGTTGCTTCTGTCATGGCTTGAGCAAGACAGAAAGTGGGTGCACTCGTCTCTTCCCCAGGGAAGTGCTGTTTTGAATGGTTGTATTTTTGGCAGTATGTTCCCAGCTAGAAATCCGAGGTTAGTCCCAGTTCAAAACCCTTGGGAACTGCTCTCTCCTTGTGACCATGTAACCCACCATACCTATGGCAAAAGAGAGCCAGTGCAGGTGCTGGAGCCTCTCACACATTTTCTGGGTGGAGGCGATCTCTGCAGTGCACTCCTGATGCTGCACCATGCTGCTGCAGCGCTGGCAGTGGGCTCCGTTGCCTACCGACCCTTCCTCAGCTGCGGCACCCGCTGGGCACAGTGACGTGTCCCAGGTATGAGGAGAGGAGCTGACAAGTGGCACAGAGATGGAGGGACTGGAAAGCAAGTGTCACTGGGTCTGGCTGTGACCTTTGCGCCCTGGCACACTTACTGCATGCACGTTGGAGGGCACAGCTGTGCCAGGGACTGGCTCCTGCTGCTCACACCATACCCCCTGCTAATGCAGGGGTGAGCACATGGGGGGCTGCTGCTGTGTTCCTGCTCATGATGCTGGGGGACAGCCACAGCTGGGGGAGCAGGCTCATGGCAGGCCTGAAACGGTGGGCTGGGGACACCTTTCCCCTCTGGCAGAAAAGCCAGGAAGAGAGAGAAGCCCACAGAAATAGGCTAGGAGTGGTGCCGTAGGAAGGGTGACGGGGCGCATGGCAAGGGGCTCTTCTCCCCTGCCTACGTGTCACCCACGGTCAGAGCTGGCCCTGTGGGCTGTGACACCCTGGTTCACCACTGCAGGAATTAGACAAACCTGCTAGAGAAAAGCTGGCCAGGACAGCTACCGTGGCAGAACTCAGGGACACCAAAGGTGCCAGCACCCACAGGAAAGTAGGAGAAAAGTTGTGGTTGCTGCAGCAGGCAGCCCGGTCTGTCCTCGGCAGGCTGAGGAGTCTCCAGACTCGCTGGGACAGAGCAGATGCAGGCAAAGAGCAGGGGGCTGGATAAGAGCCAGATCCTTTCCATGTACGGGCTTCGCATTGGTGGGAGTGAAGTGTGGGTCCGAGACTGCTTGCATTTTCTCCTGGATGTGACTTCCCAAAGTGCCTGCCATGTGGCTTGGCACAGAGAGCTGGGACCAGATAGGAGAAGTGAGGGGCACTGGCAGCCCCCGCTGGCAGCGCTGGCGGGTGCAGGCTGGGCTGGCTGGTGCCGAGCAGCTGAGCCTGAGGCAGAGAGGGGGCACAGCGAGACGGTGCTGATGGTCCCGGACAGGAGTTGTGGTGGGGATGCCGGGATCAGTGGGGACAGACACACTGGTGACAGACACCAGGACAGGCAGTACGCTGCCCACTTAGATGAACGTGTCCTGCGCAGCTAGGTCTTACTACATAAAAAATCAACTTTGGCATAAATGTCAGCTGATTCTGAGCTGGTGTTACACAAACAAGCTTCTGAGTGACAGAAGGAGTCTTCATTAAGCACATTTCTGGAGTCCTCTGGCTGGCTCTTGTGCAATGTCTGCGATGATCATTGCAGACAGACAATTTGGGGCCCAGCTTTTGGATTAACCCGTGAAAATCAATTAATTAATCTTCACTTAAGCCCAGCCCTTGTATCATGTATCAATTACGTTATTCAAAAAGGGTATGACAACATAGGCTCAGATCACTTCTGGAGGGAGGTGGGTAATGTGGCTCCTCCCGGTGGAGGGAGATGCCCTCAGAGAGAGCCCTTGTCCCTCATCACCACAAACCCATGCCGCTCTCCAGCCGTTCTCCTCTCTGGATGTAGGGGCTGGTAGGTGGTGCTCCAGATGAGGGGACTTGGTCTGCCTCCCTCAGACCGCAGGATTCTGCATCAGGAAGCATTGGTGGGAGCCACTTCCACCCCCCCGGCAGCCAGGCAGGAGGAAACCTCTTCCAGGGGTGCCTGGACTCCAGACGAGGCAGCAGTGCCAGTGTGCGAGTCCTTGAGAGGAGCCAGAAGGGCCAGGCTGGGGGATTTGTGCAGGAGCTGTGTTACAATGAGGCAACAAGGGTTCAGAGTCTTTCAGGTGAGTGTTTGCTAAACGCAAATGCATGTGTGAAAAGCAGATAAGTGTGTCTTAAACTTATCCCAGCCCTCTCAGCAGTGTGGAGTGCCTGGAGCCTGTTTGCTTTGCTCCAGCTCCTTTACTTGCTAACTGTTGAGCTCTGCTAATCTCGGAGGTAGCTGTTGTGGGGACAGTCAGACCCTCTAACCAAGGGTGACTGACTTAATGGGAACCTCTTAGAGCTGCCAGGAAAGGGAATGTGTGCTGAGGGTTGCTATGTTTGATCCTTTTCTCTCTGTGGTGATGGTCTGCTGGAGGGATGTCCCTTGTGGGCTTTGCACAGGCTGTTCTCTTGCTGCATTTCGTGTTTTGTGTTGGCTGTAAGACAGCGCTTCAAAACCAGGGCAAAGCCCAGCCAGTCTAGCTCATGCCAGCATGCTGTTGTCTCTTGTGCTGTTGTCACTGATGAAAGTGGGCCAAGAAGCAGGGTGTCCCTGGACTGTGACAGTCCGACCAGACGCTGAGTGCTTTTGGAGGAGACCTGGCTGTTCTGCGTGCTGCCCAACACCTTCCTGGCTACAGGGCCCAGTGATGGCATCCACAGCTCGGGATCTGGGTTGCACCAGGGCACGGTGGCCACGTCAGCCTGCCCCAGCATGCCTGAAGCACTGAGCTCACCCTGCCATCATGCCGAACTATTATTTATGCTTTCAGATAGTGCTAACTCAGAGATAATTAATGTCAGAAAGCTGCCATGGTGCCGTTGCTAATAGCTCAGCAAAAGTAGACACATTGGTCAATTAGCAACTATTTGATCTGACAGTACCAGCAAAGGGCAGATCCAGCTGCCAGCCCCCTTGGCTAATATTGTTAAGATTAGAGATTTGTCAAGGCTCAGGGTGGGGAGATGGTGGGGACCCTCCGAGGAGAGAAAGGACCTGCAGGCAGAGCCTTTGCCCCATGCTCGCTGCGGCTTCCTTTGGGGCTGGAGCAGGCACGGACTGCCTGGCCCGGGTGCTACAGTATGCGCTGGCCTCCCAGTCATCGCCCTGCTGTCCTGATGTGGGAACGTGGCAGAATAGCAGAGAATCAGCTGCAATGACAGACTGCCCTTTCCTAGGAGATAAGCTGCATTCCTCTGGAGAAGCCCATGTTATGAATTTTGCAATATTGGGCAAGTATTAAATTAGAAAGAGACCTCTGAGCAAAGGAGAAGTAATATCTGCATAGGTGAAGGCCTCCAACTGTAGGCACAGCAATATTAGAGGATTTGTGAAGTTTAACGCTATTCCTTCATCCAGGGGCTGATGCCATGAAATGAGACACCATGACTCACTTGGAAATAAAAATACATGGAGGATGCGGGTAGATCTGTTGTATCCCCTCCCGAGGGGGATCTTCAGCTACCTGAAGTGCTGTTGGTTGCTGCAGCTCTGACGCTGGGATCTTTCTCCAGCACAGCATCTGGTAGCGTAGGGTGCAGCAGGGCTGGGGAGGTGCCTGATTTGCTTTTAGCAGCCTGTGCTGCTCTCACTTGCCAGCTCTCAGGGCAGTCTGGGACCCCAGCAAAGGGGGGAGAGCAGCAGGGGGGAGCTGCAGGGAGCAGTGGCTTGAGTGCCAGCAGAATGGAAAAGCAACTGTCAGCCATTGTCAGCAAGGCCATGGGAGAAGCTTGGAGTGCCTGGCTGGGTGCAGAGAGCAGATAGATCAGAGTGAGGGTGCATGTTACTTTATGTCTGCATACGGGCACCAGTCTGTGGACACAACCCAGAGGCTGCATTTCTGCCAGACTGGGGCTGGCACATCTGCAGAAGAGGGACTGATCCCCCCTTCCTTCAGCACTGGGTAGGCAGAGATTTCCCATGCCCACGAGGAGCCTCAGAACTGCCCGAAACCATACAATCGCCTGAAAACCAGCTCCCGGGAGCTTAGGAGCCCCCCGAGCAGCACCAGGGGACTGGTCCATTCTGCCAGGAGGAGGAATGCTTTCAGAGCCACCGTTTCCTGCAGGACTTGGGCTGGCAAGCAGGGTGTGCCCGTGGGACCTCACAAGGAGCTGCTGTCTCTGTGGGGCAGCTCTGTCCTTTGCAGCTGTGTGCGTCTCCATTGCCGTGGGACTTTTTTCCGCCATTGTCTGAGGGATGGTGGTGTCAGTAGCGGGGATTATTTTTGCTTTCCCATAGCAGGAGACTCTGATTACAGCCGGTCTCCTTCAGGAAATTGATGCTTTAATATTCAGTCTCGTCCGATGAGGGCTAAATTTTATTCCTAGAATAACATTTAATTAAGCACTCTGGCTCTCTGTCTGTGATGCACCAGTGATCTGCACAGATGCACTTACCTTCATCAGCTCTTTTAAAGCCAGCTGGAACTGAAGTTAGAATAAACTGTAAAATTTATGGGCTGTTCCCTCCCTTTTTAATTAGCACCGTAAGTGTGTGACAAGAGGCCTCGGGCCAGGGGAAGGAGCCATTTACTTGTTTACTGGTACCTATCTTGCTCTGCAGCTTTGTCCAGCAACATCACCCCCTAGATGGAGCTCTGCAAAAACATTTGAAAGCAAGAAAGCAGATGTCTCCTGTTGCCCTGCAGCCCCCTCCCCCCCCCCCCCCCCCCAGCCCCGGTCATCAGAAAAATCATGGGTTTGACCTTTGTGCTGGGGTGAGAATTAGCTGATCTCATGGTCAGCAGGCAAGAGTGGGATGGGACACCCAGGCCCCCTCGGTGGGGTGAGAGCCGGGTGGGTGCTGCGGGACGGCTGCCTCCATGGGCTGTGTGGCACCTGCTGCGGAGTGGCATCGGCAAAGAGGAGCTGGCGCTGGAAGCGGCTGGAACTGGGCTGTGCTCTACCCGCAGACCAGCCCTGCAGGCCAGCGCTGTGCGCTCTGCTCTGGCCATGCCTCTTGGCTCTTGCCCTGGCCCTGGGGACTTGGGGGCAGTTCCTCAGTACAGGGACTCTTTCCCTGAAGGCTGTGGTGCCACCCTGCTTCATGCCTCCCCTCTTCCTCCTCTTGCCTTACAGAATGAGCAGGAGGCTGATCGGCTTTTGCTTTGTTCAGGGTCAGCTCCTCAGCACCAGGGTCTCCCCTCATCCTTTCTGTGAGTGCCCTCCAGCACACCAGTCTCTTTCTGGCATCAGGGGGTTGTGTGCCAGGGACGATGGGATGATGGCGTCAGAAGAAAAATGGATGTTTGCTGTAGACTGGTGGTGCCTTTGTGCCTCAGCAGTTTCTGCCTTGCTGTGCCATGACCATCTCTCCTGCCCTCACAGCTCACAGCTCGGCTGGCCCCTTGCCTTCCCCCGTGGGCTCTGTGCAGTCCCACTCAGCCTGTACTGCTAGCTAATGGATGGTTGATCACTAGATGGAAGCTGAGCTTGGATGCAAAATCTGGCATTTCACAGGTTCCAGACCAGAGGGGATCACTCTGCTTATCCAATCTGACCTCCTGCCAAAGACCTGCCAGAGCAGGAGGGGCAAGAGGAAGCAGCTGCCCAGGAGGGTCTGCAGCAGAAAGAGCTAGAAAGTAAAGTGCGGCTGGTTCTTTGAGTGCACCCTAGATATTCAAAAGCCCAGCAGATGCAAGAGGCAGCCAGTTGAGCAAAGTGATGGGGATGTCCCTCCTGATGATCCTTTTGTTATCAGCCAGAAAAATCTTAGTCTGTAAGTAGCAAAAATATGTAAATGACTGGAAAAAAAATCTGCCTGTGTCATTGCATGAAAGGGAGATGAAGAGAGATGAAGACCCAGTGTCAGTGCAGCTGATAAGGCAGTCAAGAATGTAGGAGAGAACCTGAGTAAAGCAAGAGGGGTGGGGGCCCAGGGCTGAGGCAGCGCATTTTCATACAGCAGGGGAAAGTACACATTGCATCAACATGGTCATCACTGGTTGTACGGATCATGAGACGTTACAAAAGGCCTGGGCAGTTTTGCAGTTTGGCATTAATGTATAAAAAGACAGTGGAGGCTGAGGACAGGGTTGGAAGCAGGGAGTGATCCTGTGGGGACAGGTGGTGTGCCTGAGATTCTTCAGAGTTTGAAGCAGGGAGCAATGCTGTGGGAAGGGATGGTGTGCCTGAGATGCTTCCCAGGGCTCCCTGGTACTGGACTCTTGCTGGAAATGAGGAGCAGTGGGAGGACAGAGACCACAGCAGGGAAGGTGCTCTGCAGTGCAGGACAAGAAGAACCTCAGCTTTTCTTATGTCTGACTTGGAGGGAAATTAGATGAGTTACCCCTTTCTCTTTTGTTGCCTCTTGGGACGTTTTGGGTAACCACTCTGGAGACGACCAGTATGAATCTCTGGCAGGCAGAGCTGCACAAAGCTTTGTTGGTATCACGTGCACCATGCAAGGATTGGCACAAGCAACTTCTGCTTTCGTGAGTATCATGCTGAGATTTTCCTCCTGAGGGACTGAGCACTTGAGTCCCAGGAAATGACTGGTGTCTGTTCTGCAGATCTGGAAGAGCAGGGCAGCTGCCTTCCTGAGTGTGGTACAAGTGGTATCGTGCACAGTGCTGTGCTGCTTCATGACCACAGGATGCTGGCCTATCTTTCCACCTTATCCTTGGTTCTTGCCAGTGCTGTTACTCCTTTGGTTTCATAAGCACTAAATTCACTCACAAATTTTATATATATATAAAAAAGACATACTGTCGTAAAATCAGCTAGCTGAGCATTCCCCAATGAAAATGAAATGCTGCTGCTCCTCAGAAGTGCTGGTTCTGGATCATTTGTCTATTAAATGTTTGGCAAAGTCTGACTGCAGCCCTAGTGTCCTCCTCTCACTGCTCAGCCCTTTTGAGTCCCTGGGTGCAGCCTTGTTGCTGCACCTGTGAAGGCAAAACATCCCATGCTAGAGGTCTGTGCTGCCAGTTATTGATCGATCTCTCTTGCCACTAGAGCTGGGCAGTTTGAATTTGTGCTGGCAGATGTGTTTGGCTCTGTAGGGGCAGAGCTGTGGGTTGTTTCATCAAAGCAGGGAGTCTGCAGAGCCAGCCTAGCACGGGGCAGGGCAGCTGGGTTCTCATTGTCCATTGGGATCTGGGCTGGAAGTCTGTACAGCAGAGATCCCATCAGTGGCCCTGTCATCTTGACTGCAGTCCATCCTGTAATGACGCTACTCACAGAGAGCATGGACCTCCTGTGCCTGGGCTTGGGGGCTCTGGAGTGTTTATAAACCCAGGGAAAATGCTGTGAATTCTGCTGCCTTGACAGATAGTCAGAAAGATGTTGGATCAGCTGCTGACCCCTGGGGAAGCGGCAGAGGTAGGTACAGTGCTCAGAGTCTCCCTGGAGGGTTGGAGTTAATGTGTTTGACTCATAACGCAGGAGCCAAATGTTCTGCTGTCTCAAAGCAGTGCTGGGGGAGGGAGGGCAAGAGAGCTGTGCCTGGCCTGTTTAACAGGCAGGAGCAGGAATGTGGATGTCACTTCAGACAGCCGCTCCTGCTGCTGCTGTGCTCTCGCAGAGCACGACCGTTCCCTTTCCCGCCTGCCCCCACCATGAGCTCCCAGTGCTGCGGGGGTGAGTCTGGTCTCCCTGCCCTGTGTGCCCCTGCTCTTAACAGGGCATGTGGCATTGCTTATCCCTGTGCTGTTGCTGTTGCAACTCAGCAGAGGCTCTTCTCAGGGAACCTTGAAGCTGTGATTGCTGCCGGCGGTCCTCCAAGAGGTGGCTGGGGACAGCTTTTGCTCCTGGACCCCATTGCCATGGAGACAACGGTGCACCGCAGTGGCATGGGTGCCCGATACCATCACCCTCCTCATGGTCTGACTTTCATGCTGATGTGTCTTCAAAGATAAAATGCTTTGATTCTACCTAAACTTATGAAGGGTTCTCGTACACAGCTAGGATGGCGCACCGCAGAGAAGAAGCTCTGTTTGGCCAAGACTCCATAGTTCCCTCATTTCTTATGCAGGGCTGATGAGAAGGAAGTAGGGTACTGCCAGCAGTCCCAGCTCACACAGCCATCTGGCTGTCTGAAGATGCAACCTGAAGTGAAACCAGGAGCCAAATGGCAGCTCCAGGGTGAGGTAGGTGCGTCCTGGAAATGCTTGACAAAAGCTCCAGCTGCCTGAGCGAGTGGTGAACCAGCACAGCGAGAAACCTGGACTGGCTGCGAACAGGAGCTGGTGCACAGCCCAGATCCCTGTAACAGCTTTCCCAGCACTCCCTCATGGACCATGCTGATTTTGATGGGCACGTAACACAGTTTGAGGCTTATTATATTCCTAGAAAGAATGAAGCTTTGAAAGATCCCCCCCCAGAACCAAAGCCAAACCGCAGAATGGTCAACTCTTGTCAACGTTAATGCCACTGAGCAGCCACTAGCAAGGGCAAAGGGGACAGGGTTTGCAAGTTCAGCTCTTGACCTTTTTGGGGCACCTTGGCTGCTGTGCCAGCAGGTAGAGGAATGTTATAGCTGAGCCTGGAACATTTTGCAGAGGCATTTCTCTTGGCAGGTTTATGATCTTTTCTGCCTCAGCTGGGAAGCCAGCAGGACTGAATAAATCTCCAGGCCAACAAAAGCCCAGGATGTTTTCACAATTGCCAGGATTTTATTAATTTACAAGTACATTATTAAATTTCTTCCTTCCTAACAACAGCTTTCACTTAGCTGGGGAGTCCTTTAGTGTGGCTGGGTGTGCACGGTAGGCAAAGCTAGTAAAACTCTGCAAGGAAGTCACCTGCCAAATATTTGTGCCATTAATGCCAGTAAACTGCAAATGTGATAAGATGGATTTGGTGCTTTCATTTGTCAGCTCTTGCAGCACTTTTTAGAAGGGGGACTGCCTGCCTCCCCCTGTACCCCAGGAGGACCTGGCCCTGGGAGGGGAGCTGGCCCACGCCACCCAGCTTGTGGGGCACGAGGCTCTCACACAGACTGCAAGTTCTGCCGACACTTAGGGCAAAAAGAGGCTCTTCCTTCATACCGTTCTCTTTAAGTTCTTTGTGTTTCTGGCCACTAGAGAAGTTAATTTGGCATCTTTGCCTTTTCCAGCTCAATAGTATGACTTGCTTTAAATACATACTGGCAACTCCATTGAAAGGACCTGAGTGTCCCCAGAACCTGAGCAAGCTGATACATTACTACGACATTTCCCACTGCTTCTGGGGTGAAACACTGTTTTTAATCTATGTTTTGGGACCTGCCAACCCATTCCATAACCAGAGTTAAATGAGCTACTGAGACCAAAGCAAAAGAGCAGGGGTGTTTTAGACTGGCAGATGGTGTGTGTGGGCTGACTGTCAGGATTACAGTCCCTGCCTGTGCAGGTGCACCTCTGCCTTAAGGAGGGTGAAAAGCCAGGAGCTGAGCTTTCCCCTCAGAGGTGGGCATCACATAAAACAGTGCCTGCAATAACCTGTGGTGACAGTGGCTCTGTCTGACTCACAGAGAGCAGAATCTTCACCACCCACGTTTTCAAACCCATCTTTGGTGGGTTGCTGCATCCCTTGCGGTGAGTAGCACTGCAGTTTTGCACCTATGCTCCAAGCATGCTCTTTGCTAGTGGCTTTACCCAGCCCTTTAACTGAGTTTCTTTCTATTGCCCACTTAGTCAAGGCGAGCAATAATATTGCCCAAATTTAGCTTGTATCTATATTCCCATTTGGGGCCCCTCAGCTGTGACAGGTATCTCCTCTGGGCACAGCTGGAAGAAGACTGTTCAGACCCAGCTGCTCTTTGGTCGTGAGCGTTGTGTCAGCTGCAGCTCCCGCTGCTGTGCATCTGCAGGAGAGCAAGGGGCAGCAGACGCGGCTCAACAACTTTCTCTGCAAAAGTGATGGGCCAAGTGCAATTTTTAAGCTGTTTTCTATCCATCAAGAGCTGCTGTCCCAGACACACCTTTTTCATTCTTAGCATCTAATTTACCTTCTCTTGTCCTTAAAGAATACCTTCTCCAGATCTCACTTTTTCCTGGTCTCCACCACTGCTGTCTTTTCCTGGTCCACATTTTTTACAGCACGTCCATCTTTAGTGGTGCTCTCGGTCAGATTCCCTGTTCTGCAACAAGCCTGCAAGGACAGTTAGTGCCTTCACAGGCTGCCTCACTCTGTGTGCACAGTGTCCTCTCCATGCTGCAGCCAAGGGCAGTGGTCCATCCTGCTGTGATGTGTGTTCAGGAGTACGTGTCCCATCCCCTGAGGGGGCTCTCTGTAGAGATGTTTGTTAATCCTAACTGTTGTTTTCTGCTAGTGGTTGATGCTGCGAAGTGCTGGGGCAACTGGCTGGGGCCAGCCCTCGGTGCCGAGCACCTGAGCATCAGTATCTGGGTAAGAAGGAATGGCTGACAGGACGTGCTCTGACCCTGCCCCCTCGCAGCCTGGGGACATCTCTCAGCACAAATCCCCCTTTCCATCGGGCAGCCAAGCAACAGTCATTGACTGGAGCTGAGCTAGGACTCGAGAAGGCTCCCGCACTGTCATTACTGTTGCTGTTCTGATTAGGGACAGGGTTACTAAGATAGTGTGGTTTTCTTTTTTCCTTCTTAAATGTCACAGGGGTTTTAGCAATATTTAGCAATATTTTTCTCCTGTATTTTCCTCCCCATTGTGCAATGTGCTCCCCACTGGAGCAGGCTACCAGGCGTTATCACAGACTGCAGGCTGCACACCCCAGCTCACATTTATGGCAAGAATAACATTCCCAGTGCTTCTCATTGGTACTCCTGAACAGCCAGGCTGGGTCTGCTTAGTGTCTCCCAGCCAGCTGTGGAGGAGCAGGTGACAGAGAGAGGCAACCCAGTTCCTGTGCTGGGTGTGAACAAACAACCATGCACTGGGGATGGGTGGAGCAGAGCCAGGCCAGCAGCAATGGGGCCAAAGAGACACATTTCCACTCTGCTTTGGTCCCAGAGGGCTCTGCTGCCCTTCACCCCCTACCTGCCTGCGCTCAGGGGCTCTGGAGGGGCAGGAAGGTTGGCTTCTGCCAGCTGCTCCTGACTGGAGCAGCTTCTGCTGCACTCGCGGCATGGCCACCCGACCTGCCCGGCTCCTGCTGGCACCTCTCCAGCCGCAGGGCTCGGGGTCTGCTCTGGTGCCAGACAGCCCTGCTTTTGGGGGAAGAAAACGGGATGCAAGCTAATGCAGAACAGCCTCAGTGATAAGAACCTGTGAAAGGAGGGAGGCGATGCGAGTACAAGCTGGCATGTACAAATAAGGGGACCAGTCCTGTTCTTTAGAGCCTCTTCTCCTCGCGGATAGGCTGGTGTGGCAGATACCACTCAGGGAATGCTGCAGGAAGCTGGGGTGTGAGGGTCTGGCCCAGCAGTGGAGTGTGGCCATGAGGTTTCCCACGGCCAGTTCCTCCCTTTGGAGTCTCCCACAAGCTGGTGGGCTTGTGTGGCAGGCAGGACCCCTCCCCTCCAGGTAACAATTAACAGGAAAGATCTTCAAGTGATTAAAAACTTTAAACAGATTAATTATTTCCAAAAAGAGAAAAGAAGAATTAAAATGGTTTCTGTGGGTACATTTAAAATACAATCAATAATTTATCAGACAATTTTCATTCAACAATGAGGAATTAGGAGGCTTGAAACCCTCCAAAATTTTATCTGCAAGGGAAAATGTTTAAATTATTTATTATCCTTCCTGTGGCTCGTGCTGGGGGAGCAGCCCCACCAGCCAGCCCTGGACGCCTGTTCATGTTTCCGAGCGGCTCTAGGAGCAGGGCTAGGGGGCTGGCCGAGGCGTGGGTGCTGCTGCAGGTGTGGGTGCAGGGCACAGAGGGTGCTGCTGGGCAGGGTTCACCTGGGAATTGGCTCGTCGGCCCCAACACATCCTGCAAGAGCTCCAGAGATGGGCGGCCTCGACCCACCCATGTACCACTGGGGACCTCCTGGCCCAGGAAGGGTTCTGTCCCTCCGCCCGCACCTTGGCATGGGTTTGGGTTTGCGGTGGTGGCTCAGACCAGGGCTTTTGGGAGAGGACTCGGTGCCGTTCCCAGGGCACCAAGTGGCTTTGGACAGGCTGGATGCCAACAGCAGCAAAGTGGCAGGAGCCAAGCCCTGGGATGGAAATAACCCTTAGGGAATATGGCAAAGTTGGATATGAAAGAGAAGCCAGCTGCAGTTCATTGACAACCCCATGGAAAAAATCTGTGTACCATAAATAACGAAAGGGGCATATGAGTTGCTGTAAAAATCCTTCATCATCTGTGAAAATATGCTTGGTTTTAGAGAAAAAAACAAATATAATGAATTGAAAATAAATGGCATTATTAGCAGAAAGGGAGTCCCTAATTAACCAGATATAGTCCATTACTGTAGCCTTCAATTCATTAAATTGCATAATTACATAAAAACACTGTTGATGTACTATTCAGTATATCTGGTATTGTCTTCCTAATAATTAGCTCTATAATTGTCATTTTGACAGGGTAATTAAAAATGTTTAAAGATGTTGTGTCAGCCTTTTCTCCTTTGCTGAGCTCAGTTGGATGTCTCTGGAAGATGATTTTCTACCTGACTCGACCACGATTTTGTTTTGATTTATACCCATGTGTTACAGGAATGACCAGACTCATGGATTACTTTGATGTTCCTGCTAGGCCGATTTTTAAAAGTAGGAGAAAAATAACTCCTGATGTCATTTTCCTTTACTTTTAAGAAATCTGTAGTCCCATCCCCCGGTTCATGCTATTGATGACGTGACTCTTCTGAGCAGGTTTATGGATGGAGCGTTGTGAAATCTGACATTTGTAACCCTAAATCTCGGTTCTGTTTGCTGTGTAAAACCTTTCATCCCACATGCATTTTTTATGAATGGATTGAAAAACGCAAGAAATAAAGCCTGTAGCTCCAAGTCGTGTGGCTGTGTGCAGAGCAGGGCAGCTCAGCCAGCATGGACAGCCCTGGGGAGCAGGGCAGTGCCCCTGCCCACAAGGCCACTCCGGTTTGTGAGGGGTACACATGCAGAGCTGCTTCCAGCTGTGCTGGGCTCAGGCACAGGCATGACGGTGGTAAAACGCTGCAGAGAAGTGCAAGACTGTTGAGTCTGCATGCCACTGGAGCGGTGCAGGTGGCATGATGCCCTGGGCATGGTGGCGGGGAGCAGGACAGGAGCCCAGATGTGCTGGGGAGCCCGGGACTGATCAGCTAACAGCTGGAGACAGCCCGGGAACGGTCCATCCAAGCCCTGTGTTGGGAATGTGCTGTAAAGGAGGCAGTTTCTGGAGCCCTTCATGGCAATCATTCTCGGTTCTGTTCTTTCAGGGCAGCAATTGCCACTTTGGATGGTCAAAACCCTGACTTATTTCCCTTTTTAACAAAATAAACCCAAATATTCACTGCTGAGAAGTGATAAATAAATCTGTCCTCGCACCCAGGAGCTTTGCCAGCTGGATTTTGGCTGGATGGGAGTCTGTTTGTGAAAGCTTTCAAGGATTTTTGAAAATAATCTGTTTTGAATCATTAAACGAACGCAGTGATCTGGTCTTCTGGAATAAACAGTAATCATGTGGAAGTGAAGTCTGAACTTCTTTCTTGGCAAAACAATTGCCAACACTTCTCTCTCATTCTTATTTTTACATTCATATTTGTATTTATGTTTATTTTTGTTCTTGGACACTGTTTCTTACACCACATCTTTTCTGCTACAGTAGGCTCCATGAAGATCGCACACTTATCCAAGTACTTACGGCATTCAGCTGAAGGAGTCCCCTCCCCGCACTCCTTCCCCTCATAGCCAGAAGTGTGTCTCCAAGTCCAGATGGCCCCGTTCCACCACTCTCTAGCCATTAGTTTGTATTCAGTATTCATAATTGCTTTGCTAACTGAGAAACTTTACAATCTGTTGCAGGCCATTATATGCAAAACCATGCCCAAATAATTGATCCCCTGCCATCCAAATTGCAGAAGTGCTCAAGCGTTTTGTAATCTTACAGAAAAGGTTTGTATTCTGAGTATTTCAAACGTATATTAAAATAAAATTGACAATGAGATAACAAGGCATAATTTTACGGCGGCTCTGTCATTAAGCGATCACGCACCCATACCTGTGCACTGAGGCGGTGTCCTGCTGGGAGTGTTATCTCTCTAATGCGATGTCTGAAGCTGAACCGATGCAATTTACTCCTCTGATGTTCCACATTTGCCAGCCCCGTCTCACCACTGCCTCGGCACACTCACCTGTTCGCCGCGAAGCCGGCAGAATATCTAATGCTCGGGCGGGAGAAGGGGGCCCGCAGCCCCCCCGCGGGGCAACTCCCCGGAGGAGGCACGCGAACCGTGCAGCCCCAGCGCCGCGGGTTTCAGCCTGCTCTCTTGAGCCCAGGTGGGAAGCCAGCTCTGTCGTACCCTGCAACACTGCGGCCGCCGACTTTGGGAGGGAGAGGAGGCTGTGGCACTACCGAGGGCTGGTGCTGGAGTGGGGGCGAAGCTTTGTTAGCACGTGCCGTGACTGCCCAACGCCTGCCCTGGCTGGGGTGTGGGGCCAGCGCCAGTGGCTTCAGTCCGCGCTTGGGAGGTGAGCCATGTGTCCCCAGAAAGCGAGTGATTTCCCAGAAGGGCAAAACAACGTGGTCTCTGCCCTCAGTGCCGTCTTTCAGGGACGGTGATGCCTCAGTGGGCGCAGGGAGGCAGCCTGAGCCTGGTCCCAGCTGCACGGCCCAGTCCCTGAGGGGCTGCGGGGACCCAGCTACGCAGTGCGGCACCGGGAACTCCACACCGCTCCGGGCTGGGCAGAGGCAGCCCCCACTGCGGGCAGGGTGCCTTGCAGCACACAGGGGTCCAGTTCCAGGATATGGCATCTGGCTTGTACTTCTCGGGCCGGAGGTCTCTGCCCAGCGGGTCTGGACAGCCCATGCTGTCATGCAACGCTGGCAGAGCTGAGGACATCCAGCTTTCCTCCGGCGAGCGGGTCTGGGAGGCGGCGTGCAGCGGTGGAGGAGGGCACGGGGAGAGGCCGGGTGCAGGCCTGGGAGGTTTTAGAAGAAGGGGGCAGAGATGATGCTATTTGCATTTTTCCAGGGGCTTCCTCCCGGGAGCTGATCAGGCCCTGAAGAATGGCTGCGGCTGCAGCTGAGCTCCTCTCCTCAGGCTACTTGAGGGTGGAGGATGGTGAAGCCTGGCAGGCCTACCTGTCCTCAGGTCGCAGTGTGACAAGTCAGGGGTTGTGTGACCCCTTCCCATGGCCATTACCACCGCCAAAGATTCCTTGCAGCAAGACGTGAGATTTTCTTTGCTTTTGGGCTTTGTCCTAAGCGAGTCTCTGGGAGCACGAGTCCCGTGTGGCAGGGCCTGGACACACAGGGCCGTGTGTACCTGGGAAATCCGCTCTGTTCTGTCCGGATCGCTCCCTCTGGAGTGGAGGGACTGCGCAGGCTCTGCCCTGCCGAGGGCTCTTGCCACCTCTCAGCCATTCCAAGTGCAGTGGTTGGAAGTGCTGGGGGAAGAGCATTGGTGGACAACTGAGTCACCCACCATGGCCATGGCCGGCGGCCTGTGCAGGAGCGCTGTTGGCACAGCTGGCCCCGGCAGTGCTAACGCCTGGTTTCAGAATGCGTTGTTTATAATGAGTGATTCATGTGGAATGAATCCTTAGGACATGAAGGCAGGAAATGCGACATAAAACCTTATAAAGGTTTCCAAACAGAGAACCAGCAAGGACTCCTGTAGGATGATAGATCTCTCCTTAAGTCATAGGAGGAAAGGCTCCTACAAGGAGTAATAAATTCATAAATTCCTCTAGTCACCAGGGTTATTTCCCACAAAAGAATTTATTGCATGGCATACATTTCTCTGCTCACAATAATGAGATCTGGGCTCCAACACGTGACATTTATGACTGGCATTATTAAAAAAAAAAAAGAAAAGACATACAGTCTTTGAGGAAAATATGTGGGACAAATCTCCAGTTCACATATACAGTATATTCACACTCCAGAACAGGGCAGGCTGGGTTGGGTTTCAACGAGGGAACCAGAAATATTTTTGTGAATGCTTTCCTGGGGAAATGAGCTGCAGTGGGAGCACTCATCCTGGGTGCTTTCCAGTCTGCTGCAGTCCCTGCCACCACCCAAGGTTTTGGAGGTTTCCTGGGCTCAGCCATGCCACCAGCCAACACCCAGGTTATATGTGTAGTTGCTCAGTCTCCTGTGCCGTACACATCTTCTGGGCCACCCTCAGACATAGGGCTAGCATCCTTCCTTCAGAGCAATGCAAATGCCACTGAGCTCTGTTTGGGACCAGAGGCAGAGATGGCAGTTGCCTTCTTGCTCCAGCAGTCCCGTCTTGATCCCTGCAGGCTAGCACTCCCCTGAGGCACCGACCCTCAGAGTGCCTGCAGAAGGACAGGGCAGGCTGGCAGCTCAGTGCGGGAAGGTAGGGGGCAACCCTGGCTTCTTCCAGGCCAGCAGAATGGGTGATCTGGTAAGGAGGACTTTAAATCACCGATGTGCTGAGACCGTGGCCCAGCACACCCCTGGTGCTGCAGGAGAAGGCCCTTGTGCTCTGCACTCCAGAGCTCCCCATGCATCTCCCTGACACCACATGGAAGGACACTTTGAGCTGCTCTTTGCCTAATGGGGTAGTTTGGATGTTACAGCCTGAAATTAAAGAGCTCATTAATTACTAAGCTGAAAGCCAGGCTCTCTTTAAGCCTGTTCTTTATCATGATTAATGAGCCAGCACCATCTTCTTCCCCCTTTATGCAATTTTCTGTCCTGCCAGAGCGGGATCCACAGTCGTACCTCCCACTGCTCCTCTCCTCCCTGCTTGGCAGTAATGGTACAAGCAGAGTTCAGGGCTGAGCGTTGCCCCAAACTCCACATTGCTCACACTTCCAGAGCTGGAGTTGCTCCTTGCTCGTGCCAGTGCCCTTTGATCCTCCCACTTGGCATTTGCTTCCTGCTGGAAGATACCCCTGCTGTCTGCCCTGGCCTGGGCACAGGGACAGGCACCCGCTCTGCAGTGCTGATGGGGCTACCAGAGAACCCTCAGGTGCATGCCGGCTCCCGTGCCAGGCTGGGCTGGAGCAGATCTCAGCCTGCTGGTGCTAACATATTTTCTTGGCTCCATCTCATCTGGGACTCACGTGCAGCTCATTTCCCCGTGGGAACTGGTGCTTGCCACCAGGGCACGTGTATCCAGTCACCAGTGTGGGAGAGTTGTACCCGCCTCACTTCTCCTGGCGACTCTCCCGTGCTCAGCAAACACAGTGCTGGCATGGCTTGGGAGCATGGGGTATGACTGCAGTCTGCCATGGAGCTGGAATCCCCCTCCTGCCATCATGTTGCCTGTTCCTGTGGTTTTCCAGTTTTGCAGAAAAGGCGGTGGCAGAAGATGGGCATCCCTGTCTGCAGGATGGTCACTTACTACCTGGGAGTTTCCAGTTAGATTCGTCTGCAGAAAGAAAGCAAAGATATTACTGCGCAGCAGGGCTTGTTATGCAGCTTAAACCTTGGATAGTGTTTTTTTAATAAAATAGATGAAAACAATATCGATGGTAGCAGCATGCACAGCGCAGTGCAGCTGCAGGAGCCCAGGCTGGAATATGCAGATGTGTCTGCTGGAGAAAGAAACCAGCCTACCTTTGTGTCTTGTAATAAAACTTTATGCTTGCTCAGTGCATTTTAATTAACTCTCTCTGCCCCGCCTGCCTGTGGGAGGCATCCAAACCCTCTGCATGGTGCTGGCAGGCTACTGGCTTTTCACAGCCTGCAGCAGCTGCATCAAATGCTTTCAGAACTGCGAGTGAAAAACATCTGCCTTAGCCCCTCTCTGCCGTGCACCCTGCGCCGGGGAAGGTGCCTGCCCCGCTGCAGGGCTGCCTCCGCAGCAAATCGTCCCCACAGCAGCAGAGGGCCAGCAGAGCATCCCCACCTGGCGAAACAGCTGCTTACAAATTGCCCTTTGTGAGCATGATGCCCAGCAGTGTGTGGGAAAGGTCATGCTGGAAGAACCAGGTTTATGGAGAAGATTAAAATTTGACTCCTGGTCTGCTCAGATGGAATATGCAACTGTCCATTTTTGGGCTGGGGGAAGGGAAACAAGAGGCTGGCAGAGCACATGGTTACCCTAACATGTCATACGGGCTGCCCCATCTCAAATTCCACTGTGTGCAAAAGATGTGACCCTTCTTGATATGGTGTGTGTCTGCAGAGAGGCTAAGCCCATGGGTCACTCCAGAAATGTCTGCATATGTAATTGTCAAATGTGCTCTCTGTGTTAACCTCTTAAATTCATGTACCTTCGTTATATGGACCTTGGTAATGTCAGGAAAAAAACCTAGGAATTATACTGCAAAGTTGTTTGCAGGATAAATGCATCTAGTAGTACAGGATTTATAAAATGCAGTGATGGAATTTGGTGTGATGAAGCCTCCCCAAGAGCACTTTGACTAGTAGAGGTAATACCTCCCAGGGGAGCACTGCATGTTCCACTCGCGTTCAGAAGGGATATGTTCTTGGGTGTTAATCCACTGATGGTAAGGCTGTCAATAATTGATACTTCATGTATAGCTTTTTTTCAGAGCTGGAGGTCTTCTGGAAGCCCTGAGATTAGCAGAATGATTGAATAATTGATATTACATTATTTATATGATTTTGAAAAATTCACAGTGTATGTTGTCTGGGGAGGAGTCCAATTAAGGTTGCAATTCAGCCAATCCACCTTCCTCCTTGTTCTCCATCTCCTAAATCTGGGAGGCAGGCAGGTACAGAGGGAACACACACATAATTTGCATTGCAGAAAGAATGAATTTAATGACAACACTTCATTTGCATTTTTACTGAGCAGAATAGAGGTAGGGAGAGAAACAAGGTAAGCATCCCCTCAGAAGCCGAAAGACATCTTCTGTACTTTCACATGTGTGCCAGGTAACCCAGACCATAGCGTGACGTGGTTTCCTACGCCAGGGCGGGGGGGGTTCCTGGAGCAGACCCCCTCACACACTGCCAGGGAGATGCAATCCTGCTGTGCAGATGGTGGGAGGCTGTGCCCTGGACCAGGCTGTGTGCAAGCAGTGCTATGAGGATGGGATCACCGTTCGAACTGGCTTTTATATGGACAAGAGTGCACCCTGAGAACTGTGTCTCTGCACCCACTCTGGAAAGAGGTCTGCTGCACTGGCACCAGCCATTCAGCACTGTGCATGCCAGAGGGCAGCCCAGAGGTCAGCTGGCAGCAACCGGAGTGTCCAATACTGGCAATGCACATCACTGTTCTTTCTTTTCGTGCTTCTGATCCTGGTATCAATTGCTTGATCCTTTCATTCAGCTCAGAAAAAAAGATAAGTGTGGTTTACTCTTCACTCTTACCTTGTGACGTGCACGGTCTCTCTGTGAGCACCCATGCTGGAGGTGGTACTGCTCAGGATGGATGGGGCACTTGCACAGCACCCACCTGCCAACACTCCTCCGGGGCTCAGGGATTGAGATACACAGGCTCTGCCAAGGTGCCAGGGCTGTTCGAGTTCTTGCCAAAAGCCACGTGTGCCGGAGGAAATCTGCTTTGCAGGACCATGCCGGATCCCCTTGTTCAGGGTAGGGCCCTGTGAAAGCCCCAATGGGTGGGCAGTATGGCCCCTCCCGGGGGATTCCCTATTCCCAAGGTGCTGGGGCAGACTGCTGGCACTGTGGGAACGCTTCCGCTGGAGTCAGAGAGGTGGGAGCTGCCTGGTGTTTGCAGAGTCCCTGTGCCAGGGCCTGGAGGTGGTAGCCGGCAGCCCAGGATGGTGCAGCAGGGGCAGGGAAGGTGGGGTGCTCCGAGATGGCCCGCAGTGCATCCCAGGGCAGAGCCCAGGAGGCATCAGCCCCCCGAGCCCCCCTAGCCCCAGGCGCAGCTGCATCGGCTTTGAAGAGGGGGAGCCCAGAACACTGTTACTATAGTTACTGCAGGGCTGAGGGTAACAGGCAGAGAGATATTTAAAAATTGATTGTTCTAGCAACAGCTCATCCATGTTTGGCAACATCAGGCACATGATGTCAGCTTGCTGAGCCGGGGTCCCGCAGCCTCTGAGAAGCCCTTGTCCAAGAAGCACCGGTGTACAAGGGGTGTACAGGGAGTGCCTGGCTCCTTAGGGATGTGCATAAGAGCTGTGAGCTGTCGTAAG
Organism: Haliaeetus albicilla; assembly: GCF_947461875.1. Lineage (NCBI taxonomy): Eukaryota > Metazoa > Chordata > Aves > Accipitriformes > Accipitridae > Haliaeetus > Haliaeetus albicilla. Next base: position 26,126,250 of record NC_091504.1, on the reverse strand, counting down.
CAGGGGGTTGCTGGAAGGTGCTGTTGAGGCTGTGCTGGTGGGAGTGCTGTGCTGCAGCTCTGAGCCCAGTGCAGAGATGGTAACTGCTGCCAGCTGGTGCATAAGGAAAGGGCTTTTTTGATCTTCTCTTAACGGGTCACCAGCACTGACTCTGAACGGATACTCCAGCTGCTCTCGTGGCTTTACAAGGCAGCTGCCTCCTGCAGATGTGGCCTCATGCTCTCCTCAGACCCTGCGGGGCCCTGGCTAGAAGAGGAGAGCAGGGGCCAGAGAGCCAGGCTGGGGCAGGGAGGCTGGAGCTGCCTCCCCAGTCGGGACCCATCCTGCGAGACCCCGATCGGGAGGAACATGCAGCTGGCAGGAGCCTCTGGCCGGCTTCTCCCCTGGTGGGCAGGTGACGTGCTGCCTCGCTGCACCCCGTGGAGCCAGCAGCACCCCGTGTCTGCCTGGTCACAGCTCTGCCCAGGATGCTGAAGCAGCATCTCAGGGGACTCTGCTGGCTGGGGCTTACAGTCGCCAGAAGTGGCTGTTGAGGCTCAGAAGGAAAATGGGTGCTGCATGGTGCCATGAGGATGGCACCTCATGTGTGTCCTGGCCAGCCTCCTGCCCACCTGGTCAGGGAGCGCCACTTAAATGTCCCTGTAGAGGGGACACTTCAGCAGCCACAAGTAATTTAGCAGCACAGGGGATGCTTAAGAGTACTTCAGAACTGTTTCTAGGGCAGGGAAAGCCTGGCTGAAAGAACAACAAATATTGGATTTGTTTTGTGTAGAGAAAATGGCTGCCACGGTGTCAGGACATTGTGTAGAAAGTGTTTTCATTCCTTGTAAATTAGCCCAAGGGCTTGTCCTCCTCCTGTACTTCCTGCAGAGCTCCGGGCTGGTTTTATTCACAGCACCGAGCGCTGTTGCTAGGTACCAGAGAAAAGCATGAGTATTTTGTGTGTTTTCTTCTCCAGACACCAAAACTGAAACCTGACCATGTAGGCTGACCTCTAGGTAGGTGTCACCTGGAAACAAATAGCTTTCACTAGGCAGATTCAGAGTTAATTTTCTCCACATCATGTGGCAGTGTTGGTGCCTTGGTCTGCGATGAAAAAAAGAAATCGTGTTTCTGTCTCTCTTTCCTCCTTGGTGGTTCTCTCTGGGGCTATCCACCATCCCACACTAAGGACAGTGTTCCCAGGGGAAAGCAAAGCAGCATCAGCCAGCAAAAATCTTTGGGATATCTGGATAAGCATGGCTCAGAATAACCTCAGGAGGTATCATGCCAAAGGGGAGCTTTATCAAAAGCACAGAGGCAAAAGGGGAGATGTGCTTTGCCTCCCTGGCAAACCCTGCCCACAGCAAGGTGTGGTAGCACCCATCGGAAGGGTGCGCAGCCGTCCCTTTGCACTTGGGTCTGCCCCAGAGCAGCTCTTGGGCTTCACCTGGCTTGTGCCCATTCTGCAGGCTTCATTGGGGGCAGGTGATGCTGCTGTTGTCCTCATCATTGGCCTCACCAGTGTGCTCTCCCCACCCCTCTTAAGACCAGTGGCCAATTGTTTGTGAGGGGTTGTGGGTTAGTTTTTTTGGGGGAGGGTTGTTTTTTTCCTTTTCCTTTCTTCCATAGGAAGAGATAAAAGGCAGGGCAGGAGATATCAGGCTTAGGTGGTACTGGTGATCAGCTGGTGCACATGGAGAAGAGGTGAGTGCAAGACTCTCCTGCTAGAGCCAGGAGAAGATACAGAAACATCCAGCAGCAGGGATGGACCCGCCACTGCTTCTCTCAGATGTGTGAGTCACAAAGAGCCCTGGAGAAGAGAAACATTTTGATCATTTGCATTTTATGTGTGAGGAGGTTAATTACAATGATGGTAAAGACAGTCATTGGCATGACAATTTGATTAGAAGGGAACTTTGGTTCTCAAAGAGATCTAGCTAGGGGCAACGTCTCTCTCTCAAGTGGCGGTTTTTTATCCCCAAGGCTGCAGTAGCCTGTTGTGGGGGGACTGGAGAGAGCTTTGGTATGATTTCATGCACCAGTTGGAATATCTTTATCTGACTTACTGCCTGTGCTTATAAATCCCTGACTGTGAGCAGGGGTGATAAGATCTCAAGGCGTTCCTGTCTGTGCAGTAAGGAATTAGAAAAGATACATTAACAAAGTTGTTTAATTGCTATGCATCAGTGCCAGGAGCTTGGGTAATAAACAAGAAGATTCAGAATTGCTCATTTATGAGAGCCTATTTGAACTATTTGTTGTTGCTGAGACCTGCTGGGAAAGATAACTGGAAAGTTAACATTGGAAAACCCATAACCAGAAAACTGTTGGGCTATACCTCTCTGGGAGACATCAGAGGGCAAAGGTGGTAGAATGTCAGTCTCCGTCATAAGTGGCACTTCTGCTGCTGACAACTCAGCAGCAAGTGAACTCAGATATGCAGCGATGGATGTCCTGGTATGTAGAGCATGAGGTGGGATGGTAGCAGTCGTCTGCTGTGAAAAATGGAACATGTGATAGAGCAGGAGGATCAGCTCCATGCGAATCTACAGAAAGAGGCAGAAAAGACCAGGTTTGCATGGGATATCTTGCTTGGAGTGATGTGTGCTGGGGGTCCTGTGCTACCAGAACTAAAATTGCCTTGACATTTCCAAAAACCATACATGATTGTTCCCTGACTCAGGAGTTGCATCCAAGAGTTCTGCATTAGCCCTTCTTTGGCCAGAAGGGACTGATCACTGAATGAAACCTTTGCGGTAGCTTTGATGCAGCGCGCTGTGACTCAACTATGTTTCTTATGTATGAACGCAATTAAGTCCAAATCCATATATGGATGTACACTTAGTGTTTTAAAAGGGCTAATTTTGCGAAGTTGAAAATAATAATGAAGCATATCATTTGGGAGCAAGGATTTTAGGAGAAAGATGTAAACAAGTGAAAGAAAATGTAAATGTAAAGAGAATGTAAATGAGAAGCCAAGTGTTACAGAATGTTGATAAAGGGAGGAGAAAGCTTTACTGGGAACTAGTGACTCTGTGAGGGAGGAAGGGGTGCTTCCAGCTGTTCTGGAAGGGCTAACTCCTTTCATGGATGCAGTAGAGAATAGGTAGAAGTTGGAGGCTATCTCCTACTGGTGTGGCTGGAGCAATGTGCCTGGTTCTGCTAGCTATGCTAAGGTGGAAGCTGAGATCTAAGAGTTAGGAAGACCTGTGGGATGATTACAAAGAGTGAAATCATGCTGTAAGGTGAGAGCCTGCAGGAGAGAGATCTCTTATTTTCTATCAGAGGCAGGCTGTGGAAGCAACTTCTGCCCAAAAGTACTTATGTAGGGAATGGAGCTCTGAGAGCAGACAGCTCTGTTGTCTGGCGGACAAAGGTCTGTCTAACTAGATGCAGCTGAAGACAGACAAGTTCAGATTAGAAGCTACACAATGGAAGCTATGAGTGTAATTAAGCACTGGAGCAATGCACCTAGGATCTCTTCCTCACTAGAAACGCTGCTGTGAAGATCAAATGTTTTCTTTCTAAAAAGACTTCTGGTTGTTCAAACTGGAATTAATCCAGGGCAGTGTGACAGCCTGTGCTTGGCACAAGGTCAGGCTGGGTGATCATCACGTCCCTCCTGGCCTTATTACCCACAAATGTATATGCAGATAGGATACAGATGGTTCTCTAAAAAATCAGCTTGGCCAGCCTGAGCACAGGGGAAGCTTCAGACAGGCAGCTGGAGTAGGGCTGTGTCAGAATGAAATGGCTCAGGGACACAGCAGAGAGCTTCTCCAGTCCTGGTGGTGTGCTTAGCAGGGATGGAGGGGTCTCTGGGGAAGCAGGGAGGGCAGAGGACAGCGCAAGGTCAAGGCCAGGTGTGAGGGTCTTTAAGCAGTGCAGAGAGGGGGAGAGCAGCGGGCTCTGCCCATGCAGCGTGTCTGGGGTGGTGCAGAGTGTGTGCTCTCGGGGTGATGCGTGGGGGCAGCTTGTCTGGCTGTGGGGTGCCTGCTGGGAAGGCAGCTCTGCCTTGGGAAAAATGTGCACTTAAAGAGCTCCTCTCTGAGAAGACTCTAACTTTGCTTCAGGTGGCATCCCTTGTTGATTTTATTTTTCCTCTGGCAACCCCTTTTTAAGGGGAGAAGCTAAAGTGCCAACACTCTGACCTGTTCACTGAGTCCTAGACCTGTGCAGGTGAGCCACGTTTTCATTTACCTTTGCGTGCCCAGGAGGACTTTCCCCATCTGTTTTCAGGGCTGACTATTGGTGCATTTCACTTTGCATTTAAGTATTGTTATCTGTTCGTCATGCCCATGGCAGACTCCCCCAGTTTTTAGTAGCTGTCAGTTTAAGTTATGGCTGCCTAGAATGGATTATATAGAGTCTTATTTGCATGGAAGAAATATTTGAATACATCAACATGCCTTGAATGCTTAAGATTTAAACCACATGAGTATGCAGGTTCAATGTATGGGAATAAGGAGGAATGAAAGCAGTGTTATTGCCACGCAGCTCTTTCAGTCATGTTCAGCAGAGTCGAGCCTCAGGGACTTCTGAACGGAAGGTTCCCACGTGTGCTCTCACTGCCTCTTGCCTGCTCCCCGGGACCACTGAAGCTCTGGGCATCCTGTTGGCTGCGCTTACCTTGGCAGGTCCCAGAAGTGGAAATGCAGGGGTTTTCTCTAATGCAGTAGGAAGCAGAGGCCAGGTTTGCAAAGGGGGGATGCTGGAGCGGGGGCTCTCCTGCCCTCAGCTGTGCTTCTCTGGTGGCTTGTCGCTGTCCTGTGTTGTGCCTTGCTCCCTGAAAGGCCCTGCAGGCTCTCGCTCTCTCTGTCCTGGCAGTCCCTTCATGCATCAGAAAGACCACGAAGGACAATTGTTTCAGCATTGGTCTTAACCTTTGCAAAGCAGTACTTTCCTGCTCCTGTGACCTTTCTGCTTGCTGTGATCATGCGTACTAAATAAATGGCACCCTGGCCTTGTCCTCTGGGTCAGGACATGCCTTGACCCAGGATTCCCCTTGTCCCAGCACTATGAAGCTGAGCTCTCTAGAGCAGCCTGTGGGGAGCTGGGTTTGGCACTTGGGTCTCTGCATAGCTAGTGCTTCCCAGGGAGTGGTCCAGCACTTTCCCCTTGTCTCTGTCAGTGCCAGTTGCTGACAGTCTCTTTTGATATTTCTCTTGTACATCTTTGTCAGTATTTGCACATTCTGCCATTTCACTCACCTTGGACTATACTCACCTTGGTTTGTAAAAATCTTTCAGACAGAGGCTCAGTACCAGCCTGTGGCACTGTCCTCTGAACGTGCGCACCCTGTGCATGCTTCTCCTCTTGCTTTGGCAGGAGCAGAGGCAATGGGGCTTACAGGGCTGTTAAACAAATTTGCCATTACTCTAGAGCCCTGTTTAGTTCTTTGTGCATTTTCCTTCCCTGTACATAAATGCACAGACATCTGGGTCAGTCAGTGCCATCCTTCTGTTCCAGCTACTGCACAGCATCTGCTTTCTTTCTTACCACTTAATAAAAACTTCCTCTCCTTTTGTCTCCTACATGCAGCTCTTCATCCAGAAGCAGCTTGTGGACTTGTTAGTTCTGGAAATGCTTGGCACCTGCTCCATGCGCTTGTCTCTGCCCAGGTTTCTGGGTGGTTACACCTATGATATGCTAAACTTTTGAACTCTAAAAGTACAGTTGCTCTAGAGGATAAATCAACCCTATAGCAATGCCAAGGGACAGAAAGTGGTTCTTTTCTGAATACTTCTCTTGCTGTAATATAGCAGTTAATTTTGTTGACCTGCAGCATTGTTGTCTGAAAAGTGGATTTGTTACCTAGTGTGCAATGAGACAATAATCACACACTTGGGAGAGGCATTATTTATTTCATGTTTGCGCAAAGATGGGTGCTAGGTGGTAATTCCACAAAGCTAGCACACCCTGCAGTTAAACAAACAAGCAATTTATACAGGTTTCGATTCACCCATTTAGTTTCCAAAGTCCTTCCCCAAAATCGTTATTGGTAGTTGCTTATCAGTCACCATTTCTATTGGGCTAAGGTTTTCTCCGCTTCGCATTAAAGGTACAGTGTTCTTCTGTTCTACAGTGCATGCTCCATGAGTAAGGGTCTTTGCCTGGGCTGGGGTCTCCTGCCCAGTGGGTGTGATTTTTAGTATTCTAATGAGGGTAGTTTGCTTAAAGATGCGGTTTAGCTAACTATCCAAAGTCAAGTATAAACATGATAATTAGAATATGTATAGTAGACATATTTCCCAGCATGTTTCTCCTTCAAGGATAGCCAACTCTTGATTAGGAGTTCTCCAACTCATCGCTTCTGACAGCCTCAAGGACGGTCATCCTGATCCTAGACATTGTGTACAGATTTGGCTTTCTTAGTATGTGGAACATCTAAGTTCACTAAATTCTTCATAAATTTTTAACCCTCTACTTGCTTAGATAAGAGCGCCGTCATGCCTGGATGCTGTGGTTGCAGCCTCGTTGCACAGGGTAGGACAGGAGCACCGAGCACAAGCACAGCCCTACGCCCTGGAGAGCTGATGGGGCACATTCCTCCTTCACTTGAGCTTCTGACCTTTAGCATGGGCCTGGCTAGAGACATCCAATAGATCAGCAAGGATTGCTTTACACTGACAAGCACAAAATATGGTACCTTGTGTAAATGGCTTTTCTCCAGATTAAATAACTCCTTTTGTCACATTCTCCTGCTGTATAATCCCTTCCCCCTTCTATTCTCTTTTTGTTTGACCTATATTATTCAAGATCCAATTCAGTTCTACCGTTGTGCAAATCGGGTGACCAGATACTATACTCTGCTGATTCATAGCTGGCACCACAACATACTCTGACATATGTAAAATGCTCCTCTTTGTATGAGCCAGCATCTCGCTAACCTTCTAAGCAGTGCTTGAGGATCAGAATACAAACAGAGGTGCCAAGTCTGACACATGCAACTATTCCTTCTACACTGTGCTAGCTTCTGCAGTGGCATTTAAGCTGTTCTTAGTATAAATATTATTTGTACCCACATGTACAACTTCTTATTGCTGATAAATTGCAATGCATTCACAGCTCTCTGCCTTTTTCTGGAGCTATTAAGGCTGGAGAAGTGGATCCAGACAGCAAAGTTTTCATCCAGAAAGCCTGCTAGTATGGGGGTTGGAGCAAGCACACAGCTATCAGACTCCTATGACAGTGCCTCCTCTTAGGCTGTTGGGCTGCCCTGCAAAGGTCTCTCCTGGTCTGGTGAGGCTGGTCCCCCTCCTGCCTCCCTGGAGAGGAGCTGTTGCTGCCTGCACTGAGCAGGACCACCCCCCCTCCCCAATGCTAAAGATGCTCTAAACATGAATAAGCTCTGGGAAAACTTTGTGTGGGGGCTTTGGGTGCTATAAACTGAGGAGCTGTATGGAGACCTGAGACACGGAGGGTGCTGCACGTTATCTGGGCACCTGGTGGTGCCAGGACCTTGGTGCGTTCAGAGACAGCCAGACGGTGCATCTAGTCAGTAACTTCTGCCATGCACTGAGCAAAGACGCTTGGAGCCAAGTCCCCCAGCCTGGTGGGAGAAGGACCCTCCAGACAAGGGAAGAGGTGGTGAGGAACCCTCTCTGCTGGGTGAGGGGCTGGCTGCCAAGTACATGGAGCTTTGTCTCGTTGTGGGTAGGTGGCCATCAGAGAGGTGTGGCCTGGCAGATTGGAGAAAAAAGGGTGTCCTAGCTGCTGTGGGGAAGGCTGCATTTCCCTCACGCACAAAGAGCTCTGCCCACTGCCGGACCCCCTGGCAGGGGACTGGGCAGAGCCCAGGCTTTGTGGGAAGGAGACACCCCAGGAGTGACTGGGAGAGCCGGCAGCAGCAATCAGCTGCGTGGCCAGCCAGGATGGTGCACAGGGACTTCTGCTCACAGGCTCCTTGCAAGGGCTTGGGTCTGATCCCTCAGAAAGGTTTCTCTTCCTCAAGGGCTGGTCTTGCACATCACCCTGCTGCTCAGCTGGGAGCTGAGGAGAGTCACTTGTGGAGCACTGGGTTTCTTCTGCAGTCTATATGAAGTAATGTCTGGAGGGTTTTCAGTTTGTGTTGTTATTAGGATTTACAGGAAAAAAAACTTGTGCCTGTAACTGGGAGGTGAAAGCTAACAGCTTGTCTCAGCTATTATTATACATGCCAGAAGCAGTAATGATTAAAGGGACTGCACTGTAAGGTAAAGAGATGCCATCCTGGAACCAGATGACTGGGTGATACAATTAAGATAAAGAAATCACATATTGTTGGCAGTAGGGAAGCAGAAGTGATGAAATGTGTGATTGGGAAGTGTGGGAACAAGATGAAATTAAAGAAAAATCACAATAAGGAGCAGAAAATGAGCAGGACTTGGAACAAGAGATGCAGTTGTTGAGAAGATAAGAAGAGCAGAAATAAATTGAGAGCAAACATCCTTGGAGTAGAAGTGAAGACATACAAAAACATCTTTCCAAACTCTATTAAAAATAAGTTGCTGTGCTAAAATGAGAGCATTACAATCGAAAAGAAATTACAATATTAAACCATTGGCCTCTACAGTCAGTGCTCAGGGAAGGAGAGGGTAAAAACCCTCACAGGTTGAGCTATGCTAGTGTGAGACTTTCTGCAGAGACCCAAACCTGTGTAATTATTGCACCTTTCAGGAACAGAGCACTTGCGATTTGTAAACAGGGGTATTGTAGTGGCTTACCCTCCAATAAGGGCTCGGTGACCACAAATAAACCAGAGCCAAAAGCATTCTGTGGAAATGAGTGAGGAGCTGCTGGTGAGGTGACCAGGATCAAGAGCACAGGGTGGCACTCGGTCGGTGCAGTGTGTCCGTGTGTGGATGCATGCTGCTGGCAGTGTACCGGCTCGCACAAGGATGGGGCCACCAGAGGTTTGAGGAAGAGCCTCAGGTGAGGTGGGATGGGGCACTCCTGAGCTGTACTGGAGAGGCTGATGCCTGCTGATGGAGCAATGCCCAGTGTGTGCACCTGTGAGTGTGTGCTGTGTTATAGCCCTGCAAAAGCAGGGGAAGGCCTGACCAGTCTCAGGAGACAAACATGCCATCAGAGTTCCTGCTTTTGACTAAAACAGGCAATGGCGAGTGGTGTAGCTACCTAGTATGTGCTGCCAGGAAAGGACTGAACGGTGCCACAGAGTGTCCAAGAGCAGACTGAAAACCTCAAGGGTGTGATGGCACCTGGGGTGGCAGGTGGGCAGGAGTGAAGTGCCCATCCTCTGGTAGGACTGCTCATCTGCACAGCTCCTCCTCCAGGGCTCCCTTCTGATGCTCCCAGACAGCAGTGGCAGGGGCCCCAGCTTGCTGACAGCTCACCAGCTACGTCTTCCCAGGAACAGCAGCACTAATGCAGCTGGTGGGACTCTGCCACATGCAGGGGTCACAGCTGTCACTGGACTGGAGTCAGGGCTGTCCTCAGAAGCAGATGTAAAACATCCTCAGCACAATTTCCCCCCAGCAAGATATTCACGTATATGTGTGCACAGTTTCAGGAAGCTCTGTACAAGAGGAAGAAAAAGTACAAGGCCTTGTGATTGCTATTTCTAAATCCTGGGGAGGCTTTAGGACATGCTGGTGACAGGGCTGCATAAGCAGGTCGGTAGCACTGAAATGTGTGAAAGGAATTCTGTCCTTGTGCCGAGTACGAGATGTCTGTGCTGAGCTGCAGCTCTGAAACCTGTCACAGCCGATGGGAAAATTGGCTGTCTCCAGAAGGCAGAAGGGAGCTGCCGCTGGTAACAGCTTCCAGCGGGCAACTGAGCAGAGAAATGCATTTGCTTTCCAAGAGTCCACATGGCCCTGAGCCACACCAACGCAGGGCAGGATGGGGCCAGCGGGCACTTGTGGCCATGAGGAGCCCAGGACCTCTCCAGGGATGCAGCACCTGATGCATGCAAGCACCATTAGCATGGTCCTCCCCAGCATCTCTCCTTTGGACAACCCCAATGGTGGCATCACCCTTCTCAGGTCAGAGGCTCAGAAAAAGCCTCTGTTTAGGCTTCAGGACATACTAATCCTATGGCCTCAGTGATATGCTCCCTCCTTGTATTTGTCAAGGGGTGTATCTACCTGTTCAGCAGGTATGTGACACAGTGACTTGAGAGCCTCCTGCTCTTTCTGCCACAGGAAAGGGTCTGGGGCATTTCCAGATGAAAAGTGATAGTGTATCAGCTCCAGGGTGCTGGGACAGACCTGGGGGCCATGTGAATTTACCCTGGGTGGTCTGCAGGCCTGGCAAGCCAGGTCCTTTAATGTATCTTTGCTGTATGGGAGGAGTCTGCCCTGTGCTGTCTGGCTTTCCTGAGGCACAGGTCCCTCAGGATTCCCTCCTGCAGATCTGCATGGGAGGTCAGCATGCCATGTCCTCCTTGAAATTACCAAAGGGCTGGCAGTCTGCTCCCGAGATGGCAGTGGGGGCTGGCTCCCTGCGCTTCCTCCCCTTATAAATTGCTGATTTAGAGATGGTGATTACAGAGCAACAACAATATGTTTACATAGGTAAATCCTAAATCTTGTTCGTGTGGGGGAATGATTGGTTGCTGCTGTCCTTTCATGATGCTTTCAGTGACATCTCATTTGTTTTTAGGACATTCTATTAATATACACAGCCCGCAGTCCTGTGCAGGGAGAAAGTTTTATCTAATTACTGAAATTAAAACTTTTGAGCTTGGTAAATCTCTGAGATGGATGACAAGTGAATTCAAGTTTATTTACAGTTCCCAGAAACCTGAACTGCAAAATACTGCTCTGTTCACCCAGAAAATGAATGTCACCTGGGTGCCAGGCTGCACAGGGAGCGCTCCTGGAGCAGCCCTGCGGCACAGCTCAGCTGCCCAGGCACCTCTGCCTGGACATCCTCTAGCCCAGGTACTCCAGAGCAGAGAGCAGGTCCCAGTGTGGCCTTGGACAGACCATCGTAGGGACAGTGGGTGAGCCCTGGGCTGCTACAGGGCTGAGTTTTGCCTTGGACGCTGCTCCCTGGGATGGTCTGTTTGGACAATGAAATGGAACTTTCTCCATAATGTTAAAAAGCAGGTTTAAAACAGTATTTTCAGCCTGGAAGTAGGAGTGCTGTGCCACCCGCTCCCATCCTGGCAGGCTGTGCTTGCAGTTCGTATCCTGTGCTATCGATCCAGACGGTAAGCCCTGCTCTTCTCCTCTCCTCTCGCTGTCTGCAGTAACGTGCTTTGGAAATGAATCTTCTTAAACCTCCAGTTGGTGATTCCAAGATACATTTTTTTCCACCTGTCATTTTCTCCTTGACCTCTGCAAAGAGTTATGGGATAGAAGTGAAATTCAAATCAGGCAACTGTTTTATCTGCTCACCCTGCATTTTCTTCCTCTCCAAACTAAAAATGAGTAAGTACTATGACACCTGCACAGATGGATTGAGTCAGGGTGAAGATTTTAAACTTTATTCAATAAAGTGTTGGAGCTAACCAGGAAAATATTATTTTATCTTTTTAACACATGTTCTGTGAGCTGCTCAGGGCCTCCAAGTGATAGATCTTCCTCGAGAGTTGCAGGCATTTGCCATTACACCTCGTGGAAGGAGCAGTGCTAACATCTCTGTGGTGGTTGGAGCTGTGCAGGCATAGTGATGCTGTTAGCACTGGGTGCTGGATGTGTGGACCAGCTTGGCTCCATGGCCTTTTGCTTCTAATCAGCAGAAATGTGTAAGGATGGAAGTGTCCCAGGTAGGATGGATGCAATCTTTCTCTCTTTTAATGATCTCCAGCAGTTCTTCCCAGTGAGTGATGTTTTGTGTGGTGCACAGAATAGCCTCTTGCATATTAGGATCTAAACCTAAAGCTTGGCTGTGGTCAAGAAGCCATTTCTTTTCTGTGATGGGCCAAGGGTGAGGACAGGACCGTCCCTGTGCATTCTAGGAATCCTGTGCCAGAATCCTGTGCATTTTGCCCCCACAAAAACTCACAGGCAGATGACTGCACTGTTAATAGCACAACTGCAAACACACAGGGCTTGTCTAATTCTCCTTTTTTTTCTTAGTTGTGGATTACTACATTTTCTGGCACTGATTTTTGGGAATCCCCCTTGTCTCCTAGGCGACCACATATAGTTAGTACTCATTATCTGGCACTTCAAAGCTGTTTTTAAGGACAACAGTAAAGTCTGTCAAGCAGTGGAGACTGGAAATGCAATGACCCTCATTCAAGGATGATGTGTTTAAATTGGGAAATTCATAGCGATGCTGAATGAGGAAATGTAAACACCAGAGCAAGGACTTCCACTTCTTTGGGGTTTTTTGCTGAGGGAGGAAGTCACGAGTATAGCATGAGTCCAGCAAAGTCAAGTGTGCCCAAAAATGCTGTGGCTGAGCCTTCTTATGACTTTGTCCTGCCAGTGCCTCAGGTTCAAATCATTACCATTAGTGAGCTGCTGCAAAGTGCCAGAGTTCAGTTTTATTTTTTTGGTAGTGTCTGAATTACTAAGCAAACTTCTGTGGATCACAAGGCTGCAGCATTGACCCAGACTGAGGTCAGCCTGGGAAAGGATGGCTTTTGTCAGGGTCCCCAAGCTGTTGGCTCATGCAGGTGGCTCCAGAGCACTGCAGGAGCTGCAGCCCTTTGAAAAGCTGAGCAAGAAGAACCTTTTCCTCCCTGTGTGGTTCTGCATGCAGATGGTCTCAGATCTGCACATATTGGTACATTAGTCTCGCTGCTGATGATACAGGGGCATACTGGCACAGGGGAGCTACCACCAGTTCTCAGTGTGCAGCACAATGACTATGGGGGGTGAAGGTGCAGATCCCCATGTCCCCCCACCTCCAGAGGTTCAGGGTATGGCAGCGTTACCCAAGCCCAGTGCTGTCCACATCCTTCTGTGTGGGTTGAGGACCTGTTGCCCTTCTGCCCTGCATGATGCTCTGCTTGTGGGAGAGATGAGGCAAGAAGTGCCCCCGGGCACCTGCTCCTCCATGGCACTGGAGCTGCCTGCCCTCCTTGGTCTGCATCCAACACACTGCTGCTGGTGCCCAGGGAGGGGATGCAGTCAGGTGCCATGAGAAGACTTGTGTCCAAGGTGTTGTGGGTTTTGGTGGTTGGGGTCTGTGCGGGAGGGAGAGGGAATGGGCTGTCCCTAGCCAAATAGCTGCTGGAGGGACTTGGGGCACCCTGGGCGCTGGCGCTGCTCCCTGGGCTGCCAGCTCTTGCAGGTGCTGCACTCTCCAACGCCGTTACAGACCCATTAATGTTGGCAGCTCAGACCCACAGATCGCCTCCAAATCACTTGGAGATCGGCAGAGCGGGTCAAGTGTCATGTGAGGCACTGGTAGGTGGGAATGATGCAGCCCCTATGAGGAGCTTCTTTCCCAGGCAGAGGTGTTGGGGTGGCTGGGGGCAGCTCGCCTGCAGGTGCCTGGCATCCTCCAAACCCTCCCCAGCAGCTGTTTCCTTTTCTGTCCTTTCTGAGCCTTTCTGCAGGTTTTGTGGCTGCTGTTCTCTGAAGTCAGCACTGAGTTTCCCTTCTCAGAATAATGGAATTTAATGGAATTGAATTCCTGCTGGGCTAATTTCTGTGCAGTAAAAATAGCTGCAGTGATGATGCATGTAATGTATGTCCACTTCCACCTTCGCAAGGGGAAATATGGCTTAGTGGTGGCAGAAACAAGGGACACGGTGACAATTTTTGGCTCATCTTGGTCCTTCAGCTCTGCAGAAGTGCTCATGAGTCTGATTCCTGCTGGGGCAAAAGCCCTGGTGTGACTGCCCAGGGTGTGGAGCATTCCCAGGGCTGTGTGGGCTGGAGTGTGCCCTGCCCCTGCCTCTGCCTCATTGCCTGGGCAGGGCAGGCCCCTTCCCAGGGTGGTTTGGTCCAGCCACAGCTGAGGAGCATCACCATTGCAGTGTTTCAGAGAGGTGCTAAACCACAGCAGTAAATGGGTGGGAGTTGCAGTGAGGAAGCCAATGGATGCTGTTATCAGAGTGTTGCTGCGTGGAGCTGTCCTTCACATCTCCCTCCAGCCGTGGAGTTTCCCACAGCACTCAGCCACATGGCAGTGAAATAAAGCTGCGCTCCACAAAGATAATGCTACTTCTGCCCTGCTCAGTGGACTACTTTACACAAGTGGAGACGAGACAAAGATAGGAAAAGCAAATTATTGGAAAATTGGTTTGTTTAATACAGGAAATTGGGGGGTCTACCAAACACTGATGTGGATGAGGGCAGAGCTGATATGCTTATAAATCGTATAACTCTGGCCCATGTCATGTAAGTGAGAGTCTAAGCAGTCCCCAGGGCACAATTAGAATTGGAAAGGGGGCCTGCACCAGCAGAAAGTCAATACAGAAAAGTCCACATTCTGCTCAGGAAGGAGAAATCAAAAGCAGAAATACATACACATATATATATATAAAAAAAAAATAGAAGTATTTGTGCTTTTGATATATGAAATACCTGGCAAGGCAACATTTTTGCAGAAAAGGATTTGTGTGTGATAATGCCCTGCTGTTGCCAAAAGCAAAGCATTATCATTTTAGGATGCCTTAACATGAGTGTTGCCTGTACGGGCCTGGGTATAATTGTTCCCCCTGCATGCGATGTCAGGGAATAAAAATACTTTATTTTTAAAAATAATGAAATATATACTTCTTTGAAGAAAAATATAGAGAAATTGGTGAAGCACTGGAGAATTTCAAGAGAGATGCTGAGAGATCCAAAAAACGTGGCTCACAAAGAAAGGCTGAAAGAATTGGATCTCGTCAGTCTGAAATGGAACAACCAGAGCGGGGAATGTGGCAGTCTTCAAATACAGGAAAGGTTATTACACAAAGGATAACACTCAGTTGTCTTCTGTCCTTTACAGTCTTAAATTTCTATGATTTTGAAAAACTAGGCTACTGGTTTCTTGCAAATGAGGTTATCGATGACGACAAACAATAATCAATTTTTCTGCAAGTCTGCTGTGGGAAAAACCTGTTCGTTCTGAAGGCATTTGTTACAACATAGGAAACAAGAAGAAAAAAAGCCTAGAGATCTGCAGATGATGTCAGCAGACCAAAGCCAGACATGGTTGTACAGCACTGTGAGATACACCGCAGGGCTAAGGGCAAGATGAAATTATAACCGGATTTGGGGGGGACTAAAATGACTACCAGCAGATTGTTTATTTGAAGTGTCTGGGGATGCCAGCTGGATGGGTAGGTTTGGCATTAGCATGTTCGGGATCTGTCTATGCTAGCAAGCAATAGTGCATGTCAGGAGTGGGTCAGTAGGTTGCAGCAGTTGTTGCTGAGGCCCCTACACCTCCTGTGTGTGCAGGCTGGAGGTTTTACTTGGGACTAGGCTTAGCCTTGCCTCCTCTCCCTAATGTGCCCTGGTCAGGTGTGTGTTTTAAAGCTGACTAGTGGTTTGTTTGGTCCACTGTGCCCTGATTATGGGTTGGAAATACCTGATGTGCACCTGGAAAAGAGTTTCTGGTTTGGTTTTCTCTGAAAGAAACCTTTTCTCTTGTACTAAAGCTGCTCTGTGAATAAAGCCAATGCATTGGATTGGGGAACTTGCTTCAAAACTGTTCTGCTGCTCTCTGCCAAAATGCCAAAGACAACTGCTGGCAGAGGGAGCTCTGCTTGGCCCAAGGGCAGCAGACCCAGCAGCTACAGTGAAAACGTATGAGGCTTGCTATTATGGATGAGCAAAGGCATGTAAAGAAATCCACAGACAGAGGCCTCTGCACCGAAGGGGGAACTTCTTGTGTCCTAGTCCTTGTACATAACGTGTCCGGGGATCACAGACATCGGACAGCTCAATGCTTTGACTGTGAATGCTTGAATGGAGCTGCAAAGTTTGGGGCTACAGATCTACGCCCCAAGCAAATCACACAAGAGCAGCCGTGTATACAAGCAAGTAGGCTTGTATTTTGGAAACAGGCATCTAATGGTATGGCAGCTTTGGCCCTGATTTGTCTGGGAATAGTTCTGTTCCTCTGCCCTGCTCTCTGTCACTGTTAAGGGGCTGCATCATTTGTGTGGGCTTCTTTTTTCTTTGTTAACCAGGACAGGTTGGTTTGATACAAGTTTTTCAGTGTGTCTATGACCATAGTCACAAGCCTCAACAACCTCCCTCTCCACCAGCCTCTGAGGGAGAGAGAAATTCCTCATTATTTCAAGATTCTGTCCAGCCCGTGAATCAAGGGAGGGAAAGGTGCAGTAAGATGCTCGGTGGGAGTTAAGAGTTACCCAGAGAGTTGTTAGCTGGAGCTGTGCTTCCCCTGGCTTCCCAACTCCTGTTGGGTGAGTGGGTGTCTGTTTCCCCTTCTCCTGCCCCGGCATGGATCCCAGGGTGGCTGTGGTGCTGATGAAGCCGGCAGCCAGTTGCTGCCCACCACCCTGAGGAGCAGGCATCGCTGTCCTTGCAGTGACAAGGTGCATGTCTTGCAGGATGTCGTGCTCCTCAGTCCCTTGTAGCTCTGACGTCAGCTAGTGGACCTCCTCCAGCTCTGTTCGTTGTTGCCAGGAAGGACCTCAGCAGTTTATAATCAACGCAGGCACCTTCTTTACCCACCTAGCTAAAGGCTGCTGTATTGTTGGCTGTTCTCCCATCCTGAGGAAGGAGGAGCTGCTTTGATAATGAATTATGCTTGCTTGTTAGCTGCCAAGTTATTTTCACGATTCTCCAGAGCTCCTGAGTGGTGCTATCTGCTCCTGAGAGCCTCATGCAATTGCAGTTTGCAATTTGCTCAGTCACCTCATGCTGTTGTTATTGTTACCTCTGTGTCGTGGAAAACAGGGCCCATGTGTTTGTTCCAGGAGAAGCCTTAGTGATGTGTGGCGAACAGGGAAATATTTAATTACATGTGCATGTTCAGTGCTATGACTTGGTTTCCCTGCTTTCTGAGTGTTGTTTCTAGGGGAAGGCACAGGTTAAAGCTGGGCCTCAGCGTGAAAGACAGCGGTTTGGGAATTGGTACTTGTGCCTGGTTGCCTTGCCTCGCATTGCATAGGTGTCATTCATTGAGACAATGTGTCTTTAGTCCCTTCATGGGACACGAAGACAAATTCCTTTCCTCCAATCATGTGTTTGGGGTTTCAGATAGACAGACTCCTATCTTTGTGACCCGCTCACTGACTAAGGTTTTGCTATATGCATCCTCCCTGTGGTACTTTGCTTCTGGGCCCTAGTTTTCTTGGAAATGTTACTTTTCCTGTCTATAGCCAGTACAGGTTGCAGGGCTGTCCTTCATTTCAGGGCAGATTTGAACTTTCTCCACAGTGGCTGGGGAGCATGGTCTGTGCTTTGCAGGCCAGTTTTTTTTTGCTGGAGAAAACACTGACTCTTGCCGCATGGTTCAGGGCTTGCCCTAAGGCAGGAGAAGTAGGAAGTGTGACAGAGGAGATCAGAAAGGTGCTACTATCAACAGGCTCCAAAATGTGACCAAGAGGAGATGACAGGAGGCAGAGGTGTGTGGGCATCTCGTAGCCTCAGAGCAGAGGGTGCAGCCAGGAGCGACGAGCCTCCAACCCCCCATCCGCCGGTCCACAGTGCCCTGCTCTGGAGCCGCAGCCCAGGAGAGCCCTCAATGCATCATCTCCAGAGATGTGGAAGCCGTTCCACCACCGCAGAGCCACAACCACGTGTCAGATGAGACAAGCCTATCTCAGAGTAAGGACCCACAGCAGCTGCTATAAGGGACTGTCCACCGAGGAGGGATGCAGCACACCTCTGCTGAAGGCCCAGTGGGGAGGAACGGAGATGTCCTGTGGCCGGTGGGAGGTTTCTGCCGGCAAAGCCGTTGGCTGAGCCAGCAGTGGCTGCTGCGGTGCCGATGTCCAGAAGCAGACACTGAGCAGGGGGTGGCAGACACCTGCACGGTAGCCTCACTAGCCAAAGCTAGAATGAAGGTCTGCTGGAGAAGTTTTTGCTTCAGATGACTTTAAAGCTCTTTATGCAATATCCTCATGCTTTTTGTAGGTACAGATATAATTATTTCATTATGCTTTCCTGTGAAGTGTGAAAACTATCTTTACCAATCCTCTTAAATTAAATATAATATTCAGTCAGACAGGAGATAGAGAAATGTTAATTGAAACTGGAGAGGTGTTTATAGGGTGATACAGTGTGGCCAACTGTGACTAAAATTAATGTTCAGGGTCCTTGATAGTGATTCATACTCCAGAGTTTATTAAATATTTTCAACGGCAGCCAAAGCCACATGGAGTAGTCCACTACATTTGTGAAAATCATCTGTGCAGATATATGGCACTCACTAGGAGCAGGCCAGCCAAAATCGTTTTTAATTGGATCAGGTTCTCCCTGGGCTGCTGCAAGGATGCTTTTGAGGGGTTTCTGTATTAGTGGGCTCACAGGCCTGTCACATCCCATATGCCTTGTGGGGCCAGACCAAGTCCTTCACAAACCATCCGCTCCATGGGTGGGGTTTCCATGGGCTCTTTACATACAAACAGAGGCTGACCTGTTCCCCAGAAAAATGAACCCCATTTTGATGCCACAGTGCAGCGAGGACCTGGTTCCCCCTTGGCCCTGCTGCAAGGGCTCAGCTGTCCTGCCCTCAGCAGAAAACTCATTTATAATGTGCCACGGGGCAGATCCTCATCTTGGAGAGCCCACCCTGCGCCCAGCCCACCCCCATCCCTCTGCCACTTGCCCTCCTCTGGGGGGAGGACCTGGGCACAGGCCAGCATCCCCCCCCCCCGCCCCCAACACCTTGGCCTCTGGCATCTGGGGATGCTGCACTAGATGGAAGAGTGTGTCCCCTGGACAGAAGATGCTTCCCAGCCCGGTGTCCCTGATGTGCCTGAAGCTCCTCTGAGGCATGACTGCACTGCTCAAGGGGCTGCTGAGTTAAGCTTGGCAAGTAGAGTCATAGAAATGAAATCTGTGACTCATTAGCAGCTGCTCATTAGTAATGAAGACCTGAGCCTTCATCTCTGCTTTCCCGTGCAGCCACAGAGTAAGGGGGTTCTGGACATGGCTGCAGGGCACATCATTGCTTGGACACGTGAGTCTTCAAGTGGAGCAGGGACTCTCTTGTCCCCTGGCAGGTTGCCTCACCTGTAAAGATGTCTGATTCTTTTAGGGTAATTAGTGATTCTTTAATCCAAGTATGTCCCTTTCTTTGCACCCAGGTCTTTGTTGCTTTCACCCATCTGTCTCTGAACAGCAGAAATGAGACTGTCCTCCCGACACTTAGTCACCAGGCAGCCCGTGCTAGCCTAGAGATATCATCTCTCTAATTCACTGCTGCGGCTGTTCAGAGTTACACACACTGCATGGAAAGGAAGACGAAATGCAACTTAGCAGCTGATGAGTGACAATGATACATCACAGGCGATGGGCTCAGCATTTCTGCAAATCTTCTGCTTGCCTAAGGCACCAGAAAACATTTTAAACTATTGAATACTGCAGCCAATAAGAGGCTGCAGTAATTTATTGATGTTCCCAGCTTGCCTTATTCCTTTCATCTATCTTTATGCCTGCCCTGGAAGGCTGAAATAACTAATGTTCCTATTTTTTTAATGAAGTTAGGTGAGCTGTTCACCTTTCACTAGGAGGGCCTGAGCTCTTTTAGGGTCCTGACAGTAGTGAAGGTCAAGAAGCGACCTTCCTTTGCTTTTTCTTGGTGTGTGGTATGGTGCAGACACACGTCTTTGCAGGAGGGAGCACAGTGTTTGATGCAGGTGGGCTGACCAGCCTGCCAGAGCTGCTGCTACAGCAGTTAGTTGCTCATGGGTGTGTTGCTGTTAGTTTCTGTTATGCATGCTGCTAAAAATCCCTCCCTGTCCTAGAAAGCTGAGCTGCTCCAGGGATGCCCACCTTCTGCAGAAGCTAGACTTTCCCACTCTGAAATATTGAAGATGTACAGGCTTTGTGTGTCTTTTCCTCTTTAGTATAAGGCCTTGGGGCTCAGATCTCATTGGCTTTTCAGTTAGGTCCATGCAGACTTGTGTTTCCAGCAAATGCCATTTCACACAGCTACTGAAAACTGGTGAAATGATTCTGCATAATCCCATCGGCAGCTTGTTAAACTGATCAGCACATCCCATCACCATGGAGAGAGCCAGCTTCCATTGGAGGAGAATGTACTAAAGAAGAAATCAATTTCCCGTATAGCACCATCACAGCTGACACTGAACAAACTCATGTTAGATCGATGCCCTTCTATGAACTTGTAACTGGCGGGAGCTGCCAGGGCATGAAAACTCATTGCTATTTGTGCTGTTTTTCCATCTTTGCAATGGAATGCCATTGTGCCACTTGCACTGCTCAAGCTGTCTAGTCTTCGTTATTGTTCTGGTGTTAGCTTCTGTGATTTTGGACTGTCCTGTTTGTGCGAGGCTAGTTAATTTGCTTAAAAACAATGGAATTAATTATCCTTGTTGTCACTCCAGT
Organism: Haliaeetus albicilla; assembly: GCF_947461875.1. Classification (NCBI taxonomy): domain Eukaryota; kingdom Metazoa; phylum Chordata; class Aves; order Accipitriformes; family Accipitridae; genus Haliaeetus; species Haliaeetus albicilla. The sequence goes on along the minus strand of NC_091504.1, from coordinate 26,105,881 downwards.
AAATCAGGAGATCCACAGTGGAAAGAGGTAGCACAAGCTTGGTGTGCCAGGGATTCCTGTCCTTCCAAATTCACAGGCACGTATTAAGTGTCTGCCTCCCTGGGGAATGTCAGTACCCCGGACCTTTGACAGTAGAGATGCAATGGGATTGGTTTTTCTTTCATGAGCCATTTAAATTATCTGAATTTGAATTATTTTGCTACTAATATAACAGCAAGCACTGACAAAAGGAACCATCAGCGATCCTTAAATTCCAAAGCACTTGTCACTGATTAGAATATTTGCAAATTAGCTAATGATAGTCCTCAGAAATCAGTAATTATTTTCAGTGTTTCTTTTTAACTTGCAAATACTAATGTAAGTTGTTGCCTGGTCCTAAGCGTGTCAGGAAGCACAGAAATGTCTCCACTGCTGTCTTACAGAGAGAATGGGAAGTCTCCCCCAGGTTTATTGTAAAGACAACTGTCTGCAAGAAGCCTTAAGGCATTAAATGCTGTGACATATGGCTTTTGCCTGTCATACTGTCTTCTGAGTTCTTTGCATTAATGCACTGGTGGTAGAGGAGAAGAATCCCTTTGTTACAGTGCAATGTTCTGGCACATGAAACACGCTTGCACCTCTCCTGTTTTTGCAGGTGAAGATCATAGCCTTGACGCAAAAAGAGAAAGGCATGACTTTTTCTAGGCTATAAGAGGTTAAAAAAAAAAAAATCAAGTCCTTCAGCACACAGACAAAATTCTCACCAGATAAATTAATTTTCAAGCTTTCATGGCAGAACAAACAGCAACTTTGGATTTTCAACCTTGCTGCTTTTCTCTTAGAAAAACCTTGTCATTCAATAGGTTGAGAGTTGGATGAATCTGTTTTGTCTGGAAAAATGTTTCAGTGCAGGAATGAAATGCCATTTCCCCACTGGAACATAAATCAGTAGAGCAGATGGGTTGTTACTTTGACCATTGTGTTACTGCCCTCAAATTTCTTGACACATGCCTCTTCCTGAAGATATGTAGGGCAGCGCCTATTCCTCTCCAGTCCCACAGCCCATCCTGTGGCATGCAAGTGTTCAATGACTGGTGTGATCTCCACTGGCAGCTCTGCCAAGCTTCTGCCTTTGCTAGGACCTTCCCTGGGCATCTGTAGGACAGAGGCTGGAGAGTCAGGCCATAGGTCTGTATGCCAGCAGGAGGAAGAATGGCTGGAACTGAGGCCAAGAAGGGGGACCCTCCCAGTCCTTGGATCTGGGTGTTCCAGCCAGGTATTGCATTGAAGACACAGGGAGACAAGCACGTTTGGGTCACTTATAGCTGTCCAGTTAGCCTGTGTGCAACAGAAATTCCCATAGATCTTTACAATTCTTAACTCTTGCTGCATATTGTGGTGCTCAGTGTTTTATAGACATACAATTTTACAGATAAAGCATCAAGGCTTTGCTTTTGCTACAAGACAGACTTCTGAAAATGTAACTTTGCAAATTTGTGCAAATGAGGTCTACTGATTATTTCATGGCAGAGGATGGGAGACATTTAAACTACTTTCAGGAAAAGTCTTAGTCTGAATCTGAGTGCTGCCTTATGAATCAAGGTCAGCTGGCGTAAGCCGTGCAAATGTTCCAAGCCTCTGGAGCTTAGGAAGGAATTTAGGAGGCTTTGAAGTGCTCTTGATCTTCAGAAGGACATCTGCAGCTAATGGTCTGTACTAGCACGCCAAGAGCTGTAAGGTTACATTGCTAGTGTCTTGAGCCTTCTCAGTCCCAGTAGGTTTCCAGGGCCCTTTAATGCAAGTTCAGAGAAAAGCAAGTTGTAAAAAATGCACTCTTGGGCCAACAACTGATAATCTAGTGCTGGTTAAGTCAGGTGTAAAATGTCATACTGGGGTTTTAACTATGGTGTTTAAACGCCTGATAAAGTATGGCACACAGTATTATAAGGATCTCAATGAAAAGTTAAGTAAGCAGAGACTCCAGAATCTCTGCTATATGACTAAAGGTTCATTTTGTAATTGTATCTGAACAGACAAATATCTGTTTATTAAATATGCGAAGCAGCACAGTAGTTGGCCAGATTGTTCTAGTTCCCACCCTAATAAGCAGGAAAAAAACCTTTGCTGTGAATTCAGGATAGATCCAAGTTTTCAGGAATAGGTTTTTCATCTGGCTCCCTTCTCTCATTAGCTGATGGTGTCAGGAAGTTCTTTGCTAATGAATGGCTGCAAAGCTCTGTGAGGCCTTCAGATGAAAACACCCGCAGAAGCACAGCACAGGGTATAGTCACGTCTCAAAGCATGCTGCATGATACGAGCCAAGACGTAAAGGTTTTGCTCTGTTGGATTCAGCTCAGATCTGGAGCTGTGATCACCTCCTGGGAGTGGGGGAAGGTTCTGCCTTCCAGTCCTAGAAGTTACAGGTCTAGCACCTGATGAAGCTACACCGAGGTCCTGGACATGGTTTCTGGGGCACAGATGCATCTATACGACAGAAATGCCACCTTCATGCTCCATCACAGCATCGGGACAGGAGGAAAAGCCTCTGATCAGATATAATGCACCCTCCAAGTCCCCGTTTGCAATATGCCTCTTCTCCTGCTGAAGCTGTCATTGGAGCTGGTCCATATCCCCATTGCCTCCCTCCATCCATGCAGCTGGCGGTGCTTGGCTGCATTTGTGTTTCTCAGGCAGGACTTACCTGCAACCCCCCCCTCTTTGCAGCTCAGAAGCGAAGCAAAAGGTATGAAAACCAAGCTGGGGTCTGTCTAGCTCCAGACCTTCTGCTCTGCCCTTGATGTGGTGGAGACCATGCCCAGCTCTGGCCGAGGCAGAGGAGGTGCCTTTGTGTCTGGCCTCAGCAGGTCTCTTGAGCAGGCTGGAAGATGGGTTTTTGCATGGCAGCCCCATCAAGGCTGTGGCTGCCGTGTTCCTGTCCCATGGGGTAGCTCCGGTGAGGTGCCACAGCATGGTGGGACATTCTGGGTGCTGAGAAGGGAGATGTGCTGTGACAGAGGTGACTTCTTAACCCCTAAATTCCAAAGTGGTGCTTTATTAACTAACAAGAGCATTAAAAATGCACAGAGTCACTGGGCTGAGCATCAAGGTCCATGACAGAAAGACAAATTGGACAACTAATAGGTTATGTGAGTGGCAAGTTTTGGTGACAAGCTGACAGTGTGACACAGCAGAGTTGGAGCAAACAGATTACTCAGTGGTTCCTGAAAGGTCATATTGTCAATGTTTCTGTCAGCGGGAGAGCGGCTGTTCATCGCTGCCAAACGGGAAACGACAAGGGGCTTCGCTGCCTCAGATGTTAATGATGGGCTCCCTTACATGCTCCAAGCACTCATGTGAATTACAAAGTTTCTTGGTGACATTTCCAAATGGCTGCTCCTGGGTCAGAGCTGCAGCAAGTGCCCTGGTGCTGGTGTGAGGAGGGGGCTTCTGCCAGGTCCCAGGCACATGCTCACCACCTGCATGAGACAGGCAAGCCCAGCTGGCTCTTTGGGAATGGAGGGAGGGTTTCTGCAAGCAGCGATGAGTGCCATATACTTGCACCTGCTCTTCAGCTGCCACTTTTTGCCTGATGTGCCAGCAAGCTGATGCTTTTTACTAGTGGTGCAGCATAAGCCACAAGCAGCTGGGCAGGAGCTGGAGTGCCTGGCTGGCTGCAGGGAGGAGAGGGACAGCAGGTCTCCGTATATGGGCTGCCTCGTCTGCCAGGACTGCACCACAAGAGGCACTGAGCAGAGCACGCAGAGCCTTGCCTCTGCCCCAAAGAGCTCACGTGTACCATTCACCCCAAATCCTAACCTGTGAGACCATGTCTGGCTGTCACTCACCACGTCCAGGCAGCTGGTTTTTGGCTGTGACCCTGCATCGTTGAGGGAACAGATGATGGACAGGGGAGCAGGAGGCAGAGAGGGTTTTGTGCTGGTGTTGGCAGAGCAGAGGGAACAAGGGGAGGCTGGTTGGTTGGAAACAAGAACAGTTTGTGAAGAATAAGGTGCTGGAGGCCAGGATTTGGAGCGTGGCCAAAATCCTGCAGAAAGAGACAGATGCAATGCCTTGGTTATCTGGCACTTCATGGCTGGTTTTCACTGGGAATTGTAAACGAGGACAGCAACAATCTAGCCACCCTTCAGAAACAGTGCAACGAGGGAATGGAATAATTTCCTGTAGGCAAGAAGCAGTTACAAAAATAGTGACTTTCTGAGATGCCACTTGGGAGCCTCCCCAGCATCCCTGGGCTGTGCTTGGGTCTCTATGGGACATGGAGCATCTGGGGGAAGCCTGGCTCCACGTCTCTTCACTGCAGAGCCAGCAAGACCCATAATTAGACCATGTTTGCTTTGAGTCATCAAGATTTTAAAATGGTTGTCTTGTATCTCTTGGTAAATGCTCATTTCCATCCTATCTGGCCTGTTCATCTCACTGGCAAACTGATTTTCTCTTGGGAGGTACCAGTGCCATGCTAGCCCAGGGTGATCACCAGGTGTGACTCTGGTCAGCGCTGTTTGCCCTGGAACCTTGGGGAACCACCAGCTTTGCCACGGTTCCCTGGGTCCGGGGGAGGAGAAGTCAGCTCGGTGGCCTCACAGCAGAGATCTATCTGCAGTGTCATGCCCGTGGCAATGGCAGAGCCACCCCTTGGCCGATGGGCTGTATCCTGCTTGTCACTGCTCCAGTGCCATGGGAATGCTTGTGCAGGACAGTCACCAAGGCTCAGAGAGCCAGGTCCTCTTAGTGCCAGAAGAACGAACCTTCAAGCCACCTTTGTTTTCCCAGACAGAGCAGGGACCTGACTTTCTTGGTATTTGAATGTTATGAATGAGGACATTCTTCAAGCCACCATCCAAATGAAAGTGGGGTGTGCAGGCATATGCGAAAGCTAAATTGAGCACACCAAGAATAATCTGGCTGGGCATGAGAGCTCAGAGAACTCTCTAGACTCTTAATTTTTTGTCAAATGGTCACTGGAGGGTTAATGTAATTTTGGTTTTAATTACATTGCTGGAGGGCACACTTACCCAAGGGAAAAGACATAATTACCAAGACATTTTATTAAGATATTATTTAATTTTATTGATGTGTCATAAGCAAAGGCACAGGAATGTTCAAATCAATATATACTTACATCAATGTTTAATCTACTTTCAGCATTTTTGCCTGTTCTATTTATGCAGTTACTAGTTGATAAATTAACTTCCTGGGAATATGTGGAAAATTAATGAATTTCCAGCAAAATCACGCCCTGTGTATGTGTTTCGACAGGAAACCAGAATATGAACAGGCTTTCGCCTTCTTTCAACAGAATTTTTTGACCCCTCTTCCTTGCAGTTCACCAGTACTAGGTCATGTGTGTTCCATTTTTTTCTTCATCATCTTTTTCAGAGCAGGTTTTTAGACCTTGCAGGTCAGGACCCCCTGTGTGGAGGGCAGATTAGAGCTAGGCAGCATGTCATCCTGGTCCAGTCCACCAGCGAGACCCCTGCCCCGAAGGCCACCCGCAGAGCGGGGTTTATCCTCTGATCATGCAGCTGGAAGCACCGAGCACCTCTGCTCTGCTGGGTGGAAAGCGCGCTCAGGCTGGGCTGCCTGGCTGGTGGTCCTCTCCCAGCAGTGTGGTACAATAAGCACAGTTCTGGATATTTTGTGGAGCACCTGGGACTGCACTTTGCTAGTAGCAGAGAGGCATTTATGGGATGTGAGTATACAACTCCATTTGTCACTCATTCCAGGAGGCAAAATCTGCTTAGATCTTACAGAAAAAAACCAACCAGTCTAGGGGTGTTGCGCAGGACCTGGGCCCTGAGCATCCCGTGTTGTTAACTCTGTAGCGAGAGTGACGGAACACGAAGCCATGCAACCTGGCAGTGACAGAGGAGGAAAATGGAGCTCCTGGACAGCTTACTGTCCAGGGTCGGTTACTGAATCCTGTTTGCTGTGCTCTTGATGGTGAGGCTGATGCAGCACAAGGTTACTTTCAGATACAGACAAATTCAAGTTCATGATGGATTACAAAGCAATGAAATAAGAGCTTATTTTCACACCATGTTTGCAGCTGGGAGAAGAGTAAAAATAACCTGAGTGGTAGAGATACATAGTCAGAAAGAAATGGATGTCTTCATCCCCATGTGGTTTCTGATCTCTTTCTCCAGCTTTTCCTCCCCCCCCCCCCCCGCCCCCGCTTGGGAAGTCTGTCTTGCTTTCTCCAGCCCTAAGGGACTCACTGTGTGGTGGGTCTGTCTGCCTTTCCTCTCCTTGCAAAGGCAATTGCCTTTCCATCTCTCCAGTCTTCTGGGTCCTCACTCGTGGTTTTCCTGGGGTTGCGCTGCTCCTGTGCATGGTACTTTTCACTCTTGTACCCTTTGGCAGGTCTCCACTCACTGCCATTTGCATCCAATTGCCTTGTGGGTGAGAAATCTCTGATGTAATCTCTGATCCAGCCAGCTGCTGAATTACCCTGACTCCAAATGATTTGTCACCAGTAGAAGGATTGATGTTGGGAAGCGCTTTTCTAGATGCCTTTTATTTTCCCACATGCACGGTGCTGCAGCACAATTCCTCCGTTGTCTTCATCTATCAGCTACCCCAAGTATATATATTATCTACTGGTTCAGCTGCTCCTGCTCCCTGCATGAGAGTCTCCTGCTCCCTTCTGCTCTCAGAGACACGCAAATGACACTTGCAGTGACAGACTCGGTTCAGCTTCCCCATGCATAGGTGGGTGGGCACTAGTGGGGCTGATTTTCATTAACACTTCCCAGATGCTGCCTCATATGGTCAGTTTTGCAGGAATCCTGGCCATGGCCCTTCCCTTGCTTCCCTGCTGAATTGAGCCATCTTTTTTCCCAGGCAGTAGCTGCCATCTGCACCAGAAGGTTAATTTGTTCCTCTTCCCTGTAAGTGCATTTATCACATGGAAGTGGCTGTTGTGGAAAATATTGATCAAACACCGGCTGTTCCCTGGCTGGACTGAAACTGAGTGTTAAAGTTACTCAATTGCTTGGCATTTTGCTTTGTGTGGTGCAGACAGCTATGAAGAGTGTGTCTGCGTGTGCATGTGTGTACACATGTGCATTTATGTGTATGGCATGTGGGGTGGAGCGAGCAGTGGCTGCTGCAGTCTCTGTTTCACCCTCCAGCATTCCCAGCAGCGATTTTTCTGGAGTTGGATGTATGGCTGATCCCTTTGTGTGGAGCAGGTTTTCTCCTGCATCCAGCCCAAGCTGCTGGGCCAGTGGTGGCTGTGCCTGCAGAGCCCCTGAGCATGGCCAGGAGGTGGGAGGGAAGCACATGTGTGTTTAGAGGAAACTGTGTCTGGTGTTTGGGAGCAGAGGGCTGGGGTATCTGTAACTCAGCAGTGCACCCTGCCACATTCGGAGCCATACATTTCCAAAGCCATTTGGACCTCTGACTTGGCCAGCAGGAATGCTCTGGTTTACTCTGCTTTAGACCTGAAACTCCACCCTTTGTTTCTGTCTAGTGCCTGTGGCAACCCTGGGCCATCGTTCTCTCCAAGCTCCTTCTCGCTTCCCAGCACCGCCACAGACGATTGCTACCAGTCTGTGCACTGGAGCACACTTGTCTCTCTATTAAAGAAAAATACAATAATAACAACTCCTTGTGGCAGCTGCACAAATATATGCTGTTTTGACAGGACCTTATTTCAGCACAGTGCTCTGGAAAGCTTGTGTGAACATTTCTTGCAGGCAGCTTCACGGTGGGAGAGCTCTGGCACAATGAAAACATATGAGTCACCCGTTTAAAAATCATAGCGTTTTTAGCACCAGGACTTGTCTCTGGTCCTGGCCATCTGTCAGTGACTACTCTCACCAGGGTGCTTTTCAGGCATTTTATTTACCAAGGAAATAATGGCTGGGGACCCTGGCCCTTTGGCACCCACAGCAGTGTGCAAGTGGTCCCAGCCACTGGCTTGCCATAGGATATCTGTGCAGTGGGCTGCATCCAGGCTGGGATGGCACTGGGCTCCTGGTCCCCATCATGTCACAAGGAGCTGAGGGCATTTGGACAAGGGCTGAGGTCATGGCAGAAATAACAAGGGGCATCCAGGAGCAGTGAGTTTGTCCACTGGGCTCCCAGTTTGTGTCATGGTGTATGAAGCAGCAGAGCAGACGCTGGGAGAGGTAGGAAGAAGTTTTCTTAGGAAGGCTTAGCCCAGTGCAGAGCTCTGGCTTGGCAAAGCAGGGACAGGCAAGGGACTGCCCCAGCTCTGTGGGTCACGGGTGGAGGGAGGGCGCATGCTGCACAGCAGATGCTGCTGGGGCCAAAACGGGAGCACGAAGAGAGCAACTTCCTAGCACATGCCTGGGACACTGCAAGCTGGTGCAAGGTGTTAACCTCTCCCTGGAGCAGGGTCAGCCCTTTTGACAGCTATCTGCCCGTTAAAAACAAGCAGAGAAGCCCACAGAGGAGACCTCAGTTAGCTAGTAAAAAAGAGCAGCACTACTAGCAAGAGACAGCCACTTGGCTTCAGATGTAGCCTATTAGCAAGCAATGGAGAATAAATAACAAACTCAAGTGCAAACCTACTGCATGTGTGTGCACATGGTAGACCAGTGCGCTGCTAAACATCAGCCAGGTCGTTGGCTCCATCTCCGCTGTCCTTCAGATCTACTCAGGAAAGCATCGTCCCTCTACCGTGCTGCCATGCTGCCAGGGTCACAGTCTTCTCCTCCAGCATCACAGTGCTTGTGTCTTTTTTCCTGATTGCACTTTTGCAGTGGAGAGATTCAAACTCCCTGTGTGGTGCATCTATGCTTGGAAGCAAATGGCAGCTCTGGGGATCTGACACCGTGACCGCTGCGCTCCCTGTGATACTGTGCTGTAGGATCCTGCCACACCAGCCGGGAGCAGGCACTGGTGGCTGCAGGCAGCTCGAGCCTGCTTTTTTGCTGCACAGTCTGGCATACTGTCCAATACAGATTCACAAGAGCTGTACTCTGCCAGTATATTAAAATTTAATTAGGCAGTAAATGCTTCATGCTTCCAAGCCTTGAGGCTGAAGAAAGCCAGAATGTCTTTTGGTTTCTTAATGGGACAACTGTCCCCTCCAATAGGCTGTAAATGGTTTTAGTGACATTGGGCAAAAGCCTGCCTTCTGTTTTACAATTGTGTAATTGCTGGCACGCCCAGTTCATCTCTGCATTGCCTCTTAATGCACCAGGGTGTGCTGGGAGGGACTGGCTGGGTGGAGGAAAGGCTGCCAAGCCTAACCCTTCTCCAGCCGTCGCTGGGAGACATTGGGGCTGCTGTGTGTGATGTGGAGGAGCTCACAGCGGTACCAGCTCCAGGGGCTCTTAGCCCAGCTTCTCTTTCTGAGGGTCCGTGAAGGAGACACGAAGGCTCAGAGCCAGGACGAGGGCAGCAAACCCCTTTTCTCCGCTGTGGCACCCCTTCTTGCTAGCACAATGCTACTCTCGCTGTAGCTCTCACTGTGAGAACCCTGCATGTTAATATTTGCCATTACTCTAATAATTATTTCTTCACTATTTCTTCACTCAGCACCATGGCAGGAGTTCATGGCTTCAGCAGGCACAGATTTTCTATCCTGGGTGCTGTATACTCTACCCACGCTAAATTAGATACAGTCCCTTCCTCAGAAAACTTGAAGTCTAAAATAAATTATAATGCAAAATAACAGACTCCTGTGATATGGAGAGCACGGGTCTGCCAGAGTCACAGCTGAAACTGCCCAGTGCTGCAGGTTGGATGGAAAGCTTCTACTGCCAGGTCTCCTTGAGAGCTAAGCTCTGCTATTGAGTCTCCTTACCTGGAGAGCTGTTTGTAAATTCCGAGTATTGATTTTGAAAAATGCAGTTCCTTCTTGTAATTTAAAGAAATGAAGAGATTCTTAAGCACCAAGAAAGCTCCCAGTTATTTAAAACCCTTTCAGCTTAAAGTATTAAAAAATGAAGCATTTTTTACACATCTTGGTGTCCCTTTGGGTGAGGACAAGGGAGGATTGTGCAAGGCCTTTCCATGGGAACCCAAGGGATATATATATATGTATTGCGGGAAATTCATTAAAACGCATTTCCAGTATCAAAGGGCTGCTCTTAATCACTCTGTGGCAAACTGCTGCTTCAAACAGCGTTTCCAGCCTCCCAGCCTGCGTGTTCACTTCTGGGACAGCTTCTGCCCGGTTCAGTACTTGTTCTCCTCCCTCTTTCTGGGGCAACACGTCATTTACATCTTGATCTGAAGTGCAGGAAAAAACTTCAGAAAGAGACGTTGAGCAAAAGGCTAATTGCGAGCAGCAGGGGAGCTGCCGCTGTGGGCTGCACGGGTGCAGCAGCACTTCTGTGCGGGGACGTGCCGGCTGCTGCTGCGGGCTGTCTGCTGCAGGCTGGCTGTTTCTGCAGGCTGGCTGCTGCAGGCTGTCTGTGTGCTGCAGGCTGGCTGCCTGCTGCTGCTGTCTGTCTGTCTGCTGCAGGCTGTCTGTCTGCTGTGGGCTGTTTCTGCAGGCTGGCTGGCTGCTGCTGTGGGCAGCTGGCTGTTGCTGGCCGCACTGCCAGGCCACCTAGCATGAGCAGCCAGCGGCCCCATGCTTGGCTGGGCTGGGTGGAGGGTTCTCTCCTCCGAGGTCTCTTCCTGGTGGGAGGCTTGGCCTCCTCCAGCACAGGCTGATGCCTCAGGGCCCTGCTTACCCTTGGGGTAACTGATCTGGCCCAAACTGTGCTGCTTGGCTCTTGTGCAGCTGCCTGTCCTCTGCCAGCAGCCCGGAAGGGACAGCAGCATCAGGTGCTGTGCGGGTTCCTTCCCTCCAACTGGGACGAGGTTACAGCAGCGGTCTCACAAGCTTTAGGAGACTGAGAGGAAGAAGCAGAGCCACCCTGAGCCCAGCCTTGAGTCCTGCGCCCAGATGATGAATAAAAATTCCTGTTTCCTTCCAACTTCATCCTATCTGAGATGAAAGGAAATGATCCAGAACTGTTCGGTGCAGCCAGCAGCGGCCACTGGTACCTTCCCTTCACCATGTGTTATCCACCACCTGGCAACCATCTCGCCAGCCACCCTGGAGGGTGAAGCGCTCTGGGCTTGGAGATGATCACTGAAATCCTACTGGTGTTGGTGGGACTGTGCGGGTATTGCACCCTCACAGACTGGCCTGGGTAGGGAATCAGAGTAAGAGATGGGAGCTGACACATGCCAGATTGGCAGCTAGAAAATTGGCACAATTTTCTTCTTTCATTGTAATGCAGAAAATATTTTGACCTTGGGGTAGCTGGCGTGCGCGGGGAGGTCTACCAGTGAGGGGATGTTGGAGGCAAGCACTGCTCTTCATTCTGAGCACAGGCAGGACTCGTTCCAAGTGGCCATGCTCCCTGGACAATGGCATCTGCTCATGAACCTTCATTCATCTTTGAATCTGGGGCCCATGAGGAGCATCTGGAAAAGCCTGTGATCACTCTGCTTGGCTCTGACTAATCCTGGGCTCCTGAGGCTGTGCAGGTTGCTGCTGAGATCTCACTACTCGCATGTGTTCCCGAGACTTCAAAAAGAGCCTCCCCCAGCTTTTACTATCAACATTTGAGACACTTGTCACTTTACAAAATGTCTTCATTATTTTAAAATGAGGTTTTTGAGAGAAGCTGTTGTTATTTATAGATTTCTATCTGCTGTCAAAGCACTTATCACTGTCATATCCCAGAGCCTCCTAGTAAATGCCATGCTGATGTCCACTTTGGAGATGCAGCTAGACAGGGAGGGTAATCGCTCTGTGCCCCCCACTGCTGGGCTGCAGCTCCTGCCGGGGCGGGTTATTAACGCCCTGGGCTTCGGAGCTGCTTGCTGCGAGACAGGGATGCAGCCGGCGGTGCTTCAGTCAGGGTGAGTTCCCTGAGAGGCATCATTGCCACATCACCAGTGCTTATGTTTGGGACAGCTGCTGTGATGCAGCCCAGGACACCCATGCAGCACAGTGCGGTGCGGTGCATGGTGCAGACACTGCTCTGGCACCCAGGCATGCTGCAGGGTGGGTGGCTGTGGGCGCTGAGCCTGCAGTGCCGGTAATGCTGCTGGGGACCCATATGCCTGTGTCCATGCCTGGTGCCCTGAGCTGGGTCCAGTTGCTGGCAGGACACTGGGGGGCACCTTGGGTGTAGCCTGGGACTGAGCTGGAGCCTGCGAGGGTGCAGGGTGCTGTGCTGGAGCAGCTGTTTTTCATCCAGGGACAATCAATTCTCCTCATGAAACAGCCTGTTAGTCACTCACGGCTCTGACTGGCACTCTGAAATTAACTGCCGTGAGAACAACTTGGAGGGGTTTTGCTGCTGCGGTGCCTCTTTAGAGCGGGAGCGTTTGCCCACATCTCATGGCCAAGTCTCCCCAGGGAATCCTTGCCTGACCATGTCAGCCCTGTGCGAAGTGTTAACATATAATAAGGAGCAATAGGCATCCACTGGCTATTATTTTCCATTTGCATGGTCAGCTGGAACAGACAGCAGCTTGGAGTAGGGTTTGATATGCCTATATTGATTTTCTTTATAGATTAGAGTGATTCAAGCAGTTATAAGGTTAATTTCAGATGATTAACTTCACCATATTGTAATATTTGATTTAGATTGGCTTTCAAACACTTTCCACTTATTGGTTTTCAATATCGTACTTTTAGCACTGCAGCCAAATGTCATTTAAATAAAAGGTTGACAGAGTAGAAAATATTCACAGCAGACCGGAAAATTCCGCTACATGCCAGCCTGGACCTGCTCCAACACAGCCAGGGAGAGGAGCAAAGTGTAGAGCAGCACACTCGTGTCCAAACCCGGCCTTTGCTGAATTCATGCTGGGCTGATGCAGCCCCTGGGGTGAGGGTGACTCTGGTCCTGCAGGGTCCCCTCCAGACGGATGGGTCCCTCCGCTGCAGCGCTGGTCCTCGGCAGCACCAGGATTAGCCATCGCTTCCCAGCACAGTTGCCGCCTGCATCCCCTGTCACACGAGCTGTGGGGACCGTAGCGTCACTGTTATTGACAGGGTTGTTGCTGTTTTGTTTGTGACATTAAAACTCCTTCTTGATAAAAATCAAATCATGAAGTTGTTGGATATGAGGAGAAGTTTGACCTGCCAATTTCTCCTCCTGGCTTCAGATAATCTTCCTGTCCTGGGGGGGAGGTGCCAGAGTCTTCTGGTGTAAGCTGAATAACAAGATTTTATTTGCATCAGCTGGAAGCGGCTGGGGATTTGGAGACTGTAGGAAAATTACATTTACGTGATTTCATAGGGAGCTTCCTCCTAAAATATGCAAATGAGGCATTAACATCTTTTCTTGTCAAGGGATCCTCACTTCCTCGCAAACCTCCCAGCCCAAGAGGAGTTCACAGAGTTAATGTTTCTGATAAAGGCGCCAGAGATGTGAAATATGAACAAGTAGGACCCTGTTCTCAGCACCCCTGTTTGGCAGATATTTCTGCTGGTTTTACAGGCTGCAGAGCTGCTGTGGGGCCGGTCCCTTCTCCCTGCAGAGAGCAGGTGCCAGCCGTCCCCCGGTGGGACTGTGCTTTGCCTGGGGGCAGCAGCGTCTGGAAAATGTTCATTTTTTGTGATAATCTCATGACCTAACGATCCTGCAGTTTTACAGTGGTGGTGTCCACCTTACCCGCCAATGTCACATGGATCTAGAGTCCTACCAGGCAGCGATCTCACCACTGAGATCTAACACTCTCACAACAGGTTGCCCTGTTCACCATGGCTACATTCCTCATTCTTGGCATTTACAAGTCTTCCAGCCACTCTGGTTAAACAAAGAGGCTTTTTGATGGGAAACGTCATCCTTGTGTCTTGGAGGATCTTCATCATCCCATCTGTACTAACTCGAGTTCTTGCTCCAACCTGTGGTCATGGGGAAAGGGTGGGAAAGGCGTTACTTCCAACTGTCTTGGATGATGCTTCTCATTCTGCCATCATGTAAAGGAAAAGCTCTGTGATTCTTCACTGTTGGTGCAATGTGCCCTTTATATCCCTTGAGACCAGACCATAAAAATAATAGAAAACTGACATTTAAGCTACTGGAGGCAAGCATTGGGGTTTTTTTTATATTAGATTGTTCTGAGCTAAAATGCACAAAGGAAAAAAAATCACCAAAAATATGCTGCTTCTTGCCTATTTCGCATGTCAGTATGGACAATATGTGCACATCTCAGACCAGATTATATTAATGTTTCTGAACACTGATGAGTCCAAAGCCACTAAGAGCTGTGCACAGCAGCTCAGAGGGTGTGGGAGTGACAGAGACGCTGGGAAGCCAGAATACAGGCGGGGAGCTGTTTGCTTTTTTCATGGCTCGTGTCTCCTCCTATCTCTCACTTTTATTTTCAGGGGCTATTTTCTTCTTCACATTTTGGTGATGTGCTGAATACAGATGAGACACAATGTACACAGAACTATTAGACTGACACACACTCATTTTGTGTTTTTGGAGGAAAAAATAAACCCCTGATCAGGTTAGCCTGGCATAGTCTGAAAATGATGTGAGACACCTGGCTGGCAATAGTCCCTCAAGTGGCTGAAATCCCGGGTCTGCTGGCAAGTGCCCTGTGCAGGGAAATGCCAGTGCAGGGATAGGACATACCTGTTGGGTCCGCGGGTGCTGCAGGATGGAGCTGCGCCCGCGCACCTTAGGCCACTCTCGCTTCTGCCCCTGGGGCTGGGGCTGCCTTTGCGCCGGCAGCCTTCTGGAATCTGTCTGGTCTGAAGTGCAAGAGTCTGACAATTTATGATCTGGCCACTTCTCTCTATGCCTGCGTGTCCTGAGGTGAAGTGATATGTCTTTCCATAAATTTCAGGTATTCTTTACAGAGTGCCTTGCTGGCCACTGTGGTTCAGGCAGAGCTGATCAAATACTTATTTGTCAAATGAATTGTCTGATTAAGTTTGTCATTTCAAATGATTTATTTATAAGTCATCTGCAATAACAAATATTTATATTGCCTCCTGACCAGCAATTATTTGCCCTTCCTGATTATAAACTACTATACACCTGCGGCAGCTGATGTCCGTGGTCTAAACTTTGGAACAATAATCCAAGAACGTGAAGAAGCACTCTGTAATTCCCTCAGCAGCCTGCAGAACATTTGTATTATCTTCAACTCTTTTCCAGAATTCTTCCCCATACACTTTTTGACAAAAGGAGACTGCACAGACCCGACGAAGGTCAAAGCTATTAAAAATCTTTTCAGTGAACAGCACTGCAGATCTCCAAACACTTGCAGCTCTCCAGGGAAAGTCTGAACTTGCATTTTTCTCCTCTGGTTGTTCCATCCGGCACCCACCAAATGAAGCCGGTGTGGAAACTAACTTTCTGAAGCACCTGGGTCCGTCAGAGCAGGCTTGATGAAATAGCCATTGTATTCTACCTGTAGAACCTAGAGAGATAAATACAGCTATTCAAGTAATTCATGTGACTGGAAAAATATAGGGCATGCTAGATGCAAGACATTTTAAAATACAAAGGAACATTTGTTCAATATTTTTTCAGGTATCTGTTGAATCTGTATTAATAAAGAAAATCATGTGGCTTAAATAGACCTTGCAGTGGCTGCTCTTAAGACTGCATGTATGTGGCAAGATTTTGTTGCTCACTAACTTTACCTGCTTTCACCTCACTTTATAAGATGCCTCAGAAGTTCCCTTCAGGCACTTCTGGATTTGAATGATGTAAATAGTGGTGTCATCTGTGTGCTGTGCTGAATTCTCATTCTACCTGCTGTCTCACTTGTTGGCATGTATGTTAAATGAAAGCAGTTCCCATACAAGCCAGGATGGCACCCTGCTAATAGCCTTTGTCCTGCAAACATCTATGATTTGTATCTGCTCTCTGTTCCTGCCTCGGTCCCAGCTGGGGGTGGATCTGTAGGGATGCTGCAGAACTTCGCTGCATATGACCAATAATGTCACCCTCATGCCTGTGACGTTTCTGAGAGATGATGTGAGAATGACATTGCCTGCAGCCTCTCTGTCTGAGCCAATTAAACAGAGAAATTAAACAATGTCTGAGTCAATTAAAAAGAAAAATTAAACAATGTGACAAACAGGAGACAATGGAGACAAAGCTCACTGCTGAAGTACATCTAAGGAAGGACACCAAGTACGTGTACAGCAGCCAGTGTCAGGCCACAGTGCTGCGGTGCCTTCCTCGGTCTTTGCAATTGTCTCACCAGAGAGTGGGAATCATCTCATGGTGGGGCTGGCAGCTGTAACTGCTCTGAACCCATTTCTCAGGAGACATTGCCTCCTTGGTCTGGCCTTTCTTCCTGGCGCCTTCTCTCTTGTGCTGGCAGCGGAGTCCAGCAAAGCCCCTTCCTTCTGGGGCACTTGAGCAGATGTTTTCTCGCCTCACAGGCTGGCAGCTTGGTGAGGAGTGCAGGGACTGCGAGGGACTCACGGAGCTGGGTCCCACAAGGCCAGCATCCCTCAGACTTGCAGCAGTGCATAGTCTCAATCTGGAGCTCAGTGATGATACAGACCAGCTCTGCAATCCGGAGACACTGTTTATGGTCACAAACATGGCGTCCAGCTTAATGTATGCCAGGAATCAATTAGTAATTCCTCCAGTGAGCTCATATGTTTGGTTAAGCTACAGCATTTCTCTCTGAAAGATAATAATCCAAGACCAAAAACTTAAAAAAATCCACAGTGTTCCTCACTGCTCCCCTCACACTGCTAGTGGAAGGGAGAGGCTGTCTACAGAGCAGGACAAGCCCCTTCTGGAGGCTTGCAAGGTACAGCTGGAATGTATTTTCCTAATAACTTTAGGGAAAATTATAAATCAGCACCATAAATTTAGCTGTGCTTGGCTAAGTCAGCACAGAGCAGTTAGTACAGGTACTTGGTAGTGCACTAGCAGGGGGGAAAGCTACTGTATTTCTAAAACCCTGACACTTTCTCCACCTTGGGAAATGGTTACTGGAGTGTCTCGAGCTCAGGCACTGTCACCAGCGTCACTTACACATTTGCTCACGTGCTGGGTGCGGGGTGGATGCGAGCCCCAGGAAATCTCTCTGTCCATCAGTGCGGCCGGTGGCACTCTGCCTCTGCATGCAGGAGCACGGCTCAGCAACACGCACTGCTGCTGCAGCTCCCAGCGGGCAGACGATGGGCAGGGGGCATCCACCCCCCGTCCCCCCAGCAGAGGCTGCACCGTCTGCTGGGCCAGGCAGCTGGGCTCCTGCTCTAGGCTCTCCTGGGGCTCTCGGGACCTGCTTGAGGGGGCCTTTGGGTCTGCAAAACCACACAAGCAAAAGGGACTTATCCGGCCCATTTCAGTGCAGCCCAAGGTGTGAATAGTGTCAAGAGTGTAACAGGCACAGAGAGAAGGAAGTCAGTGGACAGACCATGGCGACTTCTCTCTCTGTCCACACTGTAAGCAGTCAGGCTTGCCTGATTTTTTTTCTGCAGTCTGAGTGACTTTTCTCTTTCAGAGCTGTTAATAGAAGCAACTAAGCCAGACTACATCTTTTCTGTATCTAATTGGCGCTTTCAACTGTAAGTAAAGTGATCTACTAATCATTTTGATCTCTGCTCAGGTCTTTGATCTAGCTGTTGTTCTCAGGTGCATATAGTGACAGCACAATTAATTAATTGCAAGTTTATAACTGTGCAGCTGCAGCATGCTGTAGTTCACGCTTGGAGTTTTACTAGTTGAGTTGCCAGGGTTTGTCATTAATTCTGGCAAACAACAGTGATGCAAAATACCATTCCTTGACCTTTTAAATTTCCCTGAGTCCACAAGCAGAGAGTACGCACCAGGGACGAGCTCCAGCTTCCTGCAAGGGCTCCCTATGGCAGCCGTGCTGCCACACTTGGCACCTCCACCTGGCTGGGGGGCAAAGAGCCCAGCTGCTGATCAGCGTTTCCTAGAGCTGTTTGATTATTTATTGGTAAGTGCTGTGTGAAGCACACAATGTAGCTTACAGAAAAAGAGGAGAGAGCAGCAGAGCACTTAGGGGAATAACCCAAAGACCTTTGCTAGCATTAACTATTCTGTATCCTTCAGTTGGAAAGGGAATTAATTAAACCTCCTGCTGCAGGGTTTTGATCAGTCCCTGCTACAGGATAAGATGAGACCTAGAAGAGAAGCAGAATATCCTCCATTGAATACTCTCCTCTGAAACGGCTGGCAGGAAAGTAAAGCAGATGCATCACAAATGTGATTTGTTTGTGCTGCTCCTTTTGTTCATGTTTTCCACACCAAAGAGGTGATGTTCCTTTTCTAACTCAGCACCAGAGTTGTTGATGTGACCTTGCATTGTGGGCAGACATCTACACTGTACCTGTGGATGAGGTAGGTCGTGTTGTGAGAAAGGGAGAACCTGTTTGCTAACACTGGTGGCTGAGGAACCTGCAAGGAGCAAGCTACAGCCCTTTGGGGTCGGGCACGCTCCTGTCAGAGCCAGTTCTGCCACTGTTTTGTTCTCTGACAGGGCTTGTTCAGCTTCGATAGGCTCGTGCTCCGTGAGCTGTCAAATCTCTTTGCCAGGAGAGCCAGTGGACAAAAGAGCCTCATCTATGTATTTTGCCTCCCTTAGAACAAGGCAAATATTTCAGTATCTGTTGAAGAGTATTTGCATTTTTATGGATAAATTCAAGAAAAAAGGCACCACGCAATCCCAATTTGCATCCCTTATTTCCATAGAAACTACAGGAGCCTTGATTGCTTTCATGTGCTTTTGATGAAAATTGAGTGGGGTATCTTTATCCTGCCATAAGGTGGGAAGAAAAATTGGCATTCACAGTAATATCTAATGGTTCAAAGGATACTTTTGCAAAACAACTTGCTGTGATTTATTAAATAACTTGGTGTTTTTCAAATAATTGGAAAAAAACTTTCTAGAAAACTTGTTGCAAGCCTTTGCTAAACCGCCATAGATTAACATCTGCTTGTGTGGAACGAGGATTGTTTACTGGTACATGACTGCCGCTTGTGAAATTGAGGTCATTCGGCTCCTAATCAAAGTTCAGACACTAGCAGGGAGCAATAAAGAATTTAGATACGGTAATCTATACAAGTGCTTTTAAACTGTAGGGGGAAAAAAAAAAAAGAGGCAGTAAATGCCGTACCGGTGCAAGCAGGCACCGTTGCTGTAGGAGCGGAGGTATCGGAGCATTGGGGCCGGCAGAGCGGGGCGCGGGCTCCTGGAGCGGCGCGGGGGGGCTGTCCCGGGGGGGCGTGGGTGTCCGTGTCCGTCCCGGGGGGGGGGGTCGTGCGTGTGTCCCCGTCCCGGGGCGGGCGGGAGCCGTTCCGGCCGCGGCGGGGGCGGCAGCGCCGGCAGTCGCTGAGCCGCCGTCCCCCCCCCGCCTCACTTCGCCCGCGGCTCGTAAATACCGGTGGGGCTTTAGACAGAACTGTTTTCCTCTTCTTTTTTCCCCTCTCTCCCTCGAGACGACAGAGCCGGGCCGACAGCTCTCCGCCTTCGGCCGCTCGCCGGCACCGGCGGGGGGGCTGGGGGCTGCTCAGCGGGTCGGCGCCGGGGCCGGGCCCGGGGGGTCGCGGGGAGCGGGGGCTGCTCGCACGCGGCGCGATCCGATGGTCGCGTCCCGGTTCGGAGCCTCTTGGGGGCACTGGGGTGCCCGGTCTCATTAATGCGGTGAGAGGCTGCTTTGCAGTTTCCGTCTCCTGGAGCAGGCTGGGTTTGCCGCGCCCGTACTGCTCGTCCTGACACAAGGCCATTTATATTTGATGGTGTTTGGATGAATTATGCACATAGCCACTAAGAGAAATTTAATGATGGGTTTCGTCGTCTTTTTTATAGATTTCAGCCTTTGAATTAAGCACCAGTTCACTCTCGGTGCTACGGGGGATAAAGGGAATATTCCAGTCCCTGCATCCATCACAGCTGCTCTGCCAAGCAAAGTTAACAAGTAAACAGTAATCGCCCCCAATTATTGCCCATTACGTGCTCTCTTCACCTGAGATCACACAACAAAGTGTGAGTGTAGAGCCACAGGAGGAGCTGGGTGGCAAGGAGCTGTCAAGATGAAATAACAGCAAAAAGACCTGTCAAACGCTGGCTCTGTGAAAGACCTAAATCCTCTCCTGATGGCCCCTCGGTGCAATGTACAAGAGCTACTTCTGTGTAATTATAAATTGTCTGCAGGGCTTATCTGAGAGGTTCAGAGTTGACATTACAATAATAGGGTGGGTGAGCTTTATTTAAGGGATAATGCTCCTGGCAGTGGTGTATACATGGCAATAAATGAGCGTGGCGGGTGATTAACACCAGCACGGAGCCGACGTGGTCCCTGCTGCGTGGCCAGAGGAGAAGGAGCCCAGCAGGTCCCTGAGCAGCAGGGAGGTCCCACGGGTCCGGTGGGGCTCCACGTGTGACGGCCTGAGGGTGGCACGGAGCTCTGTGTATGGCCTTGGGGCTCACGTGTGACTGTGGGGCTGCGTGTACAGCCATGGGGCTCCACGTCCAACGTGGGACTCTGCGCTGGGAGGGCTGAGGTGGGTGCACGTGGGGTGGACAGGGTCCTACTGAGAGAGGTGAGAGGGAGGATTCATGTTGCCTAACTCTGGACGTGTACCGGTGCCACGTCTCTGTGAAAGCTGTCTGCCTGGACTCTCTTTACAGCAGAGAGGGAAGGGCAATTTTTTTGGTGTGGTTTACCTGACCTACTTTAGATGGTTACTTTAGGATGAACCGAATTATTCTCAGAATTGCCTTTTCTCTCCATTTGCTATAAAAAAAGCAGAAGGTGATGAGTTCAAATGTGGCCCTGCAAGTCAGGAGGAACTGACCCTGTTGGAAATGCCTTACTCACTTTGCCCAACATTTTCTCAGTGTGCTTCTCTGGTGGTACTTTATTTTAAGGATGCATTTTCTAAGGATGAATTTTCTGCAGTGTTTCCATAGAAGTCTAAGTTAGAAAGGGAAGGTGCAAGAGAACAAGCTTTGCACCTGTGCATTCAAGGTAATTTTTTGTTTTCTTGAGCCAGATTTGCCCTGAAGGTAGATAGACCTGAGAAATATTTGACCCCCTGCCAGCCTTGGGCAAGGCACTTTCTCCTGCCTCTCTGCTCCCACCCTGCAGAAAAGGCACAGTACCACTGAGGATGGAGGGGCTGCTGTGAATCCAGTTGCTTGGAGGGAGGATCTGTGCAGTGGCTCAGCTGTCTGCAAGCATGACAGCAGTGAGATGGGGCTGGCTGCCAGCCCTTCGTTAGGGACAGCCCCACAGCGTGCATGCAGAACGTTTTGGCTTCGGCGTCAATACCTGAATCTGGCACTTTGTACTGGGGCAAAAATAAAAAAAAAAAAATTGTGGATCCACAGTCTCTGGCTCAAATACGTCCAAAGCCTCCACGGGCGCCCAGTGCCTGGAGGCAGCTGTGATGTTATTCCAGCTGAACATCGGGGGAGGGCAGCTCGTCACTGGAGCTCTGTTTAGGGTAGCAGCCCCCATAGTCTTCATGTGAACTGTCGGGTTGCAGTAAGTTACAGGGATCCGTTACTGTTTTAAGAGGAAAGGAAATTTCCCTGCTCTTGAATGCACCAGCTGTGAGGGGGCAGGCAGATACCTGCAGGCTGAGTTTCCTGCAGAGGAGGCAGGCTTCCCAACTGCCCCAGGAACTGGGAAGCAGTAAAAAGGCAATGTGCCCATTCGGTGAGCTGTGATCCCATCACCAGTCAAAGAGACTGATTTAGATCGGTGGAGCTGCCAGGCTGGTCCCACTCGGGAGAGTTAGTGGTGATATTAACTGGAGGAAATTCTACAGAGTAAGTATTAGCCTTGTATTATGTAGAAGTTTTAAGTGCTTCATTAATTTACAATTCCAGTTTTTATTAAATTAATTTGCATTTTAATGGAAAAAAAAATAAGTGGATCCAGCTCTCTTCTTGGAGTAGCAGTAACATGCAGCCTGTATGTGAATGAGTGTGCCTGAGCAGAGGGCAAGGCAACTGTATTGCCAGGTCCCAGGAGCTTCCACCCCTGCAAGGGGCTTACGGTGCTCTCTCCCAGCGAGAGGCATCCCCTCCCCTCTCTGCATCCTTGAGGAAGCCTCTGTGGTTGGTCTGGCTCCTTGTGCAGGGGCATGTGCGGGGGACTGTAAAGCAGATCAGAGCCTCCACCAAAGCATGGGGTAAAAGGCTCTAGGAAAAAGCAGGAGCAGGATGCAATGATCCTGGCTCACCGCAGAAAATGTTTCTTGCTGTGGCCAACATGCAGTCTTGCCCTCCTTGACAGAGCCTTGGTGCATATCTGTTGTCAGGCTCTTTTCTCCTCCTTCTCCAGGAAATAAGGTCTGTGACAGTAAAATGCATCAGGACTGAAGAGCCTCTGCACCCTCTCCTCTGGGCATGCTGGACAAATTGAAGAGTTTAACTGAAGGTAAAAAAAAAAAAAAACAAAAAAAAAAAACCACGAAAAAAGAAGAAAAAATCTCATTGACAGGCACCCTTTGAAATGTGCAGCCAGTGCTCTTCTCTGACACGTGTCAGCCAACGGCCCTGACAAATGCCCTCAAAACTCGGCACCTGTTCCTAATTGGGGATCATTGCTCTTCAGGGAGACCAACATCATGACACCCGTTGACTGGCAGGTATCAGTTCTGGAGGGAGGCAGAGCTAATTCTGAAATCACTGATGTTGAGCAGCTTGGCTAGTATTTACAGTGTGACAAAGGTGATGTTTTTCTCTGCAAGTTTTTGTTTTGTTTTGGTTTTTTTTTCTAGAGAGAATTTCAGACATGGTGACAGCCAGGCAAAGTAAAAAAAAAAAAAAAAAAAAATCCACCAGCCTCTTTGCCCCCTGGCCCTCAGATCAATAGGTAACATCTCTGGTGCCTCCACAGACTCCTAAACCCTTTACTGTCATACAAGCATTTCCTTCAATGTCCTTCTGCACTGCTTCAGAGAGTAATAATTCAATGATTCTATTCTTCAGGGCTTTACTAATATAAGTTGACTGAAAATGAGATGCTCTCCACCAAACAGTCTTTACTTCCAATCTCTTTTATCATCAGATTTGCTGTTAATGTCACAGGCAGCAATCCCACACATTCCTTTTCCTTTTTAGACAGGTTAATTTAATAAGCCTTTTAATTTTTTTTTTTTTTTCCAATAGCATCCACATGTCTGCTAAGAGAACTTTGACTCTATTACCTCATGGCTGATGTGCTGTAATGACTTCAGTAACTGTAAGCCACAAATGTGGATCTTCTTCTGACCTATGCAGCTGGTAGATGGCAGGAGCTTCTGGACTCCAGGAGCACACAAACTGTAGTTCCTTGCAACTTAGCAGAACACCAGGGCCATTGTGTGTGTATAGGGGTTTTTTTAGAAAGGAAAATTGAGCAATAAACATCCAGAGAAATGAGACATTTAAACATTCAAAGTAATTGATACCAGGAAAAAAATATGATAGGATGAAATCTATTCCTGCAATAAACTGTCCATTAGTTGGGCCATCAGCATAACCCTAATCTAAAGTTACGAGGATCCATTACAGATATAATCAAATACAATTTTCTATATTCCATGAATCAAAAGCACCATATGTATTAAGAGCCTAGTTTGTCTTTTTGTTCCTGCCTTCTCCTGGAACAGTATATATCTGATTTCTTGTGTTATATTGCTCTGATGTCTGCTAAGGGCACCATGCCCTAGAAATTCACATTAAATAACTGAGAGCGAGCACTAGAAATGAAAAAAGTGAAATACTATCTAGACAGCTGGAAGTAAAAATATGAAAAGTGTTGCACTTACAGAAGGAAAAAAAGCCTCTTTTTATGAGTTGAATAGACAGTTTGGTATAAAGAGAAATTCCTCACCCAAGATCAGACATACAGCTGAGCTGCAGCAGGCAGCCTGAAATGTTGTAATATGCCAAGGTGCAGTACAGATACTGGCTTCAAAGAGTGGGCTATGATGTGGATACGGATGTAGAGCATGCAAAAGCACAGAGGTTCCCAAACTTGCTGGGCTAATGATCACTGCCATCCCAGGACAAGCTTTGGCTTCATAAGCATGTGTGCATTGGGCTTTTAATGGAGACACTGCAGGCAGGGGATGAGTCTGCAGCCAGATGTGGTCTGCAGGCTGCAGATGTGTGCTCTCTGATACCGAAGGATGCTCCTTTCATTCTCAGAGGCCTGACTTCCATCTTGTCCTTTCTTTCCCTTTGTTTTGTAAATTTTTCCATTTCTCGCAATCGACTAGATTGCCCTTCTGCAGCAGCCCCCTCCCAGGTCTCTGCGTTACTGTCCTAGCCTCTACTCAGCGAAGGATGTGTGTGTTTGGGCACATGACGGATCCCATCCCGTCCAGCTCACGGACATGTCCTAGGTCTGACTGAAGTCTCTGGCTCTCAGTACCCACATCGCACCAGCTGTCATCTTTGAAACACAGAGAAATCCATAGCTGGGGTGGCTTCTCCAGGTTTCAGGAAGACCTGCACTGTCCACGGCTTTAGCATTGCCCTTGGCCCTGGACCTCTTTCCTTCAGCTCTGCATGCAACAAGGCGACCCACTGGACAAACCATGCACCCTGCATTTTTTGTTTCCAGGCAATTATCAGGGGCTTTGCTTTGACATGAAATGCCTTTGCTGATGACAGAGAAACCAGTGGCCAGGGAACACTATCAGAAGAGCCTAGAGGGAACTGTCTTGGTTTGTAAAGGCTCACACTTCCCATCACAAGTTCCCAACATCTTTGAACGCAGTTTTCCAGAAAGGTGTGTGTGACCTGCACGTGGGCTCCAACACAGGGGTTTCGGGGTGGGTAGCAGCATCAGCAGGAGCCTGCCGTCTGGAGCGGTCTCCTGTCCTTGCCACCTCATCAATTCTCCAGCTGTTCTCTAATCCCATCTGGAAAAAAATAAATCTCTTCTGTCTCCCTAGCCTATCCCATTGATTTATCTGTCTCAGTTCTTCTCCGTAGGTGCTTGTCCGTAAGAAGGGATGCTTTAATTTATTCGTCACACAGGACTTTTATGCCATTTCCTCCAGTATTGTGTACATACTTCCACTGCTGACCTGCATTATTTGGCTCTACACAACCTTTTGGGCAATACTTAGCAGGGAAGAGTGCTCTGACACTGTGGTATTGCTGGTGCTCTGAATTTGCTGTGTTCCTTGGCTCCATCAGCCTGACAGACTCCGGTCAGTGTCCTTGCTCCTGGGAGCCGTCAGGCACCTTGGCTCTTGGTTCTTGCCTTCTGCGATGTTTCACCTTGCAACACACTGCAGGCAGCTGTGGGCTGCCCGAGGGCAAGCTCCCCCTGCCTGGGCTGACCCTGCTCAGAGAACGAGGGTAAGACCTGGGAGAGCTTTTCCTGACTGAAACAGGAGTAGCTGTGGGTCTTTCATGCCAGCACGGGGGTCAGCTTTCAGGGCATGTTGCAGGCTTGCTGCTAAATTCTAGGGTGAGGAGCAAAAGGTTATAAAGGGGTAATATTCTGTTGGTAATTAGGACACAAGTTAGTGGCCCTGTAATCAGCCCAAGTCAATTAATGGATGTGAGATGCTGAGAGAGTCCCATTGCAGGGGATGGGAAGTGAAAGCCCTCTGAGGGCATAGAGTGGGAGAGGGATCGCATCCCTTGGCTGAGTGGGATGCTGCCAGCAGCTGAGATGAGAGAAGGACAGGCAAGAAGGAATGAAACCTGGTTTTGGATTTCTTTGCCTGAGAGCTGGAGATCAGCCAGATAATGAGGCAGTAAGTTCTGAGGGCAAGGGAAGAGCTCGGGACATGGTTAGCTGCTCATTAGCAGCCAGAGATGTATGAGCTCTCAGCACAGTTGCTAGCTCTTTGCTCTGGCCAAGCCTTTGAATGTCCCTGGAAGGAGGGCTTGCACGTTGCTCCCAGCAGCAGTGGCTCCCAGCAGCCGCCGACCACTCCTGAGCAGCAGAACAGCAGCTCTGAAGCTGCTGTGCTAAAGGCTTGAGAAATTAATTTTGCCTGTCAGAGATTCAAATGTAAGTGTGTGAACTGAGGTTCAGCAAGGTAAGCTAACCCACCTGGCTGCACTCCAGCTCTGGGAATGCTGCTCACCGCAGGGAAGGGAAGGCCAACAAGTACCTGCCTGTGTAAGCTGGTATTGTCTTCCACATAAAACATGCCCTTAATTAATAGCTACCATGAACCTAAGTCACTATCTCTGTTATCAATTTGTGGATGTGGTTGGATTGTCTGTCTCCCAGGACAGTAATATCCCTTCATCTTATTGCAAATTGCTTGCAGCATCCTGCTATTACACAGGCTTAATGCTTGAAAAATAGAGATTTAATACTCCACGATATCAGACTAAGTGAGGTCAAAGCAATTCATATTCACGATCCCACAAAGCTCCTTGATAGCCTTTCCTGTGAGAAATGCGGATGTGGAGGTAGCAAACCGGGGAGGTCTCGCCCCTGGTCCCAGCTGTGCCGCACCAACTGGGACCACAATGGCCACCCACCATGGTGTTGGGTCTGTTGGGTCCGTTCCCCGGGAGGAGAGTGGATGCGCCGGGTGCATGGCCACGGCAGAGGAGGGGGGCTGGTGGGTCCCCACTGCCGGGCTGTGCTAGCCCCCGCATTGCACCCTCGCCTGTCCCCACGCTGCTGCAGCCCCTTCCTGCGTTCTGCTGGTTTGCCGTGTTTTTCTAGACCAGAACGGCAGCAGCACATGTATTTTCTGTGTGTGATACAATCAGAGCATGCTGTGTGTGTTTCCAGGGTGCTGACTATTCCCAAGGTGTTGGATGGTTGATGTGCTTTTAATAAGCTTTTTGTAAGTAAGTTGCACGCAAGTTTCCTACGAACTGCCAGTTGTCACCTTGCCTCCTGAACAGAAAGCCTGGGAGTAACGCATCCTGTATTTACATGTTTATTTTTGTCCTGAAATGTATATATTTTGAGACAAATTAATAGCTGGTGTGTGTGTGAGCCTTGAGAGTTTCCTCCCCAGAAAAGATTTATCTCCAGGGATGATGCATATATTGCCAGAACACATTCCTTCTGCATTTGCTTTTATGTGTGTGCCAGGACATGGATTTCACCTGCAACTCATGAGGAAATATCTAAGCACGTAAAATAAATGGGAGGTTTAGGTTCAGAGGGATTTATGTGCAGAAATTAAACACGGGTTAGGAGAAATATCCCTTTGCCTTGCACAAAACCCATGTAACAGACATAATTCTCCTGGTGTGAGCTGAATAGACCTGGAGCTACCTCCTTCCCCAAACTGCAAGACAATCCTAGGCTGATAAACAGCCTTGCTGGTTGTACCTCACAGTTAGGAGGATCTTGCCTAGAGGCTTGGGTACAGGAAACACCCTTTAAAGGCACAAACCAGGGTGGTCTCTGAAATGTGTGAAGGCTGTCTATGACCATTCAGGGGATCTGAGTGCAGGGGCTGCTCCCTGGCTTTTGGGCCAAGGTGGCCAGCCAGGATATAAAACATCAGCCTCCTGAGAGGGGACTAGAGGCAAAGCCCAGAGGTACCCAGAAGCAGGTGCAGCAGAGGAGGTGAAGGACTGTCCTGGCAGACAGGAGGATTTTGTTTGCCTTTCTCCATTGCTGTGTGTAAGGACTGTTGCAGTCAGGGGCTTCTGATGACTGGACCCATCCCAAGGCTGTGACTGTCCACGGAACACTGCGTGCTCTGCCGGAGGGTCATTTGCACAGGTCCTGGGAGCTGCCACTGGTAGCTGGCTCCACTGTGGCTCATCCCCATCCGCTGGCTTCAGCGCTGTTGCATGATGCTAGAGGTGGTACTGCAACGGTTCTGTGCATCTTTCCTGGCCTTAAGAAGCTCCCTCTAAGGGAATTTGCTTCAGACTTTGGGAAAGGGGACCTCTGATGTCTATCTCTTTGTTAGTGGGCAACAGAGGGAAGGTTTATATCCCTGTCTTCAAGACCTGCAGGATTTCCAGAAATCCTTTAAGAGAAAGAGACTAAAGATGATCTGTATCATAGACTATATTTTGCTTGGACAAAAACTATAGGCTGTGTAGAAAGACTCTATTTTGCTTCAACACTGAAAATGTAAGATTTTGGAATCTCGGAGATAATGAGGCTGTGTTAGGGCTGCACTGGAGGACTGTCACAAGAAGAGGAGACCTGAATGTTTGTCAGCAAGATGCCATATGGGGAGCACGGCTATCTCCGCTCCAGCCTCAGAGGAACATGTCCCACTGGGAAGCATCAGTGCTGCCATGCCAGAGCAGGCTGCCTTTCTGCTGGCTTCTGCACAGACAGTGCTCAGCAGCAGCACTGTCACTAAAAACACTACTGGTCACAAAAAAAGGGTTGTTTCCAAGTTTGAGGAATTCTTAGAATGAAACTGCTGCACTAAAATTAACTGGCTCAGCTCATGGTGATGCCTACAAATATACCTTGATTACAGAAGGAGAGGTGGCTGCAAAGAGCCACTGAGGTTTTCCCTGCTGGGACCAATCGACTGGTGACCATGGCTTACACCGACACGATGGTGAATGGCACCTCTGCAGCAAACGTTTCCAGTAAGGGAGCTAGCTGTCAGGAGTGTGTGGTGTCTTCTGTGGCACTGTGACATGCTGATGAGCTTTGACGGATGGCTAATTGCTCACGGTAGTCTGACATAATGGAGCAGTTCTGAGAGCACCTCAGCTGCGGAGGTCAGCAGTGATGCAGAAGGCATAATTTTTCATAGTGTGGTCCTTGTATCCTAAAACTCCTTCTGTAATGGACTAGCAAATTACCACACTATTTAAAAGGTAGCAATTTATAACATTTTGATAACTGCATGCTCCTGAGGCTGTATCATCTGTGCCTGCAGAGAGAATGAATGAGAACACTCCCTTCCCTACAACATGGGCATGGCCATGTAGAAACACGAACATACGTGTGCCTCTGCCATCCCACCACCTTCCTGTCAGTGCAGATCAGAGGTTCATCAGGCGGGATCCTGGAAAAGACCTCTCTCCCTCTCAGGTATGGGCTGTCTCCCATTCCTGCTCATTTCGATGTGTTTCTGGTCTGGGGACCCTGGTGAGGTTCTGGTGCTCACCCAGTCTTACCATTTCCTAACTCAGCTCCTTGGTGTCCCTGTGGGCATTGCTACTCTGGGTGCACTTGGCAGTTCTCCTGTATGCACTGTCTCCTGTCACAAGGGAATTACTTTAATCCCCAAGAGGTGTCCGGGTGTTGCTCCCACAGAGGAAGTGCAATCTTGATGAAGTGGCAGGGCTCACTGAACCAGAATGACCCTATTTACAAAGCCCCAGGGTCAGCAGGCAACTGTTTTTAAGATGTCTCCTTACTTCTTGTTGGGAATGCACCTTAGGGCTCCATCCTATGTGCAGCTGCCATTGTGTCTGTGCGCTGTTTGCAAACGCACTCTGACCACCATGCACACATCTAGATGTCCCATTCGCTGTATTTTAAATACATGCTGCCTCTCTACTTCTGCTGTTCTGCACTAATGTCTCCTTTGCTGCATGGGAGAAATCTCCCTTCATTTCTTGCCAAGAGGAATCTGAAGAATTGAATGCCTGAGAATTTGCATGGAAACATTCATGCTTCTCAAGTAAATAAAATCTCACCCCCAGGTCATGGCAGCAGGTCATCTCTTCCCGCACAAATTGGGTCCTGTGCAATTTCCTTCACTGAAGCCATTGCCTTCAGCAGAACTGCCCGGCACTGTGTCCTAGGAGGAAGGGAGCAGCAGAATCAGAGCACTGGTGTGGAGTCTGGCCAACTGGCGAGTGTCCCCATCACACAGCAGTGATAAGCAGAGCAGAGGAAAGTGCACATCCAGCTGCACAAGGCTGCTGCAGTGCTCGGGATGGATGGAGGGATGTCGGTTCACTGGCTCCAGCCCGAGCAATGGGAATTGTTATCCCCCACTGAGCAGGCTGGGAGCTAAGGGAGGTGGGAGTGAAGTCCCAGGAAGCCAGGAAAAATTGATGATAGTACTGGACTTGGAGGATGTGTCTTCTGGAGATGTTGATGCTGTAAAATGTGCAAGCCTGCAGCAATTAATTCTTTCCAAGTGCAGGTGTGTGTTTGCCTGAAAAGTATGCTTGACTGCATGTGTGCAGGTAAAGCCATGCACCTGTGTTTGAGTAGACAAGTTGCAGCAAGTGTGCATGTGAGTGTATGTGTTTGATGGCAAAGTGTTCCTGCATTAGTACCACAGCAACATTTTTTATTAACTGTCTGCTTTCCCTGTGGAGTGATGTAACTCTGCTCCATGCAGCAGAGATGGGTCCAATTAACCGGATGGATAAAAGTGGTTAATGCACCTTGGAGAAGCGTAATTTAATTGGAAATTATTATTATGTGCCACTCCTATGTAAAGAGTGTGAGAATCAGCACTAATGACTGTTATGAACATGACTTTTAATTGCTATATGGTTCTGCGATTTGAGTCTTTTTCTGGGTATGCTTTTGTTTCCCAGAGATTTCAGGTGGGATGCTGATTGCAATGACACACTGGGGACGAACAAGGCACATTCCAGTGAGTTGGGGCTGTCAGCCTTGTTTGTGCTGATTCGTGGGTGGAACTAGAATCTATGATTTGCCTTTGAAATCTGCAGAGATCGGCTCTGTTTGCAGTGTGCCAAGGACTCCTAGGCAGCAGCATTCCTGGCTGGTGGCATCAGCCCACACCCTGCCTCCTTGCTCACTGCTGATTCCCCATTTGCCTGAAGTTTCCTTTCAGCAGTTATGCCCACTGAGGCAAAAGCTGTTCTCTGCTGCATTGTTTGCCTTGCAGCTTGGCATTGCCTTTCTCACCACGTCTCTGCCGATTCAAATGTAATCTGTAGGACATTACTCCTTCCCTTGCTGTGTGCAAACCGCGTTAGAGGCAGCACATGCAGGTAGGTTGTGCTGAATGGCATGTGCACTGCAGGCAGCTCTTTTTTGCTCCCACGTAGGCCGTGGATGCTGCGGGATTAAAGCTGGTGACGTTGGTAGTAGTAACTAAGCCCCTGTACATCCCCCTGCCATAGTACGGGTTGTGTACAGGGATGTTTGCCCGTGGAGCTAATGAGCAACAACTGGATGAGAGATGGAAAATTAAGCCTGTATAATGTGCAAAGAAGACAGCAAACTAAGGAGGGGAAACTTTCTCCCCCACAGAGCTGTGAAATGCTCCCAGTTCACAGGCCACTTGTGGCATCTTTTACAGCCCCTTGGGTTTTGCTGCAACACAGGAATGGTGCTTACACAGATGGTGAAGATATGTTTTTGTAAAAGCATGGAAAATATCTGTGAGTAGACAAGATATCAGGTTGTCATCGGCACAAATGTATCTGTGCATTGTTTTCCAGGCTCCTGGACAAGTGCCACTACAACCAACAATTTTCCTGTCCTTTTTTCCTTGGCTTTTACAAGCATCTTAAACCAAACCCCTCCTTCCCAGCAGGAACAGAATGCACTGCTGGGTGTAGAATAAAAAAAATCAGGATTTTGAATCCATCAAGGAGAAACAGAGGAAAAAATTTCTGTTGGGTGTAAACCCAACCAGTGCCCACTCAGCTACCTGCATCCCCTTGACCAGCTCCTGCCCGTGCCGGGGAGCCAGGCTGGCCATTCCCCCTTCCCATGGAGAAGGGGCTCAGCAGCACCCTGGACCTACAGTGCTGTGCCCCGCAGCCGGTGCCAGCTCCACCGTGCCAAGCTCTGGGCAAAAGTGAAGGGGGGAAAGCAAGGTGTGATACGACCCTCACTGCCCTTTCTCTCTTGAGTGGCGTGGAGTCCTGTGCAGGGATTAAGTTCGCCCTGACTGCTGCAGGCTGAGCGTGGGTCGTGGCCAGAGCACGCAGCCAGTGCTGGGAAGGGGTGAGCGTGCAGGGTGGACTTGTCTGGCAGTGACAGCAGGGTGATAGGCTTTACCTGCTTGTCTGGTTGGCCCATTTATTTGGAACGAAACACATTCAGAAATGTGTTTGTGTTGGCAGCGCTGCAATAAACAAATATCCCTGAGCAAGGAAGGACTCAGGGACATTTTCGTATGGGTCAGATGTTTATCAAAGAGCAATAGAAAACATAGAAAAGTTAGCTGGTCGGTGTGTGGGCTCTTTGGACCCTGGGAGCATGGGGCTGAACCATGCCAGCAGCCGGTCTCCTCTCCTTGCCCTGGCAGCAAGGGTTTTCCCAGTGTTTTCATGCCTGCCTGCCTTCGGGAGCTGCCGTCAGCGGCTGGTATCCCCATCCCCTGCCAGGAGCGCCTGTGACAACAGCATCCCAGACAGCTCCTGCACATCACCCCAGCCGTGCCACTGTGGCCAAAACCCTCCCTCCTCCTTGGGCAGAGGGAGCTGCCCTGTGTCCCTCTCCCACGGGTGGTGAAGGCGGCACCAGAGAGGCAGCAGTTTTCCTTGTCGTGCTGCGTGTCGGGGGCTCCAAAAGGAGGGTAAGAGCATGCCAGTGCTCTTGCAGGTTTTCCCTGTAGGAAAGTTATAGTATTTCACCGGAATAAAACACGCATTTTAGAGAGAGAAGAGAAATTCAATTTTTAAGTAGTTTTACAGGGGAAGGAGGAGGAAACAGAAGAATGTGGTTTTATTTCACAGTCTTACGGTCACCGTGCTCACTGACAGTACAGCGAGTGAGGTCGAGCCAGTGCTGACTGGGCACCAGGCACAGCTGGGGAGTGACCCTTTGTGCCTGCCCAGGGAGAACGGTGCAAGTGCTGAGACATCCCAGCACGGTGCTGGGGTACCCCATCCCCAGGTGATCTGTACCCCTCCTGTGGGGTTAGCCTGGCGCTGCAGAGCCCGTGGATCCTGTGCTCCGACCATGCTTGTATGATGTTACTCAGTAGCCGAAGTGTGCACACAGCAACCCAGCTGGCAGCTTTCTGCAGCCCGGCCACCGGGCCACCCTGGTCTCACTTTTTACTTCCAGAGCTGATGGAGCATGAGGGACTGCGCCCCCTGGGGCTGGGCATTGTTCCCCTGGCAGGGAGCAGTGCAGGCAGAGAGAAGAGTTTGAAGAGGGCTTTAAACTAAAGTTGCTGGGGGAGGGGAACCTCAATCCATCCCACGCCTACCAGTTTGATGCCAGTGCCAGGAATAGATGCCCAGAGCCTGGACAGGGATCACAGGTCAGCAGGAGAGCACCTGAAGAGCAGCACAAAGGAATTCCAGCCAGTAAGTTAGCTTCATCAGGGCCCAACTTAAATGCCTCTATGCAAACTCACGTAGTATGGGGAATAAACAAGAGGAGTTAGAGACGTGCACATGCCTGCAAGACTCTGATCTTATTGGCATCACAGAGATGTGGTGGGATGGCTCCTATGACTGGAGTGCTGGAATGGAAGGGTACAGGCTCTTTAGGAAGGACAGGCGGGGGAGATGAGGAGGGGGTGTTGCCTTCTACATCAATGACCAGCTGGGGTGCATGAAGGTCCACCTGGGGATGGATGAGGAGCTGACGGAGAGCCTATGGGCCAGGATTAAAGGGAGGGCAGGGACAGGTGACATTATAGTGGGGGTCTGCTACAGGCCACCTGACCAGGAAGACCAAGCGGATGAGGCCTCTACAGACAGATAGGAGCAGCCTCATGCTCACAAGCCCTGGTCCTCATGGGGGACTTCAACTACCCTGGTACCTGTTGGAGGGATAACATGGCAGGGCATAAGCAATCCAGGAGGTTCCTGGAATGCATTGATGACAACTTCCTTCTCCAAGTGATAGAGGAGCCAGTGAGGAGAGGTGCTATGCTGGACCTTCTTCTCACCAACAAGGAGGAGCTGGTGGGGAATGTGAAGCTCAAGTGCAGCCTTGGCTGCAGTGACCATGAAATGGTGGAGTTCAAGATCCTTAGGGCAGCAAGGAGGGTGCACAGCAAGCTCGCTACCCTGGACTTCAGGAGAGCAGACTTTGGCCTCTTCAGGGATCTGCTTGGTTGAGTACCATGGGATACAGCCCTGGAGGGAAGAGGGGCCCGGGTTAATATTCAAGGATCACCTCCTCCAAGTTCAGGAGTGATGCATCCCAACAAAGAGGAATTCAGACAAAAACACCAGGAGGCCTGTGTGGATGAACAAGGAGCTCCTGGACAAACTCAAACACAAAAAGGAAGCCTATAGAGGGTGGAAGCAAGGACAAATAGCCTGGGAGGAATACAGAGAAATTGTCTGAGCAGCCAGAGATTGGGTTAGGAAAGCCGAAGCCCCGATAGAATTAAATCTGGCCAGGGACGTCAAGGGCAACAAGAAAAGCTTCTATAGGTACGTCGGTGATAAAAGGAAGACTAGGGAAAATGTGGGCCCTTTCTGGAAGGAAACAGGAGACCTGGGGTTACCCAGGACATGGAGAAGGCTGAGGTACTCAATGACTTTTTTACCTCAGTCTTCACCAACGAGTGCTCCAGCCGCACCGCCCAAGTCACAGAAGGCAAAGGCAGGGACTAGGAGAATGAAGGACCGCCCGCAGTAGGAGAAGATCAGGTTTGAGACCATCTAAGGAACCTGAAGGTGCAAAAGTCCATAGGACCTGATGAGATGCATCTGCGGGTCCTGAAGAAACTGATAGATTAAGTGGCTAAGCCACTATCCATCATATTTGAGAAGTCATGGCAGTCTGGGGAAGTTCCCACTGACTGGAAAAGGGGAAACATAACCCCCATTTTTAAAAAGTGAAAAAAGGAAGACCCGGGGAACTACAGGCCAGTCAGTCTCACCTCTGTGCCCGGCAAGATCATGGAGTGGATCCTCCTGGAAACTATGCCAGGGCACATGAAAAATAAGTAGGTGACTGGTGACAGCTAACGTGGCTTCACTAAGGGCAAATAGTGCCTGACAAATGTTGTGGCCTTCTACGACAGGGTTACAGCATTGGTGGATAAGGGAAGAGCAACTGACATCATCTACCTGGACTTCTGCAAAGCTTTTGACACTGTCCCACGCTACATCCTTGTCTCTAAATTGGAGAGACATGGATTTGATGGATGGACCACTCGGTGGATAAGGAATTGGCTGGATGGTCACACTCAAAGAATTGCGGTCAATGGCTCGATGTCTGAGCAGAGATCAGTGACGAGCAGTGTTCCTCGGGGGTCGGTACTGGGACCAGTGCTGTTTAACATCTTTGTTGGCAACATGGACAGCAGGGTTGAGTGCACCCTCAGCAGGTTTGCCAATGACACCAAATTGTGTGGTGAGGTCAACACACCAGAGGGAAGGGATATCATCCAGAGGGACCTTGACAAGCTTCAGTTTAACAAGGCCAAGTGCAAGGTCCTGCACATGAGTCAGGGCAATCCCAAACACAAATACAGGCTGGGCATTGAGTGGATTGGGAGCAGCCCTGCAGAGAAGGACTTGGGGGTATTAGTCGATGAAAAACTGAATATGAGCTGGCAATGTGTGCTCAAAGCCCAGAAAACCAACCATATCCTGGGCTGCATCAAAAGAAGTGTGACCAGCAGGTTGAGGGAGGGGATTCTCCCCCTCTACTCCGCTCTTGTGAGACCCCACCTGGAGTACTGTGTTCAGCTCTGGGGCCCACAATATAAGAAGGACATGGACCTGTTGGAGTGAGTCCAGAGGAGGGCGACAAAGATGATCAGGGGGCTGGAGCATCTCCCCTATGAGGAAAGGCTGAGAGAGTGGGGGTTGTTTAGCCTGGAGAAGAGAAGGCTCTGGGAGACCTCATAATGGCCTTCCAGTACCTAAAGGGGGCCTACAGGAAAGGTGGGGAGGGACTCTTTAACAGGGAGTGTACTGATAGATCGAGGGGTAATGGTTTTAAACTGAAAGAGGTCAGATTTAGGTTAGGTATTAGGAAGAAATTCTTCACTATGAGGGTGGTGTGACACTGGAACAGGCTGCCCAGAGAAGTTGTGGATGCCCCATCCCTGGAAGTGTTCAAGGCCAGGTTGGATGGGGCTTTGAGCAACCTGGTCTAGTGGAAGGTGTCCCTGCCCATGGCAGGGTGGTTGGAACTACATGGTCTTTAAGGTCCCTTCCAACCCAAACCATTCTGTGATTCTAAGAGGCGGCAGGAGAGAACAAGGTGACCAGGCTGATGGCCGCCTGTTGGGATGCAGGTGCATCAGCAGAGC
This sequence comes from Haliaeetus albicilla, assembly GCF_947461875.1. Classification (NCBI taxonomy): domain Eukaryota; kingdom Metazoa; phylum Chordata; class Aves; order Accipitriformes; family Accipitridae; genus Haliaeetus; species Haliaeetus albicilla. Next base: position 26,069,894 of record NC_091504.1, on the reverse strand, counting down.
TGCTGGGAGCCTTGCGTGTTCCCTGGCTGCACTGCAGATGCTTAAGTCTAGTGCTATTATGCCCCTGTTTAGGAGTGCTAAATTTGTTCACAAATCTGAAATGAAACAAAAGGTGCTCTTTTAAAGTAAAAATGCCACTCACAAGTTTTATAATACGTATTCTATTTGAACTTACTTTAAAAAGTGACCTTTAAGCATTTAGTTCACTCACTTTGATGTTAGATACAATTTTCTCCAATAAATCTCATTTTAACTGTTGCTTTAAATTAAGTAAATTCTCCACCTGCAGGGCTGGTAACCAGCGGTCACATCTTCCAGAGATTTTCTAGTTGTTCAGTAGAACTGTGGTGTGCAGATCTGTGAATCTCATTTGCCAGCTCTGAGCTTAGCTATGCCATGAACCCCAACATCCTGCTGTGTTTGCTATGTTTTTTCAACTCGGAGCCATCTTCCCAGGGAAGGTGGTTTGCTCCAGCTGTGTGGGAAGTGTTTAGCATTATATCCTAACTATGTGCAAATGTTCCTCTGTAACTGATTTTAAATTGTTAAAAAATCATAATCAATAGTGGAGCTGTGGTCCTTATAAACATGAACTCAGCAAGCAGGCAGTGCCTTTGCTACTGAGTCCAGAAACATTGAGGCTTTGCAAGAGTTGTTTCCTGCCTTGTTTCTTAAAGGTGGAGTTGTGTATTGCTGAAAAGACACAGAACACAGCTCATCTGTTCCCTGTACCTAAAAGTGAGAAACACAGTATGGAGCGTCAGTGCTGCCTAAGTGCTATGAGACTTGGCCAGAGGCACTAAACTTGGAAAGGCGCTCAAGGGAGGATCCTGCCACAGCCGAAATCGGATCAGAGACACAGGGTTTGTGTAAGCAGAAACTGGAGAGGCTGAGGCTGAAAAGCGTGCAGACCGCAGGCCAGGGCGTCTCAGATTCCTGCTGCAGGATGCTCATCCCGTGAGCTTGCTGGGTTCCTCCTGGATCTCCAGATCATTATCCCAAAGGCTTGTTTCTAGTCCTTTGGCAACACTGTAGAGATCTGAAGTTCATGTATCGGCTCTGACTCAGGGGTCTTTTCTGACTCTAAGGTGCTTGGGGCAGCTCCCCCCTTGGCCAGACTCCTTGCGGTGACATTGCCCTCTTCGCCCACATCTGTTGGTGACAGCACACAGATGATCAGTGAAGAAAGAGCTGGACATTAAGTGGAGCTGAGATGCGTGAATGCCTGTTATCACCCTGCCCCGAGTGGCAGGACGGGGAAAAGGAGGAGGAGGCTCCTGTTCTGGGAAAGGGCTCTCCTCATCCACCGGCACAGTGGCACCATGCCGTGGGAACTCCTGCTGCCACCTGCAAGCAGCCTCTGACCCTCTGAGGCAGGAAAGTAGCATCTTCTCTGTTTCCTAGGTAGCTCAGGACGCACGGAGGAGCTGGGTGGCCCATCAGGCCATGCTGAAATGATGTGAGCTGGCACAGCAGCATGCAGGGCACAGCCAGGTGCTGGAGTGACCGAGGAGGAGACACTCTGACAATGACAAAGGCAGAAACCCAACAGGTAACAGCTTGAGGAGGGGACCGGCACCAGTGTAGTAGTTCTGCTTTTATGTTTCAAATGTGTGCATTGCAGATGATTCAGTGTAGAGGGGAGAGGGAGGGACAGAGGGGGCAGGGGATCTGAAACAGTCTGTGGCTTTGTGTTTGTGCCACCTCTTGGGCCATTCCCAGGCTGGCATGTCCCTGCCACTGCTCAAGGACCTGTCAAAGGAATTAGGAAAGACACTGTAAATATTGAAGCCCAAGACACCCTGCATAAATTTAAGCACAAAAGGAAAAAGCCCATGGGGGCTCACCGTTTTCCTTGACAGTCTCCACTTTGCACCTTGAATTTCATAAGCCATTATTTTCCTCTCTAGTAGTGATGTACAACAAAGGCAGAGCGAGCAGGCTCCGAGGGATCACAGGCAGCCCTCAAAGCAGCATCTTTGCCGTGCAGAATCAAAACCCAGCTCTTGTTATTTATTCACCGCAGAGAAAAAGGAACTCCTGAACCACTGTGAGGAGGAAGAAAGGGGGGGGAGGTGTGTGTGGGTGGGTGTGCACATGCGTACACGTGTGTGTGTGCACAAAAGGTGGGAGGCACCCCACAGCCGTGCTCCCCATGCTGCTGAGCAGGACCCTCGCGTGTCAGTCCAAGAGCGTGCTGAGCCCACCAGCCCAACGGGGAGCCCAGGCAGCCCTGGGAGCTCTGCCTTTCTCTCTGCGCAGCCTGTGCTCCAGCCCACGGAGCTGATTTTTTATTTAAGTGCATTTGAAATGCATACAGAAGATTCCCCCAGACCTGAGGCATCTTGGCAGGCTGGTGCCTGGGGGAGTCCAGGCGAGGACGGCAGGGGGGCTCTGCCCCCCAGCCAGGACACGCTGGGACCGAGGCTGTGGGTCAGCTCACCCAGGGCTGGTGAGGGTGTGTGGGGTGGTTGTGTCTCCGGGCAGGGCACTGCCCTTGCCCGCTCCTGCTCCCCCCGGTGGGGCACGGGCGATGCTGTGATGGGCATGTCCTCCCTCCGGGCAGCCCTCCCTTCCAGCGTGCTCCAGAGAGCTGCGGGCTGGGCCGGGCTGTGGTGCTGCTGACACATACTCTGTCCTGTACTTCCATATTTTAGCTTTTGACTTAGGCTGAAGCTAGGGATTGATGATGCATGTGAAAACCAAAGGAGCCGGCCTGCAAAGGCACTGCAGCCCCTGCTGGAGCTTTCACTTGAGCGCAGCAGATCCCATCTTTCAGGCACGCCTTTTAATTGTGCTCTCCACCTGCCGCGCGAGAACTGAGCAGCTTCTGGAGCCACCCTCGGTGCGAGGGAGAGATTCGGGCTCCTTCGTTGTGCTCGTGGCAGGAGACTCGGGTGCTGCTGGTCTCTGGCTGTGGTCTGCAGGCTGAGCCTTGCAGATGCCTGCTTTCCTTGCGCCTCTGACGATGGAAAGCTGGCAGAGAGGGCCCCGGTCTGTGTGGTTCGATTTGTTTCCCGTGGCAGGTCAAAGCAAGTGTTAGTCTCCCGGCTGCAGGCGCATCGATCCGCCTCCCTCAGGACCATGTGCAAATACAGACGGGAGGGAAGGAGGCGGCTGCAGAGCATGTTTTCATTCTGTCCTCGTGGCCGCTGTGGGAGAAAGGCAGGCAGGCTAGATAGGCACAGCGGTGTGGAGGTTACCGAGGGACACGGCTAATTGTGTCTCCAGGTCTGCCTCTTCCCCAAGCAGGTGCCCAGAGCTTTCCAACCACAGTCTGTTAGCAGAGATTCCTTTTAAAACCTATGCCAGGAGCCCACACAGGGAAGCTGTAACCCTGGGCTCTGCAAGCCCAAGGGAGCAACAAAAGTCTGTCCTGCAGCTGGGGAGACTTGGACCCGGGGCGGGACGGGGGTGGCAGTGGTCCGCAGGGGTCCCACCCCCGCCCTGCCAGCAAACAGGGCAGGGCACTTGAGGTGCTGCTCCTCTGAGTGCACTTACAAACTGAGCTGATTTAATAAACAACAGGAGTGTTTTCCCAGGCCACATGCTGAGCTGTATTCAAAATACATTTGTACGAACATCAATTTTTAATGCAATTTATGCCAAATGTTGTTGCAAAAAGCAGCCGTTAACATGACATTAATTCAATCACTGGAAATACAGTACGTGCTGCTAAATGAAAACATGTTATTAGTCGATTAGATTAACTGGATGTAACTCTTCCAAACGCAATGTATTATGGTTTCTACATGGTTAATTACGTTATACAAATTACATGGCAATAAGGCTTAGCACTGGACACACACATACCATTAATACATAAGCAGAGAAAACAGCTTGCAATTCACAGTTGAACCCTGTAAAAATTATTTGAAATATAAATATCTTGCAAGCTCGAAATAAAGAGACAGAATTATGCTGGTATTATAATGGGAACAGGGCAATTTCTAAAAGAGCCAGGAAGGCCTTTGCTGTGAGATCACAGATGTTCATGGTTGCTTTCATAACAAGTTTTAATCTGCTTTAAAAAGACCATTTTAATTTTAAACAGAAATACTCCTGGCCCTGGTGAAGTCCCTCCCTGTGCAGGAATCTCTCAGCGCCCACGCCAGCGATGACTTTGCTGCCTCCTCCTTTGTTTGTGTTTTAGGATGAATTTGTGCCCACTTGTAGGGAATCGTGCCAGACTTTGGCACCAGCAGCGGGCATTGTGCCTGACAGCCATGTGACATGCCGCAGGCACCACAAACCCTCTGCACAGCATATGTGCCACCGCAAACACCGCCGGGGGTGGCAGCAGGCTGGCCGGCACCGGCTTCAGCACCCTGCTTAGGTAGGGAGCCCCGCAGCTCCACCGCCTCGGGGGATCCCCAGTGAGGGGTGTCCCCAAGTGCCCAAGCCAAGAGGCCCCTGGAAAGAGGAGGCTGCTGTTCCTAGGAAGGACTCGGTTCCCTGTGGCCGGGAGGGCAGCTGCAGGCCAGCAAGCTGGACGTCCCAGGAGGCAGCCCCCTGCTGTCCCCCATCTGCAGGCAGGGGGCTGCACCACCCAGCCAGAGCTGCCTGGGGACCCCCTGGGCAGCCCGGGCAGCGGCTCTGCACCACTCAGGTCCCAGCACAAAGTGGCTGGCATCCTTGGAAGAGCAGAGTGCCTTCAGCCCCCCAGATTCACCAGGGTCAGCCTTGAACCCTGGAGAAACCCCAAGTGAAGAGGAGAGCTGGTTCTGGCAGAGCAGCGCGTGAAGCAGAGACACGGCTAACCCGGAGCACTGCAAACCGAGCAGAATGCCATTGCAGCTCACGTGCGGTAACAAGTGGTGTCCGTACCTGCTTGGTACCTCCGCTGGGTGGGGAGTGAGCCCTTGACTTCCCAGCCGGGGCTGGAGCGTGCCTCTCCTCCAGTTCCATCCCAGATGCTCTCCTGCATTTCTCTTGCTGCTCCGCAGCGCTGCCCCTCTCCTCCCTCTTACCCAGCAAGACTGTAGCTTAACTCACAATGTGCTCTTTGCCAAAGCCGTCTGCGGTGGCCCAGTCACCCCTTGCCTGTTGTCACGAGGGAGGTGCCCCCATCTGCCACATTGCCGGCCCTTTCCACCCCTCGGGGGACTCCTTTGCACTTGCAGGGGGCTGGTAAACCTGCTCCAGGCCCTTGTCCTGTGGGGATCTGGGACGTGGGCTTGTGGCTCCCCCTCCCCTGGGACCCTGCGCTACAGAAACACCCAACTGCAAATGATCCTGCAAACGGCATAAACAAGCTGGTGGTGGAGCTCTGGAAATGCGTTTTTTTTTGTTGCTATTGTTGCAATAATTATCACAGTTCATGGAAATGTGACTCTCAGATATTCAATCAGTAATCTCAACAGCACCCCAGCAGTGCTGTGAGGCTCAGAAGGGCGGGCGAGCAAGGGTGAGGTGAGCTGCACCAGGAGCATGCTCTGCCCGGCGCTTGTCCCTCTGTGTCGCTGAAACAACTCCAGCGCCGCAGGGCTGAGGAGGATGCAACCAGGAGTGTAAGTAAGGAAAAAAAGGAACAGCAGAGTGACGGGTAAGTGTCCTGGTGAGCAGCTGTGTGGTGCTTAGTTGCTGGCTGGGGTTAAACCATGACAATAAGTAAAACACAGGTGCAACACAGGCAGGCTATGCTCGTAGGCTGCTAGAGGTGTGCAGTGCTAGCTGGGGAGGACGGGCCAGCCCTCGCTTACAGGTCACAGTACTGGTGCAGAGATGAGGCGCTTGGGCAAAGCCAAGGAGGAGCTGTGCAGAGTGCAGTGCAGGGGGAGATGGTGGGATGCTATCAGACGTGACGGGGACAGCCTTCCAGCAGTGCCTGCGCAGACAGGCCCATGCCAAGAGCGGTTTTTGCGTTGTGGTGCGTGGCCAGGTGGCACAGAGCCGTGTGGTCACCAGGAGGTGAGCAGAGAAACTGCTTCACCTTCACAAGAGCTAGTCCATGCCCGTGCAGGCAGCTCCCCAAGTGACAACGCCTGTGCTTCTCAGATCTCTGCACTGGCGCTGGTGGAGGTGGCTGGGTTGGGAGGCGAGACGTGGCAGCGGTCGGCACCCTGGTGACCTGTGGCTCCCTGCGGCCCCCAGCCCCGCTGGTGCAGAGGTGGGTGCTGCACCAGCAGCTGCAGCCCCAGCTCCCGGGACGCCCACCCTCACATACCCCCGCCCTGGGGGATGCCCAGGGATGTGCGCTGATATTGGCAATCTGTCGGTGATGGGCTGAGATTTAATTTGACATAACCAGGGGGCACGGTTCAGGAACTGAGTCGATGCGGTGGAGTATAGCTTATTGGTTTCACCGGGAGCAGAGAACGATTTGAGCAACCTCTGTACCGCTGGTCCAGACACACACCACCGCACTGTTGACTTAGCAGCTGCTGCTGTCAGAGAGAAGTGATAAAGCTCTTGGAGATATTCCTGTCTCATCTGTCTCAGGTAAATCAGAGGAAGGCTGGAAACATCAGAGGAGGCAAAATGCAAAAGCAATAAAAAACTCCTGACTCTCATTGAAGACAGAAGCTGGTCCGACATGACCACTGGCAACAGAAAGATTTCACGTCATCAGGGCGTTGCTTGCTTGAGGAATTGTTGATTATTTAGTGGCTGCTTAAGGGGCTGGGGGAAAAAGAAATCAAAGCTCCTGCTGTTTGCAGGTTGATGAAAGGACTGCATGCTGCCCCTCTGCAGCCCTTGTTTACCACCAGCCTTACCTGCTTGGAGTAGTTGGAGAGATTTCTGACTGCTTGCTCAGAAATAAAAGAAGCCTGAGAATCAATCATTTGTTTACATTGTATAACTTGTTGAAAATCAATTGGCTCCACATGTTGCAGATCTGATTGCATTTTGTTAGCGGTCACAGGGAATGGTTTTCCCTTGACATGCCTGTGTTCGTGGTTTCTCCAATGCATCAATTGTACCAAGCTTTTAGGGTAATTGAGACTGAGCAACAATCCCCTTTATAAATATTAACTCTGATATGCTTGGGAAACTCTGCCTCTCTTGGATGAATTTTTAACTAGCTTTTTAATCTATCGCTTCTTGTTAGAACAGCAGGAGCATTTCTTGGTGCCTGTTTCTGTCTCCCGGCTGCAAGAGAGCAGCGTCCCTGCCGACCCCCGCACCCGGGGCAGGGAGCCCACTCCTGCCCTGCCTGGCTGGGACGACCCCCCCAGAGCCGGCAGCTGCTGCTGTGGGCAGGGGAGAGCTCTGCCGGCCCCGGGGATGGGAGAAGCTCCGGCTCAGCGGGGCCCCTCGGGCACCCGCTGCCCGCTCGTGTGGCGGCCATCCTCCGCACGCGGCACCGCGGAGCCTCCCACCGAGGTTCGCCCGGGGAGCATCCGTGCGCCGGGCCAGCCGCGGGGGTGGCGGAGACGGGGTGAGGAGAGGAGGCCCCAGGCCAGCAGGGAGCAGGCACCGTGCCACTGGCCTCTGGCAGGGTGCGGGCGACGGCGGGACGTGGCACGGGCAGCCCGTGCGGGCTTCGGCCGACGGATTGGCTCCAGCTGCGGTTCCCCGGCAGTGCTGCGGAGCAGAGACACGGGCCCAGCCCTCGCCTCAGCAGTCATCCGTCCCCTGCCAACGTGTCCTGGAGAGGCATACCCCAGCCTGCAACGTGACTGACTCCCAGTGCCTGTCTGTTATGCGATTTTTCTGTTAGAAATTCACTGGTGAGAAACTGGCGTGTTTGAAGACTGCCAGGACCAGTGGAGACTGAAACAAGGAACGTGTCTTCCAAAAGAGGAGAAGGGCTTTGTTACAGGGAACTCCATCCAGATGCTTAGAGATCGCCTTCCCTTCCCTTCCCTTCCCTTCCCTTCCCTTCCCTTCCCTTCCCCTGATTGTGCCATTGCTGCATATTTTCTGTACTCTTGAATCTGCTGTTCAAGTTCAAGTTCCCCTGTGGGGAACTGAAGGTTTAGGAGCAAAGAGTGCTCTGGTTACTGCCCATATTGGCAGCACAGCTGTGCCCAGGTCTGGATGTGGCAACAGGCAATTTCCAAGAGTGGCACATGCAGGGCTGGCTGGCAAGTCCCTTCCCTCTGCTCGCTGCGCCCTTGCTCCTCTTGCACGCGTTGTCTGCAGAGCAGTGCGACCCTTGTGCAACCTCACGTGTTTGTGTTCCCTATCTAGCACTAGCAGACAGTGGCACTGTGCTGCAAAGGGGTTGGCAGTCATCCCGAATGCTGAACTTCAGCTCAGGCCTGGGAGAAGTGCTGCTGGCCCCGCTACCCTGTCTGCACCCTCTTGTGGGACGTGTTCCCCCCCTCCCCATCTCGGTTCAGGGCTCCTGCAGAGCAGTGACCACAGAGGGGACAAGGGCTCATCCGGCTGCAGACTTCGGGGGGGAGCTACAAGCAACCCCTTCCCTTGGAAAAAGTGGGGACACAGTGCTGTCTCAGCCATGGGACACTGTAGAGGTGGGGGACCCCCCCAGTCAGACCTGGACACCCCACACCTGTGGGGCCCAGGACACGCTGATGGAGGGATGTCCACTGGCAGGGAAGGGAAGGGTGATGAGGAGGGGAAAGGGCTGATGCTCACAGCTCTCACCGCCTCCCTGTCCTACACCCTGGGCCAGGGGTCCCCCAGAGGGGAAGCATTTCCTTTGGCATGGGCACATGCCTGCACCCATGCTGTGCCTGCTGCCATCCCTCTGTGTGGCCCTCTCCTTTCCCATTCTTCCCCATCTCCCGCATGGCAAGCCAGGATGCCTTTGTGCAGACCTGCCGTGCTGCAGGCAAAGGGCGAGTAGCAAGAAGCATCTCCTGGCCAGCGCTGACCCAATTGCTGGGGCTGGGGAAGGCTGCGTGTGTGTGATGGGCTCTCTCTCTGGCAGAGGTTGCAGCTGCAGCACGGTACCAGGACCCTCTTAGTCTTTCCTTTCCATCGGCATGTGTCTGGCTGGTTCTGCAAAGCAGCAGGTCAGAGTCCAACAGCTCTAGCCCATTTCAGTTAAACTGTTTCTTTTCCCCCCAATCAGATGTTGCCTTCTTTAATATCATCTGAAAGTCTGTCAAACTGTGTATATTCTTGTGAAACCTCTATACAGAAAGAGACAAAAGGAATCAGGGATGCTGTTAAAATGAAAGCCCTACTTTACATTTCAAATACGTTAACAGATTTTTCTCTTCTTTTTTTCTTGGATCTTTAATAAAAGCTTTTAAAAGACTTTTTTTGTTACTGGTGATTGCTTGCCAGGGGACGTGTCTATGAGGATATGAGAAAGATATTGCAGTCAGAGGTTGCCCCAAACTAGGCTCGACTTTCTGGGCTGGTGCTCGCCTGTTCCAGCTGAGTGGCTGCCTGTGTTGCTGTGGGGGAGGCAGGATGGATCGCCTGGAGAACCCAGGCACCGCGGCTGCGAGCATTTGCCTAATAGGCGCCTCGTAAATGCATCCTGGGAGCCATGCCTCTTCTCTGAGCAGCAGCTGTTTCTCTCCAGTAAGTATGTAAATCCCAGCACATTCCCAAGTGCAGGAGGTTTCTGTCAGGCTCCAGAGGCTGCACACTGGCACGGAGGCTGGGAGACCCCAGGGTAAACTCCAGTGCATCACAATATGAGCAGCATCAGGTGAAAGAACTATTCTTGGGCACTTGCTTGTGTTACAGGGTAATACTTTTTTTTTTTAAACACTTTGTACCATGCCAATATTATTAAAATGTTCTACTAGTCAGAAAAAGTGCAGCTTATTCTGAAGAGTACGCAGAAATTTAAGTACAAGAAATACATTTAATGATCTTGTAGACCGGGCTGGGGAGAGTGGCATTTATTCCATGCAGAGAGACAGACCCTGGCACAGCTTTGTCCCGGTCCGTGCTGTCTGCCACTGCCCTGGGGACACATGCGGTGGGTGGGAGCGGGCAGATGCCGTGTGAAGGGCACTCACACCATGTCCCACTGCATTTGCTTGACTCCCAGCGTGGTGGTAACTTGCCGCTGTGTGTCTGCCCCATAGCTGTCCCCTGCACACTGTGGGCTGGAAACTGCGCCTGCTGCCTCGGGGATGCTCCCAGCCCCTCTGCCCATTACCCTGGCTGGCAGGAAGTGGGGGGCACCTCCTTCGCAAGGAGGAAAATTAAATTCCTGATGAAACGGTGACTGCAGAGCTGTCTGGGAGCCATTCCTCGGCTCAACGATGGCCAGGCAAGCCGGGGGAGCTGCTCGCTGGCTGTCAGGCTGGCCAGCCTTAGCCATATTTCAGCACTTGGGGAGGGCAGGTTATTTCCCAGCTACTTGGCATGGTTGCAAAATTTAGTGGAAAAGCTAAAACAAACAGACTGTGGAGTGTCACATTTTGTTAGTGCTATGCAGAGAAGGGTTGTCAAACCCGCAAACAAGACACGGGAGAAGTCTGGAATCGACACAAACACTGATGTCTGTCTCTACTGAAAGTGCTCTGCTGCGAGCGGACATCGAAGCAGGGGCTGGGACACCTTCGCTTGCTGCCAAACTTAGTGTTAAAATCTGCAGCACTAACCAAGGCTGATGGAAGTGTATTTATTTAAATTGCCAGGATAAATTAACTTTTAAAGCCACAGCGAAAAAGTCTTAAAGTCTGTGCTGCGAATCAGGGGCATGAATATTCAGGCACATGCACTCATTGAATTAGTTTGTTGCAAACATATTTGGAGGCAGCTGTTCATTTAATAATCAGGGATAATCACAGAAATAGACGACCGGTTACTCCATCTAAATTGCATGGTTAAAATTATAATTTTATAACTCTATCTCAGCAATTAGATTTAATAGCTATGAAAATCCAGCAAAACCCAGTTGAGGGAAAGCTGTTATTCTTTTAATGCAGAAAAGCCAAGGTCAGATTCGGGCTGCCCCTACACGTAACCAGCAGTGTCTCCAGTGTCTGCATTGTTTCTGACACCCCCCCAAAGTGCAGGCGCGAGACTTCTGGGCCAAACAGTCCGATGCTAAAACCAGCCCAGGCAGGGGTTAATTTTCTTGGCATTTCTTGTCTTCATTACAATATTTGTCCCAAGAACAGATTAATTCCTCTCATTCTTTCTGCTTTCCAGCCTTTTGTCACGGGAATGCATTTCACAGGACTGTAATGTTTGATACTTGCTCTGAGTTATAGCTGTGCCGTACGCTGTAAAAGTTTGACTCTCTCAGTATTGTACATTTTGATTCTACCCCTGCAGGCTATAAACAACCCAAATTACCTCTTTCTTTAGCTTCCAAGAGGACTAATCCCCTGTCTAGTGCTTTATCAGTCAGTTGAGAAAGAGTGAGACCAACCTGCCAATCCAAACAGAATATATTGAAAAAATCATATTACCACAATGCAGAACCTTGCCGTAATTCACCGAACAGCTCAGCCGGTAAAAGCCTGATGCTGCGGCCGCCTCCGTTACTGTAATGAGACCAGCAGCAGATGCACCATCCATCCACCCATCCATCCTTCATGCCCCGTCAGCCTCTCCTAATGCACTGCACGGAACAGGGAGGGGCGGAGGATGGCAGGGGCGGTGGCAGACTGATGGCTTGGACCCTTTTTAACATAATAAACCCCATTTCGATGATGGACGCTGGGCTGCTGGTGGGCTCTTGTGGTCCCTCCACCTCTGGGTGGCCGGGGTTGAGCCCGCTGTGCACGGCAGGAACGTGGGCTGGAGCGGGTGGTGGGTCCGTGCTGGGGAGGCACCATCTGCGGGGTGGGGAGCTCCCCGAGCCACTTCCCGCTTGTCACTCCATCCTGGTCAGGTCTCACTGGGTGGATCTGGGGGCTTCTCCTGCATTTCATCCCCCTCCTCCAGCTCGCAGGTGGCCTGTTTCTGAACGGCATCACGTGATGTCTCCTGCTGGGTGGCAGCATCCTCAATTTTACTCGGGCTGCTTTTACGGTCCCTGCCCTGATGAGCTGATCACCCCCAGCCCCTCGGTGAGCAGGGGAGGGTGACTAGAGCAGCATTGCGGGGCCTGGCCTGCTTTTCCCTAAATCGCCACCCCAGCATCCCTGACAGCCCAGCTGGGGTGCAGTGCTGCTGGGGACGGGCAGGATGCGGCCTCTGCCTGGGGAGCGGCAGGGGGTGCCTCCGCCTGGGGAGGGGGCTCTCCTTGGAAAGGGAAGCCAGTATTCATCAGAGCTGCTGCAGGAAGAGCTGCACTGGCCGGTAATGGTGCCCTCCAGCCCGCGGCAAGTGGCTCATTGGCTCAGCTGAAACTCCTCTCCTCTCAAGCACTGAGGCCAGTGCGGGTTGCTTCAAGGTTTAACGCTTTATTAGAAAATGAGAGGTTAGAGCATGTTCCAGAGGAGAAGGAAATTTATTGTTGCCCTGGCCCTGCAGCAAAGCAAAACTCAAATAACCCAGATGCAGGGAGGACTATAAATCCCCCACTGGCAATCACACTGCTAAAAGGATGGTGACAGCCACAGCACAGTTTGGCCAGTTAATATTTCTCATATCTGAGAGAGAAAAATAGCAATATTTAAAATGATATGTCTGCCGAATTATGCAAAGAAAAAAAAAAGAAAGCTGTAAGCCCTTCTCGACACTCGGCCACAGGAGGTGCAGGTTTGCAGAGGGCTCCCTGGGAGCAGTGGAGAGTCCCGGGGGTCTCCTCCCCATTGCCCTCCTCTGCTGAGGGACCCCTTTGCTGCCTCCAGGCAATCCTGGGCAGGTGACAGCTTTCTGCCCAGCCAACCCTGGTGCGATTTCCTACCTTGTACTGGGTGAAGCTGACTCAGCCTGGGTTGATCGTTTAGTGAAAGGGAGAGCAAGATGGGGACAGAGAAATTGGGAAGGAACGAGTGCTCCAGCAGACACCAGGCAGGTGGTTAAAGCACTTGAGGGATGCGAGAAGGTGGTGTCACACTGGTGTGTGTCCAGATCGCTGTCCAGGTGAGGCTGCACCACCGCAGCCAGCTCACCACAGGGGCAGGTATGAAGAGAGGTACATTTCTTTCCGGCTCTGGCTGGTACCTCTGCAGTGGGATGGAGAGGGTTATCATCATCCTAAGAGCTCTAAGTCTTTTTTCCATTTAAAAATGTAATTATGAGAAACTTTTACTTTCTAATTTTTATTTTTAGACTGCTGTTGTTTTGAAGTCATACTTGTCCACAGATTAAAGGTCCTTAGGTGATGGTCCTGGGAACAGCAGGGAACAGGTAGCAAAGGAAGCATTTCAGCTTGATAGACCCTATAAATTTCCAGTGTATGTTTTTGTTTTATGCTCCAGGTGAAGGGAGCAGAAGTCATCAATCCTCCCTCCTGGCTGACCCTGAACTGCTCACACACAGGCAGGCCAGGCAGCATCTGTCTGGGACATCCCTGATGGGGATGAAGGTCGGCGAAGATCCTGGGCTGTTCTGGTCTAACAAGTTTGCCTTTAAAAACTGATTTTCCATAGGCAGAAAATGCAAGCCGCTGAGGGCATGCCAGGAGGGGATATTTGGATCTTTCTGGTCTGACATCTGAAATAACTCACCATTAGCCTTAGCAACGCTCTGGTGTTGGCGTGGGCTCCCCCCAGCACAGCCACCCGCTTTCCCCGCAGATGCGCAATTCGTGAGCTTTCACATCTCTGTCATTAGCCCGTTAATCCAACACCTTGCTCCAGCCTCGCACCATGGTGAGGATTTATGGTTCTTACAGACCAATTTCATTATCCCGGGGGGAAAATCAGCATCTTGTTATGGATAAAATGACAATAAATGAAACGGCCATTAATTTACGATCTTGCCACACAGTGGCACTCAAACAGATTCCCATTAATGGCTTGTTATTATCACCTCCCATACAGGGCTAATAACAGTTCATGGGAAAAACTGCACCTGAGCCCAGGGAAGGCGCTGGCTGCTGGGTGTGCGGGACCCCCGGCCCTGTCCCGCAGCAGCAGGGCAACCCCAGCCCTGCTCTGGGGCTGGTGGGAGCCGGGGAGAGGTCGGACACCCATCACGCTGGCCCCCATGGGAAAGCAGCAGCCAGGCCCTGCTTTGGGCCCTTGGGACCCGCTGGCTTTCTGGAGGAAGAGGTGTCTCAGTAACAGATGCTGACGCTGTGCCTCCTTGGGATTTTTAATTCAGAGCCTTCTTTTGCAAAGGCAAAGTGAAAAGCGAGGCTGGGCCGGCTATGTCCTCCTGGGAACAAAGGGACCAGGGGCACATTCACAGGGGGATGTGCTGGGCGGCGGGGAGCCTCGTCCCGCTTTCTGCTCCTTCCCTTTGCACTGCGGACAGTCCCAGGGGGTTATCGCCTGCTAACGAGCAGCTCCGTTAGGCAGCAATTTGATTTTTGATGCATGTTAATCCCACCCATGGCAAATGAATTTGCGGACTGAGGCAGGCAGGATCCCTGCCCGGCTGAAGGATGTGGCAGCGGGGTCCCCACGGTCCCCTGAGAGCCCAGCCCTACCTGTTGGCATCAGGCAGCAGGAGGGGAGACGGAGCCATGCCACAGCAGGCGCAGTGCTGGGGAGCTGCACTAGCAGAGATCGATCGGCCGGGGATGGAAGTTGCCATACAGAAAGGGGAGGAAAAGCTGCCAGCTGGGAGATCGTCCAGGGAGTGGTGTAAAAAGCTGATTTTTCTGTTTGCTTGCAGCTCAAAAAGCCTGGAAACATTGGCTTGACATTAAACAACTTTTCAAAAACTTCAGCAAAGCAAAAAGCACTGTAAAATGTGAAACAAAGGCTAACCTTTCTATGTGGTCGAAGTACTTAATTTGTTCCAGAATGAAGAACCTAATTTCCTTACTGAATTTCTACTTTTTAAGAACATGAAGTGGTGTCAGATGGAAAAGCTTCAAAACTTCTGCTTAAAATACTGTCCTTTTTAAAGCCAAATAAACTGGCAAAACCCAACTTAATCTGTAAGAAGTTCAGTGATCAAATTTGCTTCTTTGCCAGAAAATGTTTCATTTGAAGAACTTCTGGCTGCTTTCTCATGCCTGTGTGGATCCACGTACTCAGAGCTTGCTGGGGACTGCACCATCCCAAGCCTGGACATGATTTTGCAAGAGCCGCACACCTCCCACCAGGCAATGCGAGCATCTCCTCGTGCACTGCCTGTGCACCCTCCAAACTCTGCTGCAACTCCCACTCCTGCTGCCAAGAGAGGGAGAGTGGAGGGTGCATTGCCAGGGACAGGAGAGCCCTGCGCCTGGGCAGAGTGCTGTGCCTGGGGCTGAGGGCAGCCGGCACCAGGGCTCTGTACCACCATGCTCTGAATAGCCGAATCCGCTGCTTCTGCTCTGGGTAAATTATGTTTAATGTGCATTTTGCTAAACACATTTTTTGCTTGATGAGTGAATATGCCAGGAAGTGGCCTTCATAAACACTTTTTTACAGTAATATAACAGTATAAATAAATGCTCCAGTGTATCTCCCAGTGTCACCTTTATTTACATTTTAAGTGACCTGTTATTATTGACCCCTCTGCCATAAATGCCTAATTGAGAGGAGGCCACTGAGCAAGCAGAGCCAATGTGAAAGTGCATTATGCTAAATAATTCATAACGAGCACTGTGGTTGTTACAGTGATATATGTAAATAGGGGATCCTTATTTTTTAACTTACAGTCTGTGTTCGTTTATGAATTTTAAAAGGAGAACGTCTTCATTCTCTAGTACAGAACTGAAGAGTTTCTTTTTCCCTGAAGTCCCGTCCCCAGTAGTCAGCTTCACAGGACTGACTGTGAGACTGGAAAAAAAATGTGCTCATGGACCTCTTTCTGCATTAGCACATTTTATATCTATTTATTCCTATGTTTTACCTGTGGCTTGGTGACAGTCTTTGTGGGTGCCACCTTCAGATCCAGAGGGTGGAAACAGTCACCTGGGGGTGGGGGTGCAGCATCTGCATGTTGGGGCATCAGCAGAGCATCCTTCCCTGATGTCCGGCTGCAGAGACCTCAGCCCTAAAAATCCAAGTCCGAGAGTCTCTCCAGCTCAGTGAAGACACCTCTTCTGCAGGGAGGGACTTGTAAGTGAGCCAGTTTGCAGCCTGGACAAAAGCCATGCAAGGTTCCCAGGCTCTTCCTCTGCAGCCCTGGGGTTGAAGCACTTTGCACTTGTCAGGCAGAGCAGAGCACCCTGGTCCCCGGGGAGCACACCTGGGCTTGTGTGGCGCTGAGATTCACCCACTTGTTACAGCTCACATGAGAAAAGTACTTCCCCTTTATTCCACCTTTTAATTCAATATCATGTTTTCTTTTCCTTTGTTATGAGAGTGGGATGAGAGGAGCTCCCAGACTGTCTCTTCAAGACAATTTATTATTTATTCATTCTGTTTCTACCTTGTTTTTCTGTCTCTCCTTATTTGAGAATTTTTCCAGTCCTTGATATTATTCTTGTCCTTCTCTAGTTTTCATCTATTCCTACAATACCCTCTAGAGAGAGGGTAATCACACCAAGAAAATTGACTTACTTTCAATGGCAAAAAAGCTTCATTAAAACCCAGTTAAGGTTCCCAAAGGTACCTTCTGTTCCTCAGAAATATTCAGCAAAACTCATACTTCCAACAACAGGCACTGAGGAGTTTTGATACTGCCCAGGCAAGGCTGCAATAGCGAATGAGCTCCTCTGCCCTCTTGCACTGGCATGCAGGTGAAGGCAGGCTCTGCAGTCAAGCGCTGCTCGGGGAATCACCCTCCATAACGCACATGGGCAGTGATTTTATTTCCCCAGAGTTTAGGGTGCTGCCTACAAGCCTGGCAACTTCACTCTGGGGCTGGGAGCTCTCAGGACCACCCCCCTGACTTCCAGGCCATCTGGAGGGGCTTTTAGCAATCCTGCCTTCTGACCAGAAAGGCTTTGCAGACTCGGGTACAGTGCCGCTGGGGTGCACCTTGCTGTCCTCCGCGTGGGGCTCACCCTGCCCGTGCTCGTGTCGTGGTGGGGCTCAGAGGTCCCCACAGGGCCTCCTGCCCTGGAACCTGACCCACCTGCAGGAGCCAGGGCAGTTTCTTCAGAGCTTTGCAGGGTGTGAGTGGTGGTCAGGCCTCCCTCCCCTGTTTGTAGCTTTGCATTTGCAGTGCCCATGTGCACCCCGTTCCTGTGGCCAGTGTGGTTGCCCCTGAGGTGCTGCTCTGCTCCTGCTCGCCTAAATTGGTGTCATATTGGCACATTTTGTAAATCACTGCTCACCTTCCCTGCCCTTTCCAGTTCATTAACATGTTTGTTAACAAGCAGGACCGACTGCAGAGGCTTTACACCACTGCTGCTAACACATAGTGACATAGAAATGGATGCTGCCTTCTGCCACAGCAGAAGCCTTAGGGTGAGCAGGGCATGACTGCCTTCTGGTTGCCTCACCAGCACCAGTTAACCAGGCTGGTGGCATTAGTGGGGTAAGCATTGCCCGTGCATTCCGCATGGGGAAGCAGTGGTGCGGAGCAACTTGTCCACAGCAGTGCAAGACAAGTCAGTGGTACTGGGGGCACAGAGAGCACATCTCTGGTGCTGGGCTTCGTGCTTTAACCGTTCAGGCCTGCCTTTTGTCCAGCAAAATCCCTCGGCGCTTGCAGGGCAGCTGAAGGAGGGGAGCCGTGTGGCCACCGTGCGCCGGGGCAGCTCCGGGCTGGGGTCGAGGAGCTCCCGGGTGCCCGCACATCCCCCCTCTGTCTCAGCCTGCGGCAATACGGAGCCACTACGGGGGGGGGAAAGTAAGGGGGAACTGGGAATTTCCCCTCTGCCGTAGCTGTTCTTAATGGAGCCTGAAAGTTTTCCTGGGGTTCAAGTAACACCAAACCAGGTGTCTGTGCAGTGCTCCCCGCAAGCACGGCAAAGAAGCTGTGATGATGGTCAGGGTGCACGTCATTTGGATACAGCAAAAGCCTTAAAAGCGTCGTCAACAGCGCGGTCCAAGCCTCCAGCCTGGCCTCTCCTGGTTCTGCTCGGCTTTTTGAGGGCAGGGGAGGACGCAGCAGCCGGAGCGGAGGGGCAGCGCGGCAGGAGCCGGGGGCTGCCCCACCGCGGGGGCGGCAGATGCTGGAACGGGGGAGGGAGCCCGGCCCGGCTGCTGGGCTGCTCCCGGCTCGCCCCGGTGGCCAGCGGTGCTGGGGACCAGCTCGCCAGGTAGGGTGCTGTCGTGCGTGGGCTCCCGCCGGGCTGTTCGTGGGTGGGGTGAAGGGCTCCCGCTCGCTGGGGGGGGCTCAGCAGGAGCAGTGTCCTGCAAAGGCCCCTGGCTGCTCCTGGCATCACAAAACAAAGCTAAAGCTGATGGCGCCTTGAATGGTGCCGGCTCTGCAAGCGACGCTTCCCAAACCCCGACCTGAGGGGTGCTTCAGGAAGAATAAATTATGCTTGTGTAGTATTGCCCAAGAAGGGCGAGGCTGGAAAACTTGCCTTAAAATAACTTAGAAAGTCGGTCTCTTTCCTCCTGCAGCAGAGGAGTAATTACCACTTTGTAAAGCTTTTAATTTTTTTAACATTGCATATAAATACTGCTGCTCAAGAGTTCAGAGGCAGGGATTTTAAATCTAATCCACATTTAACAAGGCTATTAAAGAAAATGTTTAAGCTGCCAGAATTTAACTGATTACAATATTTAATAAATCTTACCCGAAAAAAAGATGTCTTTAAAAAAAGAAAAAAAGGAGCCAAGATCACATGGCTTTTATATATGCACTACTGAGAATGCTTTAATGGGAAATGGAAACCCAAAAGATGCCATAATCCTGCCAAAAAGGCCCAAATGTATTATAAAAATGTTTAAAGCTCCATTTGAGTTTTTCTAATTAACTTGATAATGACACCAGCATCCTCTCTCTATCAGTCTCCTGGAAGATCAGATGCTTCGCGATTGTTAGAGCAATCTTAACAGTGGCAGGAAAAGCAAGGGTTTTTTTCCCTTCCCCAGGAGGCCATGGCGTTGCTTTTGAAGCTATCCTGTGGCTCTGGGGCTGTGCGTGGCTGTAGCATGCTTGGATCATGGTGGAAATGTGCACTCCAGCGAGGAGCTGGCCACTGACGTCCGCAAGCCCCCTCTGTGCAGGATGTGCCCTGCCTGCCCCGTGCCCACCCACAGCTGGGAGCACTGCAGGCAGTGGGGTCTTTCTGCTGGCAGTCAGCTAAAGGCAACAGGCAAAAGCTGCTTCTTCCCAGAAGCTCTGGGCAGGGGCCAGCAGTGCTCGGTGCTGTTTCCCATGTCCCTGAGAAGCTACTGTGTGCCAAGAGCTCTGCTGATGCCAGTGTGCGAGCACCCTCCCCTCATGCATAGAAGTGCCTGCTGGACACCTGCAGCCAAGGCACTGCGCTTGCTCTGCCTGGGCAGGGGGCAGCTGGAGGGCTCTTTCTTGGCTCTTCTCTCTCCCCCTGGCTGGTGAGAGGGGCATCAGGTTGCTGGTACAGAGGTGCCAGTGGAGAGCTTACTGTTGTGAAGTGGCACATTGCCCAGCCAAACATGCCCTTGGAGCTTTCTGACAGCCCTCTGAAGCCCGGTCCCTGGGTGCAGGCCTGCAGCTTCTCACCTCCCCTTGCTCTGCAACACACTCAGAGATTTTTGTTAGTTTTAAGACATGAGTCTCTTAAATCCTCTGGAAGAAGGCAAATGAGGGCAGCTGCTTGGGCTCCTGGCAGATGCTCAGCCTGTGTTTGGATGGGTGTCTGCAGCGCCTGTTTCTGCAGGCACAACAGGAGGAAGAGCCATGTATGGAGCCAGAGGGATGCTGGTGTGACCTGGGAGTGAGGGCAGCTGAGCTTTGGGTTCAGCCTTTACTGGAACAATCTGGGACTGAATGCGTAGTGAGTGCAATGTCTGCAACATCACCTGTGGCTTGTGGTACAAGTCCCAGGGGTTCTCTAAAAGGGACAGGACTCTGCCAAGCAGCCCCACATCAGCTGGACCTTCTTGTCCTTTTTCTGCAGGTCCTGTCCTGTTCTCACAGACAGTGCAGCGTTCCTCCAGGGCAGGCATAGACTTTGACAGAGCATCAGTGCCTGGATGGGCTGGTGGGGACAAGCCCAGCAGGCAAATGGGGGCAAGGGGAACCGGGTGTCTGCACGGAGGTGTCAGTCTGTTATGTTCTTCAAACACAAAGGCATGCAAACAGGCCCTGGTGTTAGGTGCAGGAGAGGACCCTTGTTGGAGCCCTCGCTGTAGCAAGCAAGCTTCTGGTCTTGGTGCTGAGGCTGCTCTGAAAAGGGGGAAAGGCATCCCAGTGAATTAGCAGACATCCACAATTTGACGCTGCATTCCTTGTTGGCTGAGTCAGAGAAAGGCCCCCGAGGTGCAGTGTATATCCCATAGGAGATATTAACTAGAAAATGTGAGGTCAAGGTAGAGCCATATAATTTCATGGTTGAAGTTTCTGGGCTGCAGCAGACACCTTACTGATAAGGTGCTCGGTATTGTAGCAGAAATGCCACTGAAGGAGTGCTGAATGCATTTGGGGCAGAGGCTCAGCCCCAAACACCTGGGTGTGTGTCCTGAGCTCTGGGAGCGGCAGGATGCCATCTGGAGCTCCAAGGATCCCATCTGGAGAAATGCTTTGGGGGGCTCACAGCTCTCTGCGTCCTGGCTGGCCCATGTAGGGTGCCTGCCTCTCCTGACACCAGCACCTGGGGAGTTCTGCTCTTGCTCCCAGCCTGGGCAGAAAAAGATGGTGCTGAAGCAGTACTGAATCTCCAGATGTCCACCAGAATGGACCTGAGATCATGAGTTGATTTCCAGGGCAGCTGCTGCCATTCACTTCCTTTGCTAATCTGGTCCAGGCTTTGCTGTTCAATAGCAGGCATCTTCTTGAGCTTTTCAACTGTGTTTTGTGGCTCTTGTTCCCTCCCTACAACTGTCACACCTTGCTGTAGCATGGGAGGGGAAGAGATGTGATATTCCTGCTGTGTCTCCCCAAAGCTGCATGAAGAAGTCCTCCTCCATGCTCCTAATTGGTGCCTCTGTTTGCACGTCAGCCTGTTTGGCCACCACCTCACGCTGGGACCTTATGCTGTGTTGCTTGTCAGTGCACCTCGACTGCTTCGCAAGGTCAGTGCTGTAGAGGAGGCAGCTCCTCCTGCAGGAGCTGTCTCCGTGTCCGGCTCCCAGTGCCCAGGTCCCGTGCGGCAGGGCTGCCTGGTGTGCCCATGTTGGTGACAAGGCTGAGCAGCATCCAACCCCTGCTTGTCCTCAAGAGGCAACTCCTTGATGGGGATTCCTCATTCACAGACGCTTCAGCTGCTGCTTAATCCATTTAGCACGGGCTCTGGTATGGAGTATGATATTTCACTCAGGATGGCATGTGATGCAGTGCCAAACACCTCACAGAAGCCTGTTACATCAGTGTAATTGCCTTAATCAGCCCAACTTGTAATCTCATCGAAGGAGGAGGTGTGGATTGTTTGACAAGGCCAATTTTCCACTGCTCCATGCCAGCTGGACTTATCCCTGCTTGTTAAATCTTCATGAGTCCCCCAGTGAGCTGTCCTGTTGTTTTCCCTTGAGGCTCCAGTCACTCCCCAGAGGACTCTTTAACTCCCCTGTGGGTAGCTCTTCTCTTCAGCCTTTTTAAATATCAAGCTCCTCATTTGTCCCCTTATAGTTTTCTGGAGCACTGCAATTCCCCCCCAAGCCTGAATAGAAATGAGCAATGGGCTGGACACTTTTTCCTTCTGCCTGTTCCCAGGTTTCATGGACATGAATTTTTCAGGCATGGGACACTGTGAGAATTGTTATAGTCACTGTCATTGTGACATCCTCAGCTAGTCACTGATTGAGAGCACTTACCCATGTGTGACAAACGGGCACAATGGTTCTGAGTGCAGAACAAATGTACCTGCTGAATATAAGTGGAAGAGGTACATACAAATTGGCATCTTTGCTATCCCCCTAGAAATAGAATCTGCCACTGTTGAAATTTGTCACCAAAAATCTATCTCCTTTTTCTTACCCCTGTCAGAGTATGTTCTGCTGTCCTTTAACTTTTGTCTGTTCCCGAGAGCTCCTGACTTTGCCTAGTCAGCTATTGCCTTCCTCCCATCTGTGTGGGCACCTGTATTTCCAGTTGCTTCCTCTGCTTCCCCAGGAGACAGTAGAAGCCCTTTAACCAAAGTTGTGGTTTTCTGCCTCTCCAGTCACCTGCGAGGTGCTCAAGCACAGCCAGACCGGGGCTGCAGAGAGATGCGTGTGGGGCATTGGGACCAGACATCCTCACAGCGCTGGCTGCAGTGGCAGCAGCGCATGGCTTGCATACTTCAACTATTTACATAACGTGCCTGCAGAACGTGACGGATGTGCCTGTAATAGATGTGGGGCATGCCCGGTGCGTGGTCACAGCACTCCTTTACAAGTCTTTAGTGACAAGTGTTCAGACACATTCTTGTACTGTACAAATTGTCTAACACTTGAAGCTGTCAGACACAAATTCATTAGCCAGGTATATTTTGAAGATATAATCTCCAGGACCCAGCAGTGCTGCCTGCAGTGACTCTGACAGCAGTGACAGCGGCTCCTTGGGACTCTGCCAGCCATCATGCTGTCGCCCCGTACCCTGCTCGCCCACCTCGGGGCTCCTGTGTGGCAGCTGCCCCCCCCAGCCCAGTGCTGTTGTCCCATGATAGGGTTTCATTTCTCTAGTTTCTCCTCTGGCTCAGTGAAATTTGATTTGCTGTGCCACATCTCTCAGCAATGTTAATCTGCATTATTAAAACTGAGATTTAGTAGTGCTTAAAGTTCTAATTCTGAAGCTTTTTCTAGGGCTATAGATCTGTTTCCTTGCCATGGTTCAGCACTTCAATCCTGCAGCACAGTGTGCCTGGCTTAGAGCTGTTGTGGGAAGACTTTACAGTGCCATGCATCTGCGCCCGGGACAAATTTGGCCCTAATCAGGCTCTCCTTGCTCGGCATTTTGTTCCTCAAAGGCCAGCTTTGTGTGCGATGTGCAGGCTGTCTTGACTCCGTGTCAGGAAGGGTCTGCTGGCCAGGCAGCATCCAGGTGCTGGGTGTTTCTAACGTGGCTTGGGAGGCATCTCTGCAGCCATTTGACAAGTGCCCCCAAAGAGAGCCCAGGAAAATGGATCTGGGTCTGCAGCAAGTGTTGCTATAGGCTTTGGGTGAGATGCAAAGGCAGTGCAGGGTTAGTGCTGAAAGCAGTGGAGAAAATGACTGCTATTTATGAGCATCTGCTGTCTCTGGTCTGGGCAATGTAAAGCAGCTCTGACAGCACGTGGCTGACTTGACAACCGTTGAGGTATTCGCCTAATGCAGCAATTCCACAGCTTCAGTGGAATTCATAAAATGTGCCTTGACAGATTCCCTGAATCATCGCAGCAGGATGCCTAACCCCTGCGGAGACTGGGAGCGGAGCGTTCCCCTTACAATAATAATTGTATTTCTGAAGCGTGTCTCTCCTGCCACGCTGCACGGGGCCCAGCGGAGACAGTTTTGAAACCAAAATCTGTTGAGGAGCGTGCTGCACCCACCGTGCTCGGTGCATGTGCCCAGCACCCGCTAAGCCCCAGGGGAGCACGGCACAGGGGCACCCACCTGCAGCAGGATCTGCTGGAGGATGGCTCGTCCCACGGCAGCTGCCCCTGTTCCCTGAGCAGGACCGTGCGTGGTGGCAGGGTGGCAAGTGATGGGAGGGGGGCGGGAGCCAACGGGAGAACAGCTCCTGTGTGCAGGGGTGTCCCTGCTTGGCACCCCCTCCCTGACTGCCTGCCAGAGCTGAAGGGGTCATTGCCCCCCAGGGAGCAAACCAGGCCGGTGGTGGCAGGGGGGAGGACAACACTTCTCAACAGGCTCTCCTGTGTTGGCTGCTGCAGCCCATCAAGTAGGAAAAAGCTCTGCTAACTGTTCCTCCTGGAGGAGAAATAAGCCTTTTTAGAGATCTATAAAACGCTGTCATTTTGTAAAGAGTGGATGGTGAAGCTGCTGTGTACTGTCTCTCCCTACACTGATACTGATGCCCTGGAAGCAGCAAGTCATGGCATGAGAGGGCTTCTTTTTGCTGGGGGTCAGCATGTGAGTTGGGAAATGAATGGACAGTGTTCCTTTCCTGGGGATACATGAGATCTGCTGCTGATGGCTCTCCTGTCACTGCTGTGGGTTAATCATTCAGCAGCAGCATCTTGCCGCTCTGAGACAAAGATTTCACTTGTGCTGAAAAACAATAAAAGACCAACGGAGGAGAGCATCTTTGAGAACAGTAGGCAAAGAAAAATGCTAGCAATTTTGCATTTAAAAAAAAACAAACAGTTTTTAACTGAGTTCTGATACCTCTCTGTGGAAAATGGCTGTGGGAACTGTGTTTCCTTGTTCTGAATTTTGCCTTGAATAAAATAAGACAAATATTACAGGAAGTTTAAAAACAAACAACCTTTTCTAAAAAGCAGAGTTTTTTAAACCACAACATCCCCTCCAGTGCTGCTGGCTGCGCAGGGGTGGCCGGGACCCGTGGCTGGCAGGAGCTGTGCTCCCAGCGCAGGGAACCAGTGGCTGGATGCGGGTCCTGCTCCCTGTGCTACTGCACATCTGCACCCCGGGGAACGGCCGTGTCTCAAGCTCCCTGTCCAGATGAGCTCCGCGGGGCCAGCTTCTCTGCTGGCCTGAGTACCCCCAGGGGTTTCCCTGGGCCCTGCGGCTGTGGGGGGAGCAGGGTGCTCCCCTCTCTGTGCCATGGTCTGCAGGCTCTCCAGCCCCCCTGGACCTGGTGGTGAACCGTAGCCTCCTAGACCTCATCCGTGGCATTCCCTGCCTCAGCATTACCTCCTGGGGGGGGGGTTTCAAACTGTGTTTGCATGTGTTAAAGAGGCTTCACGTATCGTACAGGGATAGATATGTTGAAAAACAAGATAGCGATGCAAGTGTTGAGCCACTTTATTGGCTCATTCACTTATTAGTGGACGTGGCTCCCTTCCTGCTGTTTGTGCTCAGAATGGATTTTTATTGCTTAATTCCCTGTAAGTGAAGTGGTAGCAAATTGTAAAATCCTATTGCTTAACATGTAGCATTAAGTATTGAACTTGCAAAAGAATCAATTACAGGTTTGGTCACTGATTAGCTTGACTTTTTATGGAATTTAATGCCAAGTCTCATTATAATTCTGCTCTTTAATTCAGGAAATAAAGCACGTGTGAGGGGGATAATGGCTGTGAGTGGCTCTGTTCCAGCTTTCCCGCTGGTGGGATGCTTAGTAGCATGCTCCTGGGAGAACCTGCAGAGCCAGCGGTGGGGAGGTGACATC
Organism: Haliaeetus albicilla; assembly: GCF_947461875.1. NCBI lineage: Eukaryota > Metazoa > Chordata > Aves > Accipitriformes > Accipitridae > Haliaeetus > Haliaeetus albicilla. The sequence continues at coordinate 26,044,757 of NC_091504.1, read as the reverse complement.
CAAGCCGTGCTGCCTCTGGAGCCTGCTCCCCATCTCCCCATCAGGACAGGGCCAGCCCTGGGGCTCTTTCGGGGTCCCCCAGTCCTGCAGAAGACATGCCTGAGAGTCTGGCTCTTTGTTTCTCTGCCCTGCTTTTCCTGCCTGTGAAGGGACCAGGGGCTGGCTGCATGGTTCAAGACAGGGGCTGCTTCGTGAGCCTCATGCAACTTTATGCATGTCCTTCCCATTTGTCTTGCAATTCCCTGCAGGCTGGTGAGAGGCAGAGCTGCCGAGCTAGCACCTTCCTTAGTGGGAGGCCTTGTAACCTGCTCCCCAAGTACGGGGCAGCATCCCACCTTGCAACCCAGGGAACAGCCCACAGCGTGGGCATTGCAATCAGACTTTGGTTATTTCATTACTACCAAAGCCTGGGTGCAAAGTAACTTACATTTGGCATCTGAAATACTGATGGGCCCTCAAAGCCTCCTCCCTTGGGGGAAATGGGGTAGGAAATGGCTCCAAGTGGTTTGCGGGAGCCTTTCAGCAAAGGGCTGAGCCAGAGCCATGCAGCAGAAGACTTGAGCTTTGGTCGGATCACTGGAGTCCATCAAGGACCTTGAAAAGCTCTGTCTGGCTTCTGGTAAAATATCCATGTAATGACTGAGGGCAAGTGAAATATGAGGAGGTGTCTGAGCCCGAGTTAAAAATCCTAGCAGAAACATTTAAATCAAACCTTCAAGGAAGGCGGTGCAGAGAAAGCTATGCTTTTCTCTTGGGGATGGGGTATCAGTGCAGCACCCCAGCAGACCCAAAAGGGATGAGCTGTGCTGGGGGCAGCCTGCATTTCCCTCCTGGCATCTCTCAGTGCTGCCAGCGAAGGTGGGGAGGGCTTCTGCCAAGCTGCTTTCCCCCTCCTGCTTCTCTCTGACTTGCAGCAGCGCTTGTCCTGCACGTGGCTGCTGTTGTCAGTCCCAGTCCGTGTAAAACCCCTCTGGGAAAAGGACTGTGGACTGTAGCAGGGCAAAGAGGCTTTGCAGCATCTTGGGCCTCCTAATTCCCCGTGTGGGCTGGGGTCCCATGGGGCTGAGCCCCCCACCTCCCCTGCCCTGCTGCTGTGGGCTCGGATCGCCTGCAGGCTCCTGGCTCCCCTTGCCAGTTGCTGCCTTTGCTGATGGACAAGTGCAATTGGATTTCCAAATTACACCAGCCCGGATTAGATTCAATATCCCTTTTCTCTAGCCAGACAACCCTTTAATTCCTTTTCTTTCGATTGCATGGGGACCCTTCCGTGCATTTCAGACCCTTCGGCAGGAAATCTTTTCTGCACGGAGGCTGCCATGTGCTGCCACTGCAATAAACCAGAGACATGGAGCTCCAGCACAAATAGCGGGAGACCAGCAACTTTTCCCTTCCAGCACTGAGATTTCTGGAGACTCCTTCTTATCTGGCTGAGCTTATGCCCCTTCCAGGAGAAGCTCTGCTAGCATACTAATTTATAGCGTACTTTAGCAGTCCCCCTACATCCTGAGCGAGGATGGTTTGGGAAATTAAAGTTTGTAGGAAATACATCAAAATTCTGATGTCCTCAAGCAAGACATCTGTTTTTCCAGCCACCAAAAGGGAGGCTGTAACTAACTGCAGCAACTTGGGGGTCAGCAGAGAGAGGAGGGAGGGACAAGCATGCTGCCGGGGCTCGGGGTAGAGGGGGATGCAGTGCTTGCATCTCAGCGAGGGGGAGGTTTGGTCAGTGCCTGTGGTCTGTTGGCACTGGGAGCATGGTGCCTGCTGTGGAGTCACGTTACACTGTGCCTGCGCTGTGCTGGGCACGTTCCTGGTGCTGGCAAATAATAAATAACTATAATGATTATGAAAGCACTGTGCATGTGCCCCTAGGGCTCTGCAAAAAAACTTTTACATCAAAATCCAACCGGAACATTTTCCCCCTTGTCTAATTCACAAAATATGCCCATAAAACCAATAATTTATCTGTACAAGGGTAATTCCCTAGGTATTTAAACAAAGATTGATAGCTGCTGACTGTATCCCGTCCTAGCAGAGAGTGAGACCCAGTGGAATTCCTGGGACTTTGTGCAAATGCAGAAGCGTTTTGTTTTTGCATATTCAAAAATTATTACATGACATGATATGTACTACTTGGGATTAAACTCTGTGGTAGGTCTGGTCCTACCCCCAGCTGCGTCTCTGAATTTGCCTATGACATCCCTAGGCTCTGGGCCTGGCTCAGCTCCCGATTTTCAGGAAGGGAGCTGAGAGCAAGTGCTCCTCCCTGTCTCCAGGTTTGACTTTCATATCATGGCTTTTCAATGTACTTAAATCTGCGTGGTGTTTAAAATTCAGCTATGTTTGTCGGAATTCAATTACCCCTGAAGATTACACAAAGATTATCAAAGTTGTAAACAGCAGAATATGCTCAGAGATCAATGAAGCGCAACAAAGACCATATTTAACAGGAGAAATAAAAGTAAGAGCATGCTGGCAAACTCTGACAGTGGAGCGTAATGTCGCATCATCACGCTGAAGGTTGGAAAGTAATTGAAATCTATGTTATAGCACAATATATCCCTGCACAGATTTGCAGTCATGGAACACAATTTCAGCTCTAATATCCGAGCAATTCATTTGGTTTAAGCAGACCCAGGCTCTGAGGTGTTCTTATTAAGCATCGGTGCCGAGCACCCGCACAGGTTGCACGGCAGCTGCAGAGCTGCTGCCCATGCACATCCCAGCTTCCCCCCCTGCTGTACACCTTCCCCTGGCAGCCTGCCAGCAGCAGAAATGCTTCACAGGAGGAAATTCAGGATTTGGGGCAACAGGATGATTATCCTTAATACAAATGAAGCATCTTGCCATTTTTGTGGGGGGTTTTTTGGTAGGAAGGTATTTTCAGCTCTGCAGCCATGCCCACAGCATCGCTGTGTCAGGCGCTGGGGTCAGAGGTGTGCCAGCTGCCTCCACGGCCGCAGTGTGCGGGCACGGCTGATCCCTGTGCCGGCAGAGCTGCCCTGCCCTGGGGCAGTGCCCTGTCCCGGGGGCAATCCCCTGCCCTGGCAGAGGAGCTGCTGCCTGAAGAGCTTGAGGTGTCTGAGGAGCAGCAGGAGGGACTGAGGGTGCGGGGTCCCAACTGCCAGCCCTGTTCGGGAGCACGGCTGTCCCCTCTGCCCAGAAGGTGTCTGTTTGCCACGGGGCAGTGGGCCACGGCCCGTGGGACGCTGTGCTCCGTGGGACTCCTTCCCTGCGAGCACCCTTCCTTGCAGCACCCCGGCAGAGATCTCCTCTGGCCAGCTGCACCTCCATCATGTTTTGTGGCTTTCCATTGTCATTCTGGAGGCAACGCAGCCAGCTGATTTTTCTTCTCTGTAATATATTGCCACTATAATACCAAGTCTAGCAGAACAATGAACTCTGGAGGATGGAGATACCTTCCTCCTGTTTTGCAAACTAAACATAATTTTTATTTGTGCTCAGATTTGTGGCTGCTGCAGGGGGGAGCGTGGGGCAGGGAGGAGGGATGGCGCGGGCCAGGGGCCGGTGCTCCATCCCCGGGTCCTGCCCCACAGACCAAGTGCTCCTGCTCTGTGTGTCCCCAGCAGCATTGAGATTCAGAGGAGGATGCCTCCTTTTGTCAAACACCGCGGGGTTTCAGAAGAAACCCTTCAACCCAGATTAATTACTGTTATCTGTACCCACTGGGGCCGGGTCCACCTGCCTGTCTGCTGCAGCCAGAATGTGCTGAAATTCTCATTCCCTTTTTCCCTTTCTTTCTCTCTCTCTTTTTTTTTTCTTTTCCTATTTACTTCTGCTTTAATCTGCATATTATCATCAGTGCAAAGACCTCTGAAATAACATCTGACAAATGATGCCTATTAAAAAAAAACTCTGCACTGTCCTCTTTCACCGCCTTCCAATTTGGACTAGCACTATAACTATGCATCAATAGACAAGCAATATTATGTTAAGAACATGATAAAATACCGGCAGCTTCATAATGGCAGCAGCCAAATGGTAATTTCTGCTTCAGAAATTGGTCATTTATTTTGCTGGTCTGTTCTTACGTTCAAATTAGATGAAGTTTAATATACTGTAAAATTGAATGTATTCTATCCTTTTCAACAAATATGGCATGTATGAAATGATTTATGTGTCTTACAAACCTTAAAATGTTAAATAATCTCCTTTTTCCTGTGCCTTAAGTCAGTGATGCCAAATAGTTTAAGTACAGAGAAGCAAAACTTTATTAGCTCCCATCCTGATCATCACTTTATTTTGCTGCATTTACAGAGGCAGGAACAGTATTTAACATATTAGACTGAGTTTTAGAAGCAGCCATATTAATTGGTACATTAATTTTACCCTATTAACTGTAATTGGTAGGAAAGCAATTCTTCCCCGGTGAATGTTGTAATTTGTGTTTTAATTTTTTAATAAAGTCATGATGGCACTGCAGATGCCTAAATGAGGGTGCTCTTCTCAGCTCAAACCTCCGGCCACCACTGGGCTCCCCCTGGCCAGTGATCACGGGGCTGCCCCGTGGCATCCGGGAGCACGGGCCTGCGGCTTCGTGTCTGCCCAGCATCCTCCCTGGCCTCCGGCTCTGTCCCCCCGCCCATGGTACCCCTCAGCGTGCCCCTCGTGGGGATCTCAGGTCAGTCTTGTCTGAATCCGTGCCTCCTTCTGTGCTTCCCCTACAAGGGGGTCACAGCGTCAAGTGTGATGGGCTGGGTGGGCGTGAAGATACTGCAGGTCTGTGTCCGAGGTGTGCACCGGTGGGACAGTGAGGGTGCTAAGGCTTTGGTAACCTCCAGCCCTGACCAAAGCCAGGTGTGCCAGCTGCTCCTTGCACATACAAAGCCTTTTCTCCGGCCCCTGCTGTCACGCTTGTGCAGGATCTGTCCCAGCATCGTAACTGTGCACGCTCTGGGTTGCTCCAAGGGCTGACAGAGCTTCTTGCAACACCCTCCAGCTTTGCACACACGAGCGTGCCACATGGCAGAGTGGGCAATGAGATACTCCTGTAGTGATTTGGATGCAGCAGCCCTTAGAGAAATACCTGCTTTCCCTTGAGGTGAGAAGCTTGTCTGAATTTGAGCTGAATCTGATCTACAAGTTGCTTCCCATGCAGACAAGGATATCAGCTCCTTAATGGCATAAGGAGAAGGGAGACAACCTCACCCCGGCTGACATTGCCCTTCACAAGTACCGTCCCTGGGCTTCCTGCCAGCCCACGGGCGAAGCCGGCTTGCATGGTCCGGTGTCTCTGATGCATCTTGGAGCCGACAGCATGAGGTTCCTCTGTCTCCGTGGAGCCGAAACAAGCAGGGCTCTGACCCTCCCAGCTGGCGAGCGAGCTGCTCTGCTTGGGAGATGCAGAGCAAGGATTAGCATTCTAGATGGGTTCACTAAAAATTACTAACAATGTGCAAATCCCACCTTGATTTGAAAATAGGCATTTATACCTGTTAAATTCAAAGTTTTCGAGTGTCTTGTGGCATCCAAAGTTTGCAGCAGTAGCTTATGTATATTCAGCTTCCTACAAGGCTGGTGACAGCAGCTTCTCCAAAGTGTGGGGTGGTTGTTTTGATGGAGGCTGCCCTCCCCTGCAGGGTATCTGCTTGGCTACGGGTCAGAAAACAATTCCCCTTCCCCATCCTGACAGCACATTAAACCCTCTCCTAAGGTCTGGCCCCACATCCCAGGGAAATCACTGGGGCGACTGCCCTGGCTGTGGGGTGGGGTGATGGATGATGCAGAATCAGCCAAGGAGCAGAATGAGAGTGACTCCCTCCTGGCTTGTAGTTATTTAAAAACAACTTGTCTCCTTGCCCTTAGCCCTTTCTCTGTTTCCTGATCAGCAGCTTGTCCCTGAGGATAAGCCTCAGAGCAGCACAATCTCCTGCAGTCCTCTGGAGCTGCAGCCCTGTGCACCAGGATAATAGAGAAGCCTTTTATTCTGTTTATTTGCTCTATATAATTTTTCCTGCTCTTGCTGACCCTTCTGGGAAGCGTTCCACCCTTCAGTCTCTCTGCTGGGTGCCAGAATTGTTGAGCTTAGGCTATATTTGCATTTCATATCCTAGTTAAACCAACATCATCAAGGTCAGAACACACTGTTGAATTGGAATAGGCTACAAGACAGCATCCCCCTTCATGGCACAGGGGCAGCGCAGAAACCAGCCCTCCACTCCTGGGGACCACCTGTCGTTGCCCCAGCCTGCTCCCAGAAAAGAGGAAGGGGGCTTCTGCCCCAGGTACTGCCCACCCGAGCCCTGTGGCTAGAGGTGGCTGGGCAGGGGCTGCTCCGCTTTGCATCCTCAGGGTCTGCTTGCAGGCAGGTGCTTGCAGAGGCAGGGGCTCAGCTCTGGGGTTTGCAGCCCTGGCTCACAGGTCTAAGGGCAGAGCCCTTCGGTCAGCCCCTGCTCTGGACAAGGTGCAGGGGGAACGTGGGGGTTTTTAAGGAAGCGCTGAGGGACAGACTGCCTCGCTCTCCCCTGGGCAAGACTGGCTGCTCCAGCAACGTTCCCACGCTCTGGGGGCCTCCAGGGCTCTCGGGGCATGGTCAGATGCCTGCTCCCAGCCAGCTCCGAGCTGTGCTCAAGGCAGCACGTGTGCCTCGCACCCTCCTCTCTGGCCCGCTGCTGTGCCGTCCCTGATCCCCTTCCCATCAGCCAGGGAGGTTTCTCCACTTGGGCTGCCCTCGCTCGGACCAACCCATCCTGCAAACCTTCAGCACAGTGCAGCCATGGCCATGGACGACAGTCCCCACAGAGGAGGCACAGAGCCCACTTCTGTAAAAGCATATGAGGAGAAATAGGCAGAATGAGACAGAAAATTCAAGAAACATAAGAAGTAACCCTCCTGCTCCCTAAAGGTAGCTGGAATTTATGCCCCATTTCAGAGCATAACCTCAATGCAGAGATGCTACTGTGCATCTCCACATGTGCACGTGTGTTCACACAAACAGGCTTTAAAAGACAGCAGCTGTACAGAAAACAGAGCTACACTATAATGATTTTTACATCCGTGCACACAGTCTATCTTTCCTTTCATTAAGAAACATTTCTTACGGAAAAGTAGCTGGATTTCTGATGTGAAAAAACAATTCTGCTCAAGACTGAGAGCTGTTTAGAATAAGCGCCAGACACTGTGTGATGGAGACATTGCATGGAGACTTAATGCTGGTCACATCTCTCTTCTCTGCCAGTAAGTCAAGGATGTGTCTTTGCTATTGTATTTGGTGACTCATCTTTCAAATAATCATCTCTGGAAGAATTTCATGCCAAGATGAAAAAATGCCGGATCCCAGAGGTGTGTGTGTGTGTCCTTCTGTGAGCACAGCCTAGGAGGGAGCTGCGGGGCAGCTCCTCTCGTTCTCCCCCACAGGGGGCTGGGGTGGTGGGGGCACGGGCTGGCATGGTCCACTTGCCGGGACAGCACCTGCTTTGGGCACAGGGTGGGGAGGGAATGAACACAAATTCTGGCAGGAGGTAGTGCTGCCTTGTTCAGGTCCCACTGGCCCCTATTTGGCTGGAGAACAGGGTCAGGCAGGCACCCCCAGGCCACCGGCAAGCCCACGGCATGGGGCAGCCAGCGGCACTCTGCCACGTCTGCCCATGCCCACCTGCCTCAGGGCTGGAGCCATGACCGCATGAGCATCCTTCCAGCACCTGGAGGTTTCCCTCACCCTCTGAGCAAAATATGCAGATTAGCAGAATAAGTGAAGTGCTCTATGCTAATTAATTCAACAGACTCACTGTTCCATAACATCAAACCTACACAAGGAGGATGTGCTGGAATTAGCTTCCCCTGGAAAACACTTCCTCACCGCTTAACAAAAAGTTGCACAAACTTTTAAACACTTAACAAGAAGGTGAATACCAGAGAAGCTGTAGGTGCTGTGTGGGCTAAATCCAAGCAGCTGTGCCTACAGAGAGAGCAGGATTCCTCAGTGGCAGGGTAGGGCTCCAGCAGTAGATGTGAGCCTGGTGATGCTGAAATGTGCCAACAGTTTTTTATTTGTAACCCATAAGGAACCTGTAGTGTAAATGGCCCAGAAACGAGCATAGCCAGGCACCATGGGCTGCGAGTACCAGCTCCATCTGCTCCATATCTCATCGGGGCAGCAGCCACATGCATGGTACCGTCAGCATGCTCACAGGGGTGACAGAGTTGTCCTGCTCCAGGAAGCTTTAAAAGCAAGTCCGCAACCTGCCGCCTGTCAGGGGTAAGTACACCTGAAATGAAATCCAGTCCTGAATCATGTTTGTCTGGGCTGCTCTGTGATTTGGCAGGGATAAAACAGCCCTTAATGTGAGAGAGGATATAACATTGTGTGTCTTCGTAAATAGTGGGAGCACACTCAAATGCAGAAGTGTGCAAGAACCATCCTGGGACACTGCTTCTCTCTGCTGCCTTCCAGCTGTGTGGCTCCTTCTCCTTCTCCTGCTCCTTCTCTGCTGGGATACAGGCTGACACCTCCAGTGCACATGGGTCTGTCTGGACCCAGACTGTCCAGTGCTTGCCAAGGGAATCTGAAGGGAACTGCAAATACCACCTGAGAGCCCTACCAGAATGACTAATGGGGCCGTGGGTGCTCTCCAGAACACAAAACAGTAAAGCCCCGCAGCAGGAGCATTTGCTATCACCTGGGCATAGCTGGGAAGAGTGGATGGAAAAGACTGCTTCAAAAGCATGGAGAAAAAGGCTTTAGCAGAAATGATTTGACAGTTGCAATCAGGCCAAGAACTGAAGGAGCTAAGGAAAGAAAGATGCAGTTGTGTAGAGGAGGAAAGGTAGCAGGCAGTACACAGCTCCTAAGATATCCTCTGTACGAGCACACACATTTAAATCTCCAGAAGTCCTACATTCCTGCAGAGATCACTAGGCCAGCATGAGCACAGGGCTGTGAGTCTATTATTTGGCCTGGCTCTTTGATTATATATTCAAAATGCAAAAAACCTTTCCCACCTGAAAATGGGAATTCCACCTGACTGAGGCCAATGGTGCGACATTACACAGAGGGGCGACAGAAAGCTGCAGTTCCCAAACTGGCTGTGCGGTACACGAGGTGTATGGGCACACAAGAATGTCCTAAAAATGCCCGTGCTCTTGCAAGGCATGGGCTTTAATGGGAAGGCTGCATCTCTATCTATAATGTCCTCCAAGAAGGTGCAGTTCAGCTTGTTCACGGCACAGGAGGAAGTCTCCTCTGCTGCAGGGTTTGAGTCAACACTGAGTCTGTCTCTTCTTCTCCAGCACTGTGTGCTTGTTTGTGCCTAGCACCCTCACGAATGCCTGACCTGTGCGTGTTACAGTCATGACTCCAGCTCATATTGCTGTGTAGCTCTTGTTTTCTGTGTTTACAATAATAAAGTGGATGCTGCAATTTTTGACAGGACCTATGGCTGCCTTTCTGGTTTGAGAGCTCTGCTGCTGCAAACAGAGCAAGACAGATGGACAAGCCAGTGGCATATGCCATTCCCTCTCTGAGTTGCACGAAAAGACATTTTCCCTAATAGAATGGGGATAAAACTCAGAGTTCTCAGGGCATTAGAGTATTTCTAATGTATGTCTCTGGGAACACGGGCTTGGGGTTTTTTTTCCTTTTTGAGAGTAATGCTCATATTGTAAATCTAACAAATCTACTTTGCCACATAAGTTGTCATACCTGGAAGGAAAACACTAGACTTACAATTTTATTATTAAATCTTGCTAGGAGAAAATGTTAGTTAAACTGTTTTTCTATCATCTTACACTGTAGAGCTGGCCCCTGACCAAATGGATGAGCTGAGTATTTGCTGCTGTGTATGCACTCCAGCTTAGGAGCTGTAGCTCTCCAGAAACTGCAAAGTCCCTCTCAGCAGGACCTCCTCTTCTGTGAACTCTGACAGATTGTGTGAACTGGAAAGCGGCCAAATTGCAGCCCGGATAAAGAGAGCCTTTTTGCATAGTCACTAATGAACTGTCTTTGCAGACTGGTATCACGCTGGGCGGAGGCTGTTGTGGTGCCAGTGTTTAGGATTAAGAAATTGCCACAGTTGGCTCAGGAGATGCAGTGGGCTTTCAAGACAAAGCAAACTTCTAAACAGTAAACCTTTGCTAGATAGTAAACCTTTGCTAGACAAACAGGTCAGCCCACAAAGGGCAGCCAAAATCATTGGTGCTTGGGCAAAACAACGTAAATTGCTCAACCTCCTTCAAGGAGATCATCTGCTGAGAGCGGCTCATCTTCATCTGCCAGGCCTTGTAGTCACAGTACTCCAGCGGCACTCATTGCCCACGAGGGGTTTCAAAGCCATGGGGCAGCGTGGCGCAGACAGTCATAGTGTTGAGAAATCAGATTAAATTAGCAGGAATTAACTGTGATGAGACACTTCTTTCCAGGGAGACTGAGGAAATGGAGCACTTCTCCATCCTCCACTGCAGCGCTTGACCAGGGGAGAGATTTCTGAGGCAGGCACATCATCCAGCCCTCCAGTGTGGAGCCAGCTGAACTCTAACCCCTTCCTGGGTTTTACCCCCGGCTCCTGGCCTGCAGAGCAGGGACAAGCTGGGAGGCAGCGCAGCCTCTGGTACTTTCTCAGCTTCTGCAGCTGGCCTCCCTCGGGGCCTGTCCATGCAGGGCTTGTCCGTGCAGGGCTTGTCCGTGTGGGGTCTGTCCGTGCAGGGTCTGTCTGTGCGGGGTCTGTCTGTGTGGGGTCTGTCCACACAGGTCCTGTCCATGCCGGGTCTGTCCGTGCAGGATCTGTCTGTGCAGGTGCTGTCCGTGCAGGGTCTGTCCGTGCAGGGTCTGTCTGTGTGGGGTTTGTCCGTGCGGGGTTTGTCCGTGCAGGGTCTGTCCGTGCAGGGTCTCTCCATGCAGGTCCTGTCCGTGCAGGGTCTGTCTGTGCAGGGTCTGTCTGTGCAGGGCTTGTCCATGGAGGGCTTGTCCATGCAGGGTCTGTCCGTGCAGGGTCTGTCCGTGCAGGGTCTGTCTTTGCAGGTCCTGTCCGTGCAGGGTCTGTCTTTGCAGGGCTTGTCCATGGAGGGCTTGTCCATGCAGGGTCTGTCCGTGCAGGGTCTGTCTGTGCGGGGTCTGTCCCTGAAGGTCCTGTCCGTGCAGGGTCTGTCTGTGCGGGTCCTGTCCGTGCGGGGTCCGGCTGCCAAGGCCTCTGCAGCAGCCCCGCTCGGCCGCTGAGGCAGGGCACAGCCCGGGCTGGCCGGAGCAGAGCCCCTTTGGCCGGCGGGTGGGGTGGGGTGCCCGGGGCTGGGCCGTGCTCCGGGTCAGCCCTGGGGCTGGGGTCGAGCACAGGGAAGATGCTGACCCCCTCGTTCCCTCCCTGCTCTGCGCTGGAGGCTGCGTGCCCCGCTCCTCTCAGGGAAGGCCGTACCGGGCTGCCATCTAGTGCCAGATCTGCCCGGCCGTGCGGGACGCTGGGGACACGGGTGCTGCTGCCCCGGGACGTGGCGAGAGCAGAGCACCCACCTCTGTGGGACACAGGAGCCCTGCAGCTGCAGTAGCGAGCTCTCACGGAGGAGGTGGGAATCCTTTCGCTATCTCCCATAGCATGACCGGGATGTGCTGCATGGTCATGGACCGCGCTCCCTTCCCTCCCTCAGCAAGGACAGAAATGAGGGCAGTGCGTCCTGGGTGCAGAAGGCAATGGCTGCTTTGTCTCAAGGTCATACACAGGCTCTCCCCGCCGTGCAGGATCTCTTCCCCGGGGGTTATCCATGGCCCGTGTGCCTGGCTCTGCCGAGGGCCCCAGACCCCTCCGCTCTCAGACCCCCTTTCCGCTGCAGACAGAGGGGGCTGGGCATGACCTGCTCCCGGCAGGAGCGAGGTGCTGCAGGGAGCCCAGGGTGACTGTGCCCCTGGTGTCCCCAACACACACTGGGGTTGGGGCACAACAGAAGCGGAGTGGGTGAGAGTGCCCATGCACGGCAGAGCCCCTGGTTGTTGGGTCTGCACACACTAGGTATGGTTCCTGCTGTGAGCAGCCTGTCTCTGCCAGAGCCAAGGCCACAAGCATCACTTCCACAAGCAGGAGATTCTGGTAAGAGAGGAAACACGGCTGGGCTCTGGCCAGTGAAGCTAAAAGCCACAGGTCACAGACACAGTGAAAAACCTTAAAAATATTACTCAGAGGGACCAATGTCTAGCGAATTGTCATGTGAATGGAAAGGTTCCCTGAAAAAACCTGGATTTGTTAGAGGACTTGCTGTCAGCTGCTTATTCGGCTCAGATGAAATCCTTCAAGAGGGGAGTGCAGTCACCCTCAGTGACCTGTGTATTCCTCACTCCTTTCATTAACTGCAACTTATTCTGCAGGTAGTTTTCTAAGATAAGGGCAAAAATCAACCATTAGCTTTCCCTCATTAAACTAGGGCTGAACCCCAGCTGAGTCCAGCTGCCTGGCAAGGCTGAGTGCGGTGCAGGGTCCCTGCAGAGGGGAAAGGATGACAGTCCCCAGGGAGGGACACCAGAGCACCAGCCAACCTGCCAGGGGGCTGGGCTGGTGGTGACCGTGGCAGCCGGGGGGAGCACGGCTTGGCCGGCACCTGACAGAGGAACACAAGCTGCCCTGGCGGTACTGCCTGGTGCGCTTACGGCTTCATAACCCCTTGTCTCCTTCTGGGAAGTGTCTCCCTCTGCCACTGCCATGCTTCGTTTTGCCTTTGCTAACAAGGGGCTGCAAGCCTGGCAGCTCTGTTGTAGCTGCCGCTCAGGTGCCCAGCCAAAGCACCAGCCCCCGCTCGCTGCATGCTGGCCCCACAGACTCTCAAGACAAGCTTTGAAGGATGCTTACACTATTAATGGGGTGTATTTATAACTGTTTATCTCTGTCACTTGGGTGGAAAATTGCCAGATGTGTCGTTTGCCTTCATTACACAGACATCTCTCGTGTTATCTGGATCAGTGCTTTTAAGCGGTATGTCACTGCCACGGAAAAGCTCATTTCTTCTGCGTCATGTTGATGTTTGTGGGATCTGCCTTAGAGAGTATGGAGAGCAACATCCTGGAGGCAAGTCTCTGTACAGGACAGATCTCTGTCCTCCGCTGCTCTGGATATTGGTCTCGTGGAAGGAAAAGGGAGCTGAAAGCCTCCTAACTGGGGCTCCAGAGCAGCCAAGGCTGCCTGGGTTGGGCACTGCAGCCTTGGAAAGCAGTACCCTGCCCCCTGGGGACGGCTGCAGGCTGGCTCCATGCCGCAGGGCCCGGCTGGCTCTGGGCAAATGCAGCCAGGCACAGGGAGGATGGGTGGAGTGGCTGGCACAAAGCAGGGCTGGTGCAGCCGGGGTCGGCTGGCAGGAGAGCAGCTGCCCTTTCCCAGGGCCACGATGTGCTCAGCTGCCACGGTGCCAACGCCTCTGGGGCAGGGACCACCCTGGGGCTGCATCCCGTGCTCCAACACAGATTATAGTGCCTGCCACTACTTAAGGTTGCAGCATTAATTGCCCTTCTTGACAGCTGTAAAGTCCAAACGGGTGCACTATCTCAACACAGAAACTTCTGTAACGATTTCCTGGAATTAATACCACGTGCCACCTACCGCTGCTTTGGACGCATCAGGAAAGCCACCTGACAGGGCCGTTCACCAGCTGTGAGAAGTGGTCAGGAGCAGCAAGGGGATTCCAGCTGGGCACCGGGTCCTGGAGAGCACAGACACCCCATGTGCAGGAGAGGCAACTCAGAGTCATGCAGATACCCATTCCAATACAGAACAAGGGAGAAAGATAAGAATGGCTTAAACAGAAAGAAATTGCCTCCAAATAAAATGTTTTTCCTCGTTTCCCATGATACAGTGAAATTTCTTCATGGCCAGATAGTCAGAGTAGAGTCCATTACACTCCACGCTTTTTGCCTTGAAACATAAATAGCTGCATATCATAGAAGTGTTTGTTATGAGGAAATGTGTATGCTAGAAAAAGTTAGACATTAAATCATTATTTCATGCAGAAAGATATTGCTAAAGGGAGAGGATTACTTACTATATTAATTCTGTCCTTCAGCTACCCGTACATCTCTCTGCACATAATGACTTTAGTCACAAAATGTATTGTTGAAAAAATCCTGGTTCTTCTCAATTCCGATTTTCTCGGAGACTGTGCACACAGTGCGCCCTCCCTCCCAGCCCCGTGCCCAGGCACAGCACTGGGGGCAGTTGGGCAGCCCACCTCCCCGGCAGCCCACCCTGGGGCAAAGCGCAGGAGAGGGCTGCAAAAGGGCCCTCAATCCTGCCTCTGAGGACAGGGAGAGGGGAGGGGATCCAGTGGCTGCGGACCTTTTCCTTCCCTGCACAGCTGCTGGGGGACAGGGGATGCCCACCTCCATCCGAGGGGCTCCTCAGCTGCGCTGAGGTGATGCCTACCCTAACCGTGAGCCAACAAACCAACCTTCGCCTGCCAACACAGGATCTGAGCACAGGCTGCACAGCCTGTCCTGCAGCTGGTGAGTTAGCAGCAAATAAATGTCGTCTTCCCAGTGGCTGAGGTCTCTTAGCTGTCCGCAGCCCCTGCTGTTGAGGCTCCCAGCCTGGCACAAGGCAAAGCCTCGGTCACTGTCCTCTGAGGGTGCCACATCCCACAGAGCTCCTTTGCTGGGGTGTCTGGCGGATCCTCTCTGACATGGGTGAGACATGTCCTACCCCACCCAGAGCAGCCGTGGGGCTGGGTGCTGGCGGCACAGGGAGCTCTCTGCATTATTCTGCAAAGCCTCAATGTCTTTCTCCTCTGCCATCCTAGAGCATCACTAGGTTAGAGCAGAAATTCCTGTTAAGCTGTAGGTATCTTTCTGAACTGGCAGCCTCTACCCTTGCATGGAGTGCATATGGACAAGTGCTCATATCTATTGGGCTATTAGACCTTGCATTACACCTAAAAATTTCCAAAATATCTCTGTTGGTGGTATAAAGTAACAGTGAAGTGACCCTCAAATTATTTCTTCTGATTTCAAGTCTTTTACCTGAAGTTGGAAGAGTTTCTTAACAGGCATCAAGAATCTTCTAACCAGATTTTTTTTTTTTTTTCAGTGAATGACTCATGGAGGGATAGTTTCTGAGGTCAGCAAAACCAAAAAAACCTGAGCAAAAGGCACCACAAAACCTGGGGAGGCAAGAGTATCGGTTTGTTTTGATGCTTCTGCCTGGAACCACTGGCACATCGCAGCCTGTTAGCACAGGGCGCAAAAGCCACCTCACCGCACCGTGCAGGGGGTCACAGGCACCTGGCACTGTGCCAAGGAGGCAGCAGCAGAGAGCAGGGGGCTGGAAAAAGGAGTTTACTCATGCTGACAAAGCTGTAACAGGTCATTGCGGGTTTCCAACCTGGCCAGCTAAATAATCCCCGTGTTGCTCTCCTCCCAGGCTCGGGTGTCAGAGAAAAACGCTTAGCTCCAGTATGTGAAAGCTGATGGCTGGAGCTCTTGCCTGATGCTCTGGTTTCCCGTATTTGCTGATGTAGATGCAGAAAGCTCAGTGCTGCACACTGGATAGGGAAAAGCAGTAAGCAACAGGGTCTTATATCACCATCTAGTATGTCATCCTTATTCAAAGGGCTCTGTTTGAAACCTGGCATTGGCATATACAGAACATGTTGCATCTTTGCTGGTACCTCTTCAATCTGGTTTGCAAGACATCCTGGAGGATGTGACCTTGGAAGGCAGGCAGAATATCGAACCTGCATAATAAGAGCATCTCTGCATCGGTGGCAGCCTGTTGGGTACAGGGCAGTTAATAAATAATGAGGATGTCAAAGATAACAGCAGGAAAGTGGGAGCGGGTAACAGCTTTGCAGCCAGCTTTCTGACAGCCGCCTGGCAATGTCCAATTAAGAGGCGTGCACCACTGCTCAGCCCAGTGCGGAGCGCGTCTGGAGCCGGCACGAGGGGTGTCGTGATGCCGGCACCAGGGCAGCCTGCAGCACTGCGTTTGCAGCATGCGCTACCAAAGGTGGAGGGAGCAGGCAAGCGCTTTGCAGAGCTGCGCCGGTCTTCTGGGGAGCAAATCCATGGAGGCAGCGAAAGGTGCCCGGCTATGGTGGTGGAGAGACAAAACAGCAGCGGATTGCCAGGAGGAGCGATGCTCGCTGGCCCAACATGAAGGGGTGTGCAAAGGGTGGTGGAGCCCTGCACGGAGCAGGGGAAGGAGACATTGCAAGAGACAGGTGGATCTGTCTTGCAATGTGGGACTCGCTTTCTCAGGGCTAGCAAGAGAGGAGCACATTGGCCCTGGTCCCGTGCAGGCACCGCTGGGGCAGCTCCTCGGTGTTACGGTCCCTGCTCACACAGGTGTTTTCTTCAAGGGCTGAATTATATCATGCCACAATTCAAATATTAGGAATCTGACTACATTTGAGGTGTAATTGATCTTCTGATGACTTTTTAAACATCTGGTAAGAGGGGACTGCTTTCCAAACAGCAAAATCTACACCAAAATGATCTTGATTTGAATAATAAGTATTCCATCCTTGTTTGGTAAATATACCCAGTGTTAATGGTGCTTAATGGTGCCTGTAATTGGTGTCTAAAGTTATTTAAAAGTAAATTTACTAGAAAATAATTAGCAATTTTATAGTTCACTACTTCCTAATTTTGTTGATAAAAGTTTTTCAGTGGTTTTTATCAGATGACACAATAGGGCCGTGCTGTGAAATAGGTTTTTTCAAACTAGCAGGAAATTATGCACACAAAATAAGATAAAAAATTTTTCCCCCTAATTTCTTTGCCTGGCAGCCAGCCCTCTCTCTCCTTTTATTACCCACTGATTTATCCTTAATCAGCAGCAAGTGAAACTTCCCAGGCATTGCTCAGGGATTTGTTCTTTGTGACCTTGGGAGGTGCACCCCGAGCTGTGAGGCCAACGAGGAAAGCTGCCCACCACCGCAGGGACAATCCTCCTGTCCCCCACCGGAGGGGCACATCCTGCTGCCCCCCCACCGCAGGAACAAGCCTGCTGTCCCCAGATGAGGCAGTCCTGGGTCTGGGGGCCAGTGGCTGGTCCCTGCCTGCAGAGGAAAGCAGGGATTGTGCTCTCCATGGGTCCCTGACCTGATCTCATGCAGGACATCTCTGGGGATGCTGCCCAATGGGTTGGAAACTCCCCCATGCCTGCGACCCTGCAGGCTGGGTGCTGGCCCAGGCGGTCCTGGTCCTGGTCCTGGTCCTGGTCCCGGCTGTGGCATGCGCCTTCCCCTGGCCCCTTTGGCACCCGTGGGGCCGCATCCTGCGGAGCAGGTCAGAGCAGCTGCTCAGGGCTGGGCTGGCTGGTGGCAGGTCATGGCCAGTGGCTGCCATGGGTCTGCCACTTGCTGGGTGTTGGTGCTGCTGGCGGGGCTGGGAGAAATGGAGCAGAGAAATGCAGCTGCTACAATGTTTTATTGTTAGTGCTGTGGGTTCAAGTGTTCAGTTCAGGATTTTCATACTGTTCAGGTACAGAGTGACACCGACAGACAGAGACGCGTTTGGGAGGAGGCGACAGCACAGCAGTTTGGTTTCAGAAAAGATTAACTCTCCATTTCCAGTCTCTGAACCATAAAGTACCAGCTTTTCCAGAACAATGAATCACCCAGTCTGTGTATAAAATTAAATATAATTTATGCTTTGTTAATTGAAATCAAATACAAAATTCAATTTCCTGTGTATTCTAATGCTGACATTTGAATAGTTTAAAAAAAAAGTGTTATTAACCTGACTCACTCTCATTTGGCAGGCCACTCTCCGGCCAGATAGAAAATAATTCCCCTGTCAAGCCCCTGCATTAGCACGGCAGACACGGGGTGCATTTCAGAAAAACAGAAAAGAGAATAAACGACCCCAGAGGCCCCCCCTGTGCCGCCCGTGCCCCCCACCCGCCCCAGGGTGGGTGGCTGGCGCGCCCCGCTCCCTTCCAGCGCTGCGAAGGGGCCGGTGGTGCTGTGGTGGCCCCTGGGGAGGGGAGGGGGTCCCATCCCATCGTGCTGGGGCGGTCGGTGTCTGTGGGGCAGCCGCTCAGGGGTGGAAGAGTGGGGCCTCCTCTGCCGCCAGGCGCTCGGTGGCTCCTCCCGAGCTGGAGATTGCAGCCAATATAAAAAATAAACCTCTGAATATATGGCAGAACGAACAGGAGCGAGAGTCCGGGCCAGGTGCAGCACCTCCCACCACCCGACCTGCTTCTGTAAACCATCGGGTGGCCCCTCCTGGGGGGCCCGGGGCCCGGGGCCGGCTGCGTCCTGCTCTGGAGCCCTGCGCTGGGAGCCCTCCTGCAGGACCCTCCTCCGCATCCCTGCTCCAGGGCCTTGTTCCAGCTCCAGGACTGGGCCCCAGGTGCAACTGTGCTTCGTCCCAGCGCAGGACAGATGCTCCTGCCCGGCCCCGCCGCACGCCATGACCTCCCTAAGGGGGTGCTTCATTGGGTCATAATTCTCAGACAAACATGCGTTTTCAGACCTCCTGTCCCTCCAGCGAGGGGCACGATGAGAAGATTGACGGTGGCTTGATGGCAGTCGGGGACCAGAGGCTCTTCCCGGGAGAAGCCAGCCCGAGCCACCCAGGGAGACAGACACAGGGCAGTGCTTGGGCCGGACCAGACCAGACCAAGGCTGGGGTGTGCAGGGAGACCTGCTGGCTGGGGACAGGGGTTCTCAGGGGCTCTTTCAAGCTCAAGAAGACCTTGCTCGGTGAAGACCTGCTCCTGGTTAAGCTGTGGATGGGGGCTGAGAGAGTCCAAGCTTTCGCCACAAAGGCAATGCGCAGTGCCGTGCTGATGGCCGTTAACAGCTGGGGTTGCGTGCAGCTGCCAACCTGCCAGGTCCCAGCCAAGCCACGACCTGGGATGGCGTCCTGCCGGAGCCAAGCCCCTCCGGCAGGCAGCCAGGGCCGCCGGTCCCGCCGTCTCCACTGGCAGGCTCCGCTCAGCACTGTCAGGGCCAGCCCACTGCAGCGTCGGGGCTGCAGCATGCTGGGAACAGGGAAAAATTTCTGGATATCCCTCTGGTGAGGAGCCTGGACACTGGGCCTCAATAAGCCCCTCATCCTCCAACTGAATCCACTGAGCTTGCACCAAATTGTGTAACAACAGTTTTCACTTAGGATCTGATCTGACATTTTAATAATGTGTGAAACACTGTAAAATTATTCCTATTACATACTTCCAATTTTCATGTAATAATTTCAGGATTTGTGGGACTGTGAAAAGCTATGTTATGTCAGGAGCTGTTTTTAAATCTAATCAGGCTAATAGGAACTGATGTGATGTTAGCAGGGACCTTGCGGTGCCCCTCCAGCATGGCCCATGGTGTAAATTTTCCAAATGGCTTCAGCTCTTTTTCATCCACTCCAAGGCACCAGCACCACTTCATGGCATAATGAACCACACAACAGGCCATGAAACTCAAAGCAGGTTCAGCTTGTTACCCAACGTAACAGTGATTTCATTTGGTTAGCTGGATCAGCAGGGATTTCTTGCCACCTTAATCAAAACTGAGTCTTGGTCCTCCCACAGCGATCTCACACTGCATCTCTGCTGCTTTCCAACAGCCAGGGACCCACCTGAAAGGGGACAGGGGACTCACACACAGCTATGCTCCACCAGGGAGGCATTCTTACCACTCGTTAAAACAAAGAAAGCAGCCAGCAATATTTGAGTGCCCTTAGAAATCACCCATGCGAAGGGAACATTTCAGCAACAGGAGATCTGCATTCTTCCTTTTGTTCCCTCTCTTTCTGTTTTTCTCTCAGTAATGGAGATGGAAAAGGCGCAGCTGTGTCAAAGTGCTGGTGGCCTGCTCTCCACTGGTTCCAGCATGCAGCTCTCATCACGTTGCTGGAGGATCCAGTTGGGATATGGGTTTATTCTACAGTTTCTACCAGGATTTGCAAATTTGGTTGACGTGGTCATTTCCACTAGAAAGCACACATTTTTTTGCACAGAGCAGCACTCGCCCTGGGAATTAATTGCTCTTTTGTAATTCTGAAGTAAAGATGAAGGCTGCTTCCCCATTTTGCAAACCTGGCTGTCAACAACAAGCAGCAGAGCTCTCGTTTTCAAGGTGCAAATGAAGGGCAGTGCCAGGGGCTCCGACAGTCAGCCCTGCCCAGACTCTACGCTGGGGCTGTCCCCCATGCCTCTGCCCTATAGTCAGCCTCTCGGTTCCCACCAGGAACGCCTGGCTCCAAACCACGGAGCAGGGCACAGCACGGCCTTGCTGGGGGGTGCTGCATGGGCACACATGGCTCCGCAACACACCTCAGCAGCCTGGCTGGGCGGTGAGACCCCTGCTCACTGCGAGTGGATGCCTGGGAATGGCCTTCGGTACGGCTTCCAGGAGGAGCGTGGGAGTCCGAGGGAGGCCCCGGTTCTGATCTCACTGAGCAGCCCAGCAAAGCAGGAACGACTCTCTTCCAACAGTGGCGATACACCCATCAGTCAGAGGAGAATTGGGCCCAGGTGTTTTGTGGCACTTGGTAAATACTAGTTTTAGTGCAACAAGTAATTGAAATGTCTGGTGCAAATGAAGTTTCTGTACATAGTTCCTTTGCAGCATAACTGGCTTTATTCCTTCCACACACAAATACCAGTGTGCATGTGAATGCACGTGTCCTGAATTTACCAGATCTGATGCTGCTGGGCAAAACTAACAGCCAGGGCAGGAGAAATCAAATCTATGGGTTTTTCCCCATGTTGTGGGGTTTTGTGAGCCACCCTCCCACTCTGCTAGCCATGGCAGGTGGTGCTGGTCCTGCCTGCCTGGCTGCGAGGGGGACATCAGCAGTGAAATGTCGACACGAAGCATCCCATCACCCTGAGGAACCCTGCTCCCTCTGCCTCCTCCTCCTCGCACCCACCCCCTGATCCCCCTCAGCATGACAGGGGGGAGAGCCCAAATGCAACCCAAGGTGATGTGCCACTAAGGTTTCAGAGCTGGAAATGTGGGGCAGCTTTGGCTGCAACCCTGACAGCGCAAGAGTCTTGCACTCACAAGGCTGAGCCTCTAGCCTCGAGTGACTTTTGGGTCTCTAATGATGATTTGCATCTCAAAAGAAAATAACTTTTTTCCTGATTTCATGGTTCTACTTATCACTTTCTTCCTGCTCCCACTGGAAATCTTGGCCCGTCATTTGGTAAAACATGACATTGAAGGGTTTGTAAAACTTCCGCAGTCTGTGGATGACGTCTGGGTCTATTTTGGGGTGAGTTCGACCCTTGGACTTGCCCAAGCACCGGGGAGCACTGCTGTCCTCTGGCTTCTTTAGACAGGGGAACCCCTTGGTTTTATTAAAATAAAAATGTTTCTCTGTCACAATCCTCTTGAGGCCTAAGAAGTCCTGGACCTTAGCCATTTCCCCAGCTGGGTCAGTGATGAGCCTCTCACCACTGACAAAAAGGATTTGGGAGAGGGGGAAGTACTGGAGCCAGTTCTCCAAGTGCAGGGCATAGATCCCGATGCGGATTGCGCTCCAGGAGGCATCGATCAGCCCCAGGGTCCGGTTCTTGAAGGCCAGCACCTCGAAGGTGGGGATCTCTGGCTTCTTGGAGAGCGTCTGCGTGTAGTCCGAGATGGCCCGTGTGACCGGGTTTCTCACCACCACGATCAGCTTCGTGTCCTTGGCCATGGAGTGAATGCGCCTGGGGGCCTCGTTGGTCACGAAGTAGCTGGGGGTCTTCTCCATGGTGATCTGGCCGTCCAGCGTCTTGGGCATCACGTTCCTGCGCAGAAGCAGAGGACGGGTGGTTAGCAAGGTGCCAGGCACGGCCAGACACCTCAGCGTCCCTCCTGCCCCATGCAGGTGTTGTCGGGATGTTCAGAAGGAGGGATGCTGCCACACCTGTGGGCCCCAGGGACCAAAGCACTTCTGGCTTTGTTTCTTCTCGGACCCTGGACATGGTGGGCACCTGCAGTGTTAAATCAGCCTTGGTAACACATTATACAGTCAATTTGCCATAGGCATATGTAGACAAAAGTTAATTGACAATAAACCTGTACAATACCTGTCTGTTCAGCAAGCCATCTGCTTCCATTTGCTCAATTAAGCCTATTCACTTCAGAGCCTTGTACCAGAGTGGTGCAGTTAGGATTACACAAGACCTTTTTGTTATGATGACATGCTTTTAAATGTCTCAGCTAATAAAACTTAATACAGAATAAGATCCCTTGCTTCTAGTACAATAATTAAATTTATTTACTATCTTGTGTGTGAGAAAGAATGACTTTTCTTTTATCTCTAATTCACATGCTCTGTCAATAATTAATTGCTGCTGGGTTTTGAGCTTCCTGTGCAAGCACTTTTATTAGCCAAAAGGAATTTGCCTACTGGATAAATTAGCATGTAGCAAGACTTTCCTGGATAGCATATTACCATATTGTAAAATGAAACTGCAGCAAGATAGCATTTATATCTAAGAAAATGAAGAGGTAAATGCTTGTCCCAGCTGCCCCCAGTTAAAGATTATCATAGCAAGCTGGAAGGTATTAAATGATGTCCCTGCAAGAGCATTACAGCCTCCTTCACACCTCCTCGGCTGCTGAGTGCTGGAGAGGCTGGAGGGCAGTGCCACAAGCCAGGCAGCTACCCCTCTCCTGCTCCTGCACGCACCGTGGCCGTAGCCGTGGCCATGGCCGTGGCCAGCCCTAGCCCTGCGCCCGTGCCCCCTGCCCCCAGGGCTCCACTCCGGCACCCGCTATGTCACCTGCAATAGAGATGCCCGAGTGGGAAACTGTCTGGATCCCAAAAGCTGCAGAACACCCGCCTCGCCTGCCAGTGGTGACCCCGTGCAGGCGCTGACCCAGGCAGTGTGGGGGAAGCGCTGCCAGCCCCCGCCACCCTTCCCAGCACCGGGTGAGGTGAGACAACGCAGGAGGCCACGGAGCTGCAGCGGCTGCGTGTACAGCCGCGTCTGTCAGAGCGCGCCCATTCAAGGCTTTCTGTACCCACAGTGTACCTGTTCAAAGGGTAAAGGCACAGTATTGGCTGCTTCTTAAGTGTGTTTTAACAATATTTTTATCTTAAGCTTCTCAAATACTTGCACCTAGGCACACCCACACAAAGCATAATTTAACCTGTTGTTGACTAATGTGCCGTGAAGATGCGGTCCCTGATGGTGCTGCTGCCTGGGAGGCATGAGGAGGAGCGGTGTCACTAATCGCAGGAAGCACTTGCGGCAGTGGCTGGGTCTCCTGCAGCAGACACAGAGGATGGCGATGCTCGGGGTCTTACAGGATTATCCCTTCATATTGCAACTATTTTTAGTACCAACATACGGTGAGAAAACAATGTGAATAGGCTGGAAATGGTCCTGTAAGAGCACCTTGGGCACTGTCGACCGCAGCGATGCTGACATCAAACCGCTGAGCCGCAGGAAACAGCCATTTCAGGAATTATGCAGCTGAAGTCTGCAAGCAGAAGTGGCTGTCAGGCAAGGCCCAGCTAGATTTGCCTGTCAGTGTTGCCTCGTCTTTGTGACTGCTAAATGCATCAGCTTGCTTTAAACCTCTCCGTAATTTGTGTATTTACTGCTGGTGTAATCCATCCAGCTGGGCTTGTTTTGCCAAGGTGCTGCTGGAGGAGGTGCTGGGTCTCCTGTCAAGGCAAGAGCAAAGGTGGGTTTGGTGCTGCCACAGGGCTGCTTGCGCCTTCAGCATTTTTGGGTGAAGAGGCCAGCGGGTCCCATGGCTCCCCCTCTCCTGCAGTCAGCATCTTTCCTGTTGAAAAATCTCTAGCTGAGTCCTGGCAATGGGGGTTTGTGGGGAGCAGGGCTGCAGGACTCCAGCTCACCTGTTTCAGGGCCAGCGTGCCGGTGGCCAGGCCCTGCCAGGGAGCTCATCGCTCCAGCGTCGTGCCCTGCCAGAGCTGCCTTCCCAACATGGCGGGGCGTCTGCAGTCCTGCCTTCTGACCGGAGCACTTTGGTGCTTTGTCCTTGCCTTGCATCAGCCATTTGAGTAGCAGTGATACACAAGGAGCATGGATCAGGTGCAACGATGCATGTTGAGGTATTTTTCCTTTAAGAAAAGCCTGAACAAATTAAGAGGGATGCAAGCACTTGGGGACTGCAGATGCTGCAGAATTACAGACTGGCTTTCCTGGGGGGGATCCAGCACCCGGATTTAACAGCCCTGAGGGAAGGAAGCATCTTTTATGGCTATCCACATCACAGCAAGGCCCACAGCATGATCAGGGAGTGAGTCCTCAGGTGCCCACTGCTGTACAAATAGGGTGCCCTTCGGCTGAGCCCTGTGGTTGTGTAAGGGAGTGGTGCAAGGGACATGCACAGAAAATGAGACTGGGAGGTTGAGCACGTGGGCAGGCAGCACTTGCCCCAAGGAGGGCTGGAGCAGAAGTGCTCCGGGCTGCTCTCCAAAAGTGTCTGACAGACAGGAGAGCATCACTGATGGCCAGACCAGGGTTTCCCCTCCCCAGCGCCACACAGTACCCACGCTCCAGCTTGCCGCCATGGCCGGGGGCAGCAGCCAGCTGGGCACTGGCACCACTGGCCGCAGGGAGCAGTGGCTGGGGACCGACCCTGCAAGGGCATCCTGCCAAGCTCCTAGGGCTGCACCGGGGCTGACCTGACTGCTCAGTCTCTGCATGATTCTGACTGGTGTTTGTATTCCCATGGAAATTGCATTCACTCAGCAGCATGTCTTGAGAGCAACCGGCCAAAGATAACCCTCAATTTCAGGATATGACCCACTGCAGAAATATCCCCACTGCAGAGTCCCACTCACTGGCCTTGGCAGGCACTGCCTTCACATGCACAGCAAGCTTGCAGTGCACCAGTCCTTTCTGCATTGCCCACAAAATCCAAGCGTGGCTGTGTAAAATTTCCTGTTTGATTTTTTATTTTTTAAATATTGCTTAACAAACTTGGAGCCAAAAGGCTAAAATTTCTGCATGGAAACTAGGTCTCGGTCTTGATGTGACAGAGTGGTGAAAGGAAGGAGGAGAGCTAGGGTCTGAACGGGAGCAGGGCTGGGGGCTGCTGGGGGCAGCTCCAGGCAGCACTGCTCTGTGCGACCACTCTGCAGCCCGGGTGCTAATTGCCGGCAGTGGAGGAGGGGGAGCAATCCACCTCCAGCAAGGACGAGGGCCACGATCACAGGGCATCGCTTCCCCACAGCAGCACCAGACACCCCGGGCCCAGCATCGCAGCTGCGGCTCACTGGTGGGACCCAGCCCTGAGCCCGTGCCAGCAGCCAACGCGGCAAGCTAAACTATCTTGTAAAAGCTGTTTAGAGAAACGGCACCGAAGAGCAGGCCAGCAAGGACCTCTGAACAATGACTCCATTTCCCTGCTACCAGGCTCTCTGTTTGGATCAGGCGTTTTGCTCCGAACACACTCAGCCGCAGGGGCTCAATCACTCCCCACTGTCACCACCCTCTGCTGCACTCACTCGCTTGCCTGGAGAGGCACGAGCAGCACAGTGATATTGCTGGCTGCGGTTCTCCCCCCACATCTGATCTAGCCCTAACCTGGCAGAGTTCTCGCAGCGCTGCCGTCTGCTGCTGCACCATCCATCATCCACCCAGATGCCAGGAGGCAATGCCACTCCTGGCTGTGCTGTCTGAGGTTTAGCCATTGCAGTCGTCTGCATGTTGCAACCTGCTCCTCCAGCTAGCGTGACTCAGGTGTGGTGCTACATCGATCTCACCAGAGTCCACGCTCCAGCGCTTAGGGCAGCATCTGGCACTGGAAACCACTTTAGCAGTGGCTGGAGGCAGTTTCCAGCCCTGTTGGGATGAGCACTGCACACAGGCTGAGCCAAAATCTCTGCCCCAAAGACCTTCCAGAGAAAGAGTAGGAGCCTGCGAGGAGGAGTGGCAGCCGAGCTGCAGGAGCCAGCGCCTGTGGCTGTCCTCGGGGCTGTGCAATCAGCCTCGGAGAACACGTGGAGGAGTGAGGCAAAGAACAGACCAGGGAATAAAGGCGCTTCCAATCCAGTGACTTTGCCCAGGGCATTCCTAGAACAGGTTTCTATTGAACCATTAATTACCAAAATCAATGTGTTACTCTTCTGTTCCTTGCTCCACAAAATAGTTATTTTATCATCAGTTATAGCTAGTAATTTGTATGCATTTCCTTTTTAACAGATTCTATCACAACCTAGCTGCAGACCACATTTTACCCTCCTGCTTGCTGTCCTGTGCTAACACCCAGAGCACCTCCAGAGTACCGGAGCTGCCAGCCCCCAGGGACAGAGGTACCACAGCCTGGGTGGTGACTGGGAGTTTTCCTGCCAGGTCGCCTGTCTTTGACACCAGGCAGTAAATGGGAGCCCCCAAGGAAGGACGGAGAATCTCTCAACCAGCTATGGGATTACTCTGCCCATGCTCCTTTCCTCCTGATTGCTATCAATCACTGAAGATTTAATGAGTCCTGAAGCAGAAAGTTTTAATATCGCTTTTCAATCTCTGTAGTTAGCGGCAACTCTAGATAAGGTTAACATGCACAGAGGTGTCCAGTCCCTCCTGTGTCTTGCTAAGTTCGCTGCTCAATGACATCAAGCAGCAACAGGGTCCATAGACTTGTTCCTCAGCGCTTGACAAGTGTTTATCCTTCATGCCGGCTCTATATTCACTGCTGTCCTGCTCCGCAAGGGTGGGAGTACGGAGCTCTCCACCTCCTCCCTTTATCCCAACCTTCATTTTACACCATGGTAAAGCTTGAAGGGGCTGGACCAGCTCTGATGCTCCCTTTGCCAGTTCTCCACAGGAATACCTAAGGTCTCCATTCCCTCCAGGTTCTCCCAAAGCATCCCTTCCAGGCCAGGGGCATGTTTGATCCTGAGCTGATAACGGGGTCAAAGCTCTGGGGAGTGCCGACCTGGGGCTGTCATTACTGCTCCTGTGGCTGCTGCTGGGAGCTTGGATCAGTGCTTTGAGACAAGAGCATGAAACCAGACCAACAGGATTGCAGTGAACCTGTGGCGTGTGGCACTACGGGAAACGGGAAGAGGCAGCTCTGATATTTGAGTGAAGAGAGCATCAGCTGAGACAGCAGTGGACTGGGTAACAGGAGAAGGAGCAGCGTGTAAAAGTCCTTCTGCCTTGCAAATGGTGTTGGACTGTCAGGCAAGCACCAAACACCATCACCCTGTGGTGTTCAATTACCCCAACACTGTGCATCAGCACCGCACATTTGTTTGTGCTGTCTCAGACAGGATAAGCTGGGTTTCCTATGCAATTGTCTGAGCAGAAGGAGGGACCAGCAAAGGCAGAATTGGCTGGTGTATGCTCCTGTTCTGGTTTTGGCTGGGATAGAGTTCATTTTCTTTCTAGTAGCTGGAATAGTGTTGTGTTTTGGATACAGTATGAGAAGAACGTTGGTAACACATTGATGCTTTCAGTTGTTGCTAAGTAGTGTTTATACTAAGTCAAAGATTTTTCAGCTTCTCATGCCCAGCCAGCAAGAAGGCTGGAGGGGCGCAAGAAGCTGGGAGGGAACACAGCCGGGGCAGCTGGCCCAAACTGGCTAAAGGGGTATTCCATACCATGTGACATCACGCCCAGTATATAAACTGGGGGGAGTTGGCTGGGGGGGGGGGGCAGATTGCTGCTCAGGAACTAACTGGGCAAGTGGTAAGCAATTGCATTGTGCATCACTTGTTTTGTATATTCCAATTCTTTTATTATTATTATTATTATTGTCATTTTATTATTATTTTCTTCCTTTCTGTCCTATTAAACTCTCTTTATCTCAACCCACGAGTTTTACTTTCTTTTCCAATTCTCTCCCCGATCCCATTTGGAGGGGGAAGTGAGTGAGCGGCTGTGTGGTGCTTAGTTGCTGGCTGGGGTTAAACCACGACAGCTCCTCAGAGTCAGACACCCTGGCAGCATGCAACAGGCTGTCAAATGTCAAAATGTGGCAACTATGAGATGCCAAAAGCTCTGCTAGACTTCAAGCAATGGACTCTCAGGCAATAGGGCTCGAGGGGACCATTGCTGTTGTCTGCTCTGACCCTCTGCATCGCAGAGGCAGACCTGCCCCAGCCCACCCGGAGCATTGCCTCCACCAGCACATCTGCTCTGCAGCAAGGAGCCTGGGGAGCAGAGGGGCCGGGGGGAGCTCCCGGGCTTAGTTATCACCACTCGCTGCTACTTAGCACCTCGGCTGCAGTGTGAATTGGTCTAGCCACAGCCACTAGCTTATTGTTTTTTTGTAATACATCTTTGTATCTGGTCTCTCTCCTAGCTGACAAGATGCTGTTCTGCAAATAAGTGCCTGTGCAGTCTCAAACTAAAAGCTCAGAGCAAACGGGGGCTGGCTGGGCCCTTGCCCCTTGTGCCAATGCTCTGGCTGTGCAATGAGACCGGAGGGTGTTACTGATAGTATTTGTAGTGCATTTGATCTGGCTCCCCGCAACCAGCATCTCCCTGGCACTGCGAGCTGTCTGCAGCCCCTGGGACATTTGGGCAGGTACCCAGGGACCTGGTGCTTGCACAAGCCTTCGTTTGCTCTGTATTATGGATTGTGGCTGTGATTTGTGGGTTTTTAGATGACAATGCTTTAAAAGAGA
The DNA here is from genome assembly GCF_947461875.1 of Haliaeetus albicilla. Lineage (NCBI taxonomy): Eukaryota > Metazoa > Chordata > Aves > Accipitriformes > Accipitridae > Haliaeetus > Haliaeetus albicilla. The sequence continues at coordinate 26,016,292 of NC_091504.1, read as the reverse complement.
TAAAAATTAATCAGAATTCAGAGAAAATACTGCTGCTCTCCTTCACCCATGCTGCCGCACCTGCCCATCCTGCCGTGCCTGCCCATCCTGCCGCTCGCAGGGGCTGGGTGACAGCCAGGAGCGGGGCTCCCTCTCCTTCCAGGCACTGCCATGCCATGGCAATAGCTCCTTCACAGACAGTTTTGTAAACAAGGATTTTGGTCTCCTCTGTCTTGCCTTTAATATTATACTTACTTAGTCTTTACTTTAAATTATGGTTTCAATAAGCTGTTGCAAAAAAACCCCCAAACCTCTAAGCCTTTTCTCTGTGGTGGGGACACTTCAGACAATACACTGGAAGCAAGTGTTAGTGGCTGATGTTCAAGTATAAAACAAACACACCAGGGGTTTATAAAAGAAGCACGAACAAACTATTAATTACAACAGCCCCTTCAGATGATGTTATCACAATAAACAGGAGCCAAGAAATTGCAGAGCTAATAATCTGAAAGTGTTGCCACATTTAAGGACTGTGTTTAATTCCATGCACAATAAAGACAAATGGATAGATAGGTTGACACTGAGAAGAGACAGCAGGGAAGTAGCGATCAAGGAAAAGAGGAGGAAAAGCAGATTCAGCTTTTGCTGTATGGTTTTAAGGATAACATTGGGAGCTGCAGTGTGTCCTCGAGGCACCCCGGCCCTGCAGAGCACCAGAACTACTGCAGCTCTGGGATGCAGGCACAGAAATGCTTTTTCCCAAATTCTGCCTTGTTTCAGAGTTACCTTCTGAGTGCTGCCTTTCCTAGGCAGGCATACGGACTGCCTTGCTGAGCTCCCACTGTGCAAAGGCAGCTGTGAAGGAGGCTTGAGCCTGTCAGCCCCAAGAACCAGCGCGTCCTGCACATGTCCTGCTGCACACAATAGCTGTTGCCAAGCGCGCAGCAGAGAACAATACACGGCACCACCGGCTCCTGTTGTCGAGAATAACAAGGGTGTTAAACCTGGAGCAGCCGAGTCTCTGGCACGGCACGAGTACTTCTCAGAGCAGTTAACCTTCACAGAGCTGCTGCCATGTGCTCTGGCCCTAATTGCGCGCGTGCCGACAGAATGCTAACCAGCTCCGCGTGCTTGGGCAGGATGCGACGCTCCGGATCGCTCTCCTCCGGTGGCTGCTGCAGAGCAATTTGCAGTGCTGCGCCAGGGCTCTGCTCCTGGAGAGGACTGCACAGCCTCTTGGACACGCTTTGGTTTTTCTTGCAGCGTTCCTTCCCCTTTCGATGCCACGCTGCTGACCACGCCTGATGCACCTCTGCAGAGCAGCCCTGGAGGTAAAGCGTTGGAATGGGACACGGCTACCCATGGCCCTGCCACTGGCCTCTACTCACCTCCTGCCCCTCCTCTGTCTCCATCACTACCTATCTGAAAAAGGGGGGCAATGACAACAAGCCACTGGAAGGAGTTCCACCGCCATCCTGCGTTAATGACTCCTTTGCTCCGTTACAGGGATGGGCGTCATTTCTTCATGCTTTTTGGTAGCAGCATCTCTGTGCTGTGCAATGTCAAAATGAAACTTTTATTGCCATTCCTGGACTTGGATCCAGGAATTACCTGGTCCTCCAAGCAGATGATCAAATATGTATTATTGGGTGCTTGCTTGGGCTTTTGATATTTCTCTCCTTTCCTGTTCATTCCTCAGTGCTGTGGCCTGGCAGCTAAGGAGGGCCACGTTGCTCTGTGTGCTCCCCAGCACCCCCACCGCTCCTGCAGCTCCCCAGTTGGACAGGGGACTCACTGCGTCCCTTCTTCAAGTTTTTTTCTCTGTGCATAAAACTGGCACCCAGAGGCTGTGCGGCGATGGGCAGGACATCTGGCTCCCACTCTCCTCCGGTTTGTGGCAAAGGCCAGCTCTAAGCCCTCATTGGGAAAATGTGCTGTAGTAATTGTTCTTAACTGCTGGCTTCAGACAAGCTCTTTATTTTCAAAGGATACATTTTATAAATTTGTGAATTTGCATGTTGCCAAAATCCCCTTGTGGTTTATTTAAATCCAGATTATCTTGTTTATTCCTTCAGTCACAGCTGTCATTTATCTCTGTGTAGGCAGCTTGTTCACGATGTTGCAGGTTTCCTGCAATCCCACTAAAAAGGAGTCTTTGTAACTGTATTTTCATGTTCTCAACAAGAGAAAAAAGTTCACAGCAACTCCCAGGGCTTGGAGAACCGCAGAGAAGGACACGGATTTGCACGATTGCTATCCAAAAGAGGCAACGGCCAGGTGCTGCAACAGTGTCACCTGCCCATGGAGCTCATCTCTGCTGCTCCTCAGGGTAAAGCAAACATCTGCTTTTGTCTTCTGAAAAGACAAACATGAAGTCATTTTCCTTTTTATTATTAACACATTCTGGTATAATCGCTTGAGCTGTCAACTGTGACCTACCAGTAATTCAGCAGGCGTGGGACTTTCAAGGGGAGAATGGCATTGCAACCGAAGACTGCAATACGCATTAAAAGCAGAACCTATTTGCTGTAAGCCCCCAAGTCAAATCTCTCGTTGAATTTGTTCAAACATAAATTTACAGCTGAATTTACATAGGTTTAATGTTTTATAATCTTTTTGGTCTGTGAATCTATATTCAAGACTGAGTGCATTAGCTTAGAAATATTGTGCTTAACGCTGAAAATAATTTTAATCTCTCCAAAGTCCAATCCTTTGCACATCACTAAACCTCAGAATCCAATCCCTTCTAATAAGAGACACAAAACTTGCATCTGTCGCTGCCTAATAGATTCATACTGCTCTAATTCAAATGGCTTGCACATGTCTGTTAAAAAACATTAAACGCAAATTGTAAAGCGCATTCAGAAAAGTGGGTGCCAGTTCAGACTGGGGCTAAAGCAAAACAAATCTCCCCCAGGAGGCTCACTGAAAGAGTTTAATGGTTTGGAGGTGGTGGCTGTGGGAGAAGGGGGTGAACCACCCTTCTCTGTGACTTGAGCTCTGCTCTTGCAGGACTTAATACCCCAAATTAAGGGCTGCCTGGGGACCATTGGTTTCGCTCTCCAAGATGAGCAGCTTTCCCTTGTCCCAAAGTTTGCAAAGCCATTTGGTGTCCACGCAAAACACTCTCATGAGGGGCAGTCTGAGACTGCAAGGACACTTCCTTGCTCCGTGCCAGCCACGTCCCCGCTGAGCTTCTCCCCAGCGTCTCCCAGGCCGTTGCAGGACTCGGGAGCCCAGGACACTACGGCCGGAGCAGGGGGCAGCCCCGGCTCCCGCTGCAGCCAGGGGAATAAGGAGCAGCCTAGGCTTGGGAGCATCTCACTGCCCCGCAGCAGGGCCAACTGTGCCCCCAGTGCTGCCGCTGCCCTCGGGGCCGCCTGGAGCCATCCCTCCCGCAGCAGCTCAGCCAGGATGGAGAATGGTCCTGCGTTGCCATACCAACGCAGGTGCTAACGCGGTGTTGACTGACGGCGAGCTGATCTGATCAGAGAATGGCAGCATCAAGTTGCTACGGTAACCAAAATGCCAAATTGGAAATTGTGTCAATAGCAAAGTTATCCAAGAGGAGGCAAGCGTGCGTAGCGGGGCACAGCTCAGGACACCGCAGGGGCTCGGCTGCATCCCAGGTCCAGCCTTGGGACCTCCACTTCATGGGACACGGCTCCCCAGCTCTCTCCTTCCCTCTCCTGCTCCTCCACCTCTGCCTTCCTCGCAGACGTGGCCAGAGGGGTCCGTGCCTCTCGTTGCAACAAACCGCAAAGGACAGTGCTCCCCTCCGGCGACGGTGCAGGCAGCCCAGGCTCACAGGGCACCGCCGGCATTGGCTGGGCACGCGTCTGGAGGAAGGATGCCGCACCATTCGAGCCGCCCTCCCAGACGCTGAGGAAAATGCCTTTGGAGTACAGTCTATTTCTAATGTGATTTTTCATCGTCTCGCCCAGTCTGGAGTCCAACAATCGCAATGAAAGGGATTCTGTGTCTCCATAAAAAGCAAAATCTTTAACGACTCATTGGCATGTGCTTAAGTTGGCCCGGATAAGAAGTTACTCCTGAGAGCCTGCTATTGATTCTGTCAGGGATTCAGAGATTTTATAGGCATTGCTCAGGATCTCTTTAGTACTTGTACCTTCTTAATGGCTCTCATTGCCAATAGAACTGAAAACATCCCCGTGTGCACTGGGAAGCAGATGAATCCATGCCAGGAGACAGTGCTGCACTGCTGCCGTGGGAGCATGGCTGCCCTCCACAGCCAGCCAGGCAAGCCTCCCAGGCAGCCCTGGGGAGAAAACCCTTCCATGGTTCCTTTGATGCATTTTAGGAGGTGAGGGAGATACCGGGTCTAGGGAAAGAGGTGGGTGAACTTCACCCAGGAACCCTCCTCTCCTCCTACCACTATGCAACAAAATCAGTGGGCAGCTGGCTGAGTAGCAGACAAAAATATAAATAAGCTCTGATTTCACTGGGACCATCTGGCTCATGCATGATAGGCGGGTAAGAATGCTATAATCATGGAGCAGAGAACTAAGCTGATCCATTAAAGTATTTTAGCAGAAGCAACTATGGAACCTGTATTAATCCAGCAATGCTTTGTGAACAGACATCACAAGGTTAGATCCATTCAGTTGCAATTAAAAATAACCCTCGCTGTTCAGGCTGGCTTGTATAGCTATTACAGCATTGTGTTCCCCAAAGACTCTCATGTATATAGATTGTTGATGCTCGCACAATGCAATCTGAAATTATGATCTTAATGCTAAATCTTGCTTTCTTCTGTTCTTTGCTCAAGTGGATCTCCTCTGGGATATGGCTGTTGCCTTGTGCTGAAATCCCTTGCCCATCTGACTGCACAGCTCACACACAAATTGGACAGCCTCAGATTAGACAGTGCTGCTATGATTTTACCGCTTTCCTAATGGGGGGTGCCCTTAACCACCGCCTTCCTCACCAGCAGCCACGGTGAATGCATAGGGGTGTCCTGACTCCTGAGCTGCCTGGCCTGGTCCAGCAGCCTGCCTAGGAAGAGCCACCAGAGCTCTGCAAGCTCCTGGCACAGCTGGAAGTGCTCGGCACATCTGCACTGGCACACACCGTCTCGGGTGGCTCACAAGCACGGCCCTCGGCACCACTTGGCTTCGACTGTGCAAAGCAATCTCAGTCCTGTGGATGGAGATGTGTGTTCGGTGTGACACTGGTTTTACCAGGCATAAATTTGGCCCAGTCTCTCCAATTTTAGTGTAAGATTTATTGTTGGTCGGTGCTCAGCCATGAAACAAGTTGTGAAAAAGGCTGGAAATGCATATTTCTAACACCACTGCAGTCAAAACTGTTTTGACGAAGCCTCACTACCGTTCTCTCCAGAAGTGCTGTGATCCTATTCACTGGGAATATCTCAGTGTCATCTACCAGATTTAATTACTGTATTAATGTATTGGTTTTATGTGGCAAGGTTTTGGTAGCGGGGGGGGTTACAGGGGTGGCTCCTGTAAGAAGCTGCTGGAAGCTTCCCCTGTGTTCGAGAGAGAGCGAGCCCATACCAGCCGGTTCTAAGATGGACCCGCCGCTGGCCAAGGCCGAGCCAATCAGTGATAGTGGTAACGCCTCTGTGATAACATTTTTAAGAAGGAAAAAAAAGTTGGGATGCAAAAAAACAGCCACGGGAGAGAGGAGTGAGAACATGTAAGAGAAACAAGCCTGCGGACACCAAGGTCAGTGCAGAAGGAGGGGGAGAAGATGCTCCAGGCGCCGGAGCGAAGATTCCCCTGCAGCCCGTGGTGAAGACCCTGGTGAGGCAGGCTGTCCCCCTGCAGTCCAGGGAGGTCCATGGTGGGGCAGATATCCACCTGCAGCCCGTGGAGGACCCCACGCCGGAGCAGGTGGGTTCCTGAAGGAGGCTGTGACCCCGTGGGAACCCTGCGCTGGAGCAGGTTCCTGGCAGGACCTGCGGATCTGTGGAGAGAGGAGCCCACGGAGCAGGTTTTCTGGCAGGACTTGTGACCCCGTGGGGGACCCACGCTGGAGCAGTCTGTGCCTGAAGGACTGCACACCGTGGAAAGGACCCATGCTGGAGCAGTTCGTGAAGAACTGCAGCCCGTGGGAATGGCCCACGTTGGAGAAAGTTCGTGGAGGACTGTCTCCCGTGGGTGGGACCCCACGTTGGAGCAGGGGAAGAGTGTGATGAGCCCTCGCCCTGAGGAGGTGAAGCGGCAGAAGATAACATGTGATGACTGTAAACCCCATCCCTGTCCCCCTTGTGCCGCTGGGGGGGCTTGGTGGAGAAATCCGGGAGTGAAGTTGTGCCCGGGAAGAAGGGAGGGGTGGAGGGAAGGTGTTCTGAGATTTCGTTTTATTTCTCATTTACCTTACTCTGGCTGATTTGTAATAAAAAGTGAGCTAATTTTCCCTAAGCTGAGTCTGTTTTGCCCGTGATGGTAATTAGTGAATGATCTCTCCTGTCCTTATCTCGACCCGCAAGTTTTTGTTATATTTTTCTCTCCCCTGTCCAGCTGAGGATGGGGGAGTGATAGAACGGCTTTGGTGGGCGCCTGGCGTCCAGCCAGGGTCAACCCATCACAATTAATCACAGATATAGCAAAGCAGCACTAGTCTAAGTGCCCTGCCTCTCACACACGTGCTGGAACCGGGGCTTGCTGACAGAGGCAGTGGCGAGTCCTGCCTCCTTTCACCGAGGATGTTCACGTCAAGGTAGGCTGTTCCGAGTCCAGGTTTCCCTTCAATGTATGGGTACATGTCCCTTGAGTGGTAGTTCATTCATTTTTCACTGTCATAGGAGGAAGGGAAAAGACCTGGACATCCATGACTTGGTATAAATCCTAGGGCTAAGAAAGCAAGCAGCCATCCCAAAAAGAAGCATGCCCACCCTCAGGACTGTGTGTAACCATGGCGAGCTCCACACTCAAGGGAGGCTTGGTCTTGCAGAAGGAGTTCAGATAGTTTGGGGAGCAAACAGCAGCTCTTTAATGAGCAAATAAATACAAACTAGCTCTGAAAAACTTGGGGTGTCCCAATACCATGTCTCAGTCACAGGCAGCTTGCTCTGCCAAGTGGGTCCTCCAAAGCACGGCGGTGCTCCTGTTTCTCCCCACTCCCGTTCCCCTGCCTGCTCAGAAGACGTGGCCAACCCGAGGGTGTCACCTGCACCTCCAGGCTCTGGGAACGCACGTGCTAATGCTCAGTATGGGGCTGAGTGAGGACCGCGGCAGAGCAGAAGGGAGCAGGGTGGAGCACCTTCCCTACACCTGCTTGGAAAGTACTAATACAGCTGGAGTGGGATGAAAACCTCCTGGGGGGGAAAGTCCCTGACACAAGCAAGCTAACCTCACTGCCCGTCTCTGAGATCAGCCGAACCTACTGTGTGCTGCAGAGCTGTCTCCGCCTGGATTGGCCTGGAAAGCCGTTTGCAGCCCCCGCTCCCCGAGCTCGGGCAGGAGCAGCCCCTGCCAGGGGTCGGTACCCGGGGCTTGGCAGGGGCACCGGGCTCCCTCCGCCTTCCCCTTGCACGCTGGTGCCCAAGCAGCGCTGAGAGGCCAGCTAAGCTGAAGCACATACAAGCATGCACGTGCTCCCCTGGCTGTCCCAGTCCACTCCGCAACCTCGGGAAAGCCGCAGGACTGCAGCCGTGCCTGCCCACGTGCCAGTTCCCAGCACGCCCGCAGATAAAACGGGCATGAACTACGTGAAATGCCGATAAATGTGTTGGCCTATGCCTGCAGGACAGAAATCCTCTCCGAAACACTAGATCCAGTGCACGTTGTTGGCAGCAGGCCATCGCAGACCTTCCCTTCCCACTTGCTTGGGAAGACCCATTCCCAAGGTGGGAACTCACCTCAGACATGCAGCAGGAGGAGCCCCAGTGCAGCCGGCCACGTCCTCCTGCCCCGAACACGGCTTGCAGGCGTCTGTGCGGAACTGCGCAGGCACCCACGCAGAAGCATCTCCATCCAGCTTTGCCTTGCTGATTGCTAAGTAATATCTGTGGAAGTTTCAAGACTGTTGATAATACATGCTATTGATATTGCTGGCTGCGGTTCCTGGAAAAGCCAGTTTGATATGGAAAAGATACAGCTGAGGAACAGAGTGCTATACACACAGTCCAGTTCACTTTAAATACTGATTTCACTCAACTGGGCAGATCAAACCATTCCTGTTTCCCAAAGATCACCCCTTCCTGAGAAGGAAGGCCATGAAAATAGAATATTAAAATGTAGTAGTATGGAGCTATACATTGTGAGGAGTCCTTTTTCATCTTCTGGAAAATTTACTTCTACCAAGAAAAAAACCCTGACAATAACAGCTGCCTAAGTGAAAGTACTGCTGCTGTATCATGCTAAAAGCTTTTCAGGGAAAAACAGTAAATAAATTCCACACTTCAGATGTATCTGGATGTTATCCTAACACAGTGCCAGAGTAATAGGCAAGCCATCAACAGCTAAAAGGCTGGGAATTGTTACGGAGGGACAACAGAGGAACGATATCTGCAGAACAGGTTGAATAACAAAAGTAATTGTACACATCCTGCTGCTGAGCTCCTGCAACGCTGGCAGCCAGGGGAAGGAGAAGGACCCTCAGCCCACCAGCATAGAAAGGTCTGACACAAAACCACCAGTAAAGGTGGCCATAGGAGTTCCTGGCTGGTCAGAAGCGCAGCCCCCCAGTCTTCAAGCTTGTGCAACTACTTGTCTTATTTCTAGTTGTAGACAAGACGGGTCCGTGCAGGCCCACTGGTGCCACAGGCAGAGCGGCTGAACGCAGGAGCAGGCGGGGAGGAGGAGAGGGCTGAGGAGGACAGGCTCTGGCAGGGAGGCGACAACAGATGCTGGAGGTAGCAAAGCCAGTCCCAAACCTCTCCACATAGACACTGGGGGCCAGGTCTTCCCGACTGCATTAACCTCCCAGCTGTCCAAAACACAGTATCCCACTTTTTAATCTACAGCAGGGCAGTGTTCGCATCCAGCCCCAGGTGCCCAGCACATGCCCTGGGCAGAGCCCCGCTGCCCTCCCTCGCCATTACCAGGCAGCAGTGAACACCACCACCCCAGCCCCCTTTACTGCCTCTTCCCTGCAGCCTCCCATCTCTCCCGCTCAGCACCCCAGGCAAGCTGGCTGTGTCAGTTCTGAGTCCCCAGAGCACCCTCGAGGCATTTAGAGGTGACACTGCACCATCTTGGTCCCAGCATCAGACAAGCCCCACGGTGGCCAAGGCATCCCCCAAAGTAACCACCAAGGACTGCACAGATCTGAGACTCCTCCGTTCCCATCCAGGAGCTGCTCTTCTGCCCCAGGAGGGAGCAATGCCAGCCAGGCTGTTGCCGAGGGCACAGCTATTTATTATTTGCTTCTGTCGATTATTTTGGGGTTTAAGTTCATTTATTATGTATGCAAAAATGGTAATACACTGGCATATGAATGTCTTTTAGGCATACAATATCCTTATTATTCAAAATGTTTTTTCCTCCATAATTGAACGGTTTACCTTATTATTACTTTATGTTAATGACCCAGCATTTCCATTTTTCTATAGGATGCTTAATTGTAAGCAAAGTGCAATCAGAATCAGAGATGCCAGCTGTAATTGACAGCATCATAATAACAGCCAGCATCGCAGGAACAAAGTACTAAAATAAATGGCAGTGGGGAGAAAGCCGCCTCTGAAAATACCCAGGAAGCTGTTCTGGGCTGGGACAGAGCCCCATCCACACAGGATCCTCTCTCCAGGCAGTGACAGTTTGGGCATTAACACAGATAGAGTGCTATTTATATCAGTTTGTACATTTAATCAGTTTTTTGCAGTTTTCAGCGAGATGTGAACTATATCCCTGTCCAAGGCATTTGGTTCAAATCAGCTGAGACAGAGAATAATCAAGATTTATGATTCTCATTCTGACTCGGATCACACAGTCAGTGCAATCGGTACAGCAGAGCTTCCTCTCTGAGCCCGAGTGACATCCCTTCACTCTCCCTCGCAGAAGTGATTTAACGTCCATCTCAGGAACTGTCAAAATGCTGCTGCAGCTCCAGATAACAGCGACTCTGGGCTTTCCCCCCTGTTCCCCCGCTGCACGTGGCCACACACTCCCCTCCCGGGCAGCAGCACTGGAGGGGCACCATGACCGAATTAGGGGTTGTTTGGCAGAAATCAATAAAATAGCACTTTGCAAAATAAAAGGGATTTCATCTTGTTCTACCTCTCAGTACAGCTTAGAGCAGCCAGGAGAAGGAGTAGCCTGTGGCACATGTGACCTTCCTTATACAGAACATCCTTGCTGCAGGAACAACATTGCAGGCTCTGCACAAGCCACCAGTGTCTGTAAGTCGTACCTGCCCCACTGCAAGGGGAAGGGGTTTGGTAACAGAGCGAGCACTGGGTCTGCAGCAGGGAAGGTCCCTGGGAATGGCTCAGGAGGCAGCTTCCAGCAACCCAGAAAGGGTTGTCAGCGCTTCCAGCAGACAGCTCTATTTCCAGGGGCTCAGAGCTGTGCTCTCCAAAACCTCAGCTGGGAAGCAAATGTTTAGATAAAAATTAAATGATCCAAAAGCAACTCTATTAAAAAAGAGCCAGGTGATGGGAACAGACCAGTGGCAAGTCTGTTTCCAAACCATTTTGAAGGCAGCCATACCCTGCGTGCAGGCTGGCCATGGTGTGCCGCCACTGGCATCGGCTCTCAGGATGCTCCAGTGGGCTCTTCCCCAGACATCTGCTCCCGTCAGCGCGAGACGGACACGAGCCCGGGCCAGGCAGCTCAGCAACAACTGCGGAGGAGGATCCTGGCACATCATATGCTTTCGTGCCTGGGAGAGACCCTGCAGGCTACGTCCACACCACCTGGCAGACCTGGGCAGGAACCCTCCTTGGGCAGCACAGCCTGAGCATCTCAGCTGATAAACCCCATCTCCCATGTCTGGTTCATGAAAACAGAGCACTGTGACCCTGGTAATGAGGGCTTGGCAGGTTTGGTGGATTCATCCAATAAACAGGGTGACAGGAGCTCTGTCTTGATTGTAGCAGGCAGTGAGCTGGGAAGGGGAACACAGGCTCATCTTCCCTTATGCACACCCTCGAAATGAAGGTAGAGAAATATGCCAGCCACAAAGGGAAAATAAACCCATTTACTTGCAATACTGAAATCTCCATGTAGTGACTTCATCCATATAGGTGCCTGTTAATGTTTTGTCTTCTTTAGGGTTCATTTAGCCATCTTTTCCCCATACACACTATGCGCAGCATAGCTTAGGCTTAGCCAGGACTCTCCGTTAAATTCACACATGCAGTGTAACATTCAAGTAAGTGAAAAAACAGACTGATGCCACTCCAGTCAATAGAGTAAACAATTCATGGTTTGGATAAACAGAATTACTAGTGCTGAAGAGCCCTGGGCAGCACTGCACACTCTGATTAGTGTAAATGCTAAACACAAACCAATTAACACTCTCTAAGTCTGCTTATCTCATGTCACTTAGTGCTAAAATAAAGCCTAACACTAAATACACATATTGATTTAGCCATTAAATCTAGCATCACTCAAAATAGCTCATTATATTACTGAGAAACAAATAAAGTCACCTTAATTTTCAGAAGCTACTGTATTACAAACAATGACTTAATTGCTCCATCCAGCATCAGGGAGTTACTACTGGTACTGAGAACAGACTGAGACTACTTAGCCTAAAAATTAAACCTAGTAGGACCATAAGCAGAGGTGGCAAGAGGGCATCCCTGTGTCACCTCAGGTAGCTTCACTGTGGAAGCACGTGGCATGCTGGCCTGATGCTGTGCCATCAGCTTACAGAACCAGGATATAAACATCCCCACTGCTAAGGATACTATTGCTCCACTGGTACCAGACACAAGTCAAGGGCACCAATTAGCTCCTCTAAGGAAGAGGACAAGACTTACCACACAGTCCTGGCAAACACTACCAACTGCTGCTGCCCTTTCCTAGAGTGCAGTCAGCACTGACAAAACACCAATCTCAACCCTTGAAGAACTAAAGCTACTTTTGACTTGATTTGGGGTTTATATGCCTGTTAATTTAGAAACTACTGGAAGCTGGTGTGTGGGAAGTCGATAATGGGAAGAGCCCGGCTGGAGGTATCGTGCCCTAACGAGCACCAGGAGAAGGCAGGGATGGGACATGGGGATGTTAGCAGGCAGTGTGTGATGTTTACATTCCTAATTACAAGAGCTAATTCTTCAGTTTGGCCAGGTGTCCCTTCTGCAGACAAGGTTAATGGGATGTGAGAGGCCACAGCTGCCACAGCACCAAGTGAGGAGGACAGGCAGGGGACAGCAGTATTAATCAGCCAGGAGCAATGCAAAAATGGTTATCTCAAGCTGTTTGGAGGCACGGATTAAAAATAAATCTCCCTGAGTTTAATATTCTGCCAGTCAGCTCCTTTTTGTAGGTGGAATCTATTAAAAAATTATCTTTCTGCTAAAATGCTAAAGTATTTCTGACATTTAACAGCTTGCTTCAAGCAAAAAAGTGCAATAAATACATGGGAGAGCTAATTGGCTCCAGTACACCCGGCATCCAGTCCGTCATGAAGAAGCAATGCAGTGCCAGCTTTCTGATGGCTCCAGCAGACCCTGAACACCTCCTCCTGAGCAATGGCACATCTGCTCCAGTCTCCCCTGTTCACCCAGCGTAACTGGGAAGTTCCCACCGTGATCCAGCAGCAGAACAAAACCAGCCACAAACCGAACTTTTAGACCTGAGGCTACCGGGGGGGGGGCACATGCTTTAATTTGGTCTTACCGAAGTCTAGGCTTTATGGTACTTAGTTTGCTGCAAGATGCAGAAGGAGCTGCTTGGCAATGTAGTCTTCTCAATAAAAATTAATGCTTTAACAAGAAGCCAAATAGCTACAGCTAATGTACTTCTGAATGAGATCTAAATTTTATTCATAAGCATCAGTGTCAGGACTAAAATAACAGTTTTATGGACACTATGAGCATAAACAGCTCCGCTGATTCAAAAACAGAAACTGCACTTCTGAATGAATCAACTCATTCATTTGGAACAAAAGCATCATTTTAAATGCATGCCTCGAATAAAAGAGAAAGCCAGAGACAATATTCTTCTTGTGAGCCTGCTTCCAAGAGATGCACTGCAGAGGAAAAGGGAGACTAGCTCCTGGGAAGGGAATGGTGATTGGGAACGTGTTGGGGAAAAAGAGCAGAGATCACTCAGAAGCTGCCTGGGACATGGATCATCTACCTGTGGAAAAGAATCCCAGATGGGAAAGAAGAGTTTTATGGTGCTGCGAAAATCCCCACTGAGCTCCAGCATTCAGGACGTGCTGGCTCTGGTGCCTGTTGAAATGGCCTTCATTTATTTGGGATGGATTGCACCATGTTTAGATATTTTTCTGGACTCCTGAGTACCAGATATTGGGAAATCAGAAGAAATTTAAAGGAAAAAAAAATCTCAGGGCTGCGGATATCACTCACTGATATGTGAGAGGATGCACAGAGCCTTTGAATGTCCTTCCACATGGATTTGCATGGATGCAAAAGCATCTGCATGGATGGCTGTATCCATGTTGCCATCGTATGGGATGCAGCAGTGTATGATACAGCAGCAACTATGCTAAATTTATGTTGCTGGAGAAAAATAATACAAAGGAGATGACCCTGTTTCCTGCGGATGTTTCCAACAGTTACCGGTCCCTGGTCTTCATGCTCCACCTCTGCCTGTGCTGTCTTCCTTGCCCTCTCCCAGTGTAACACATTGTGGTGGTTCCCAGGAGCTGCCAGTCATGGTGCCAGGAGATGCTGGCTGTAGCACGTGCTGGAGGCAGGGCAGCTCGGGCACGTTCCTCAGTTTGGGACCCTTAGTGCTGCCTTACCTGTCATTTCCAGACATCCTTTAAATGGTGGTGGCCTGGGAAGGGCCCCATGGTACACTGCACGAAGGACTCTCCAGAAGCTTAGTCTGGATCTTGATGTGAATAATGATAACACACAGATATCTGTTGCTAGCCCAACAAAGCAGTTACAAATGCAAGTTAAAAACAGTGATAAAATCGGAAAATGTGGAAAGCTGTATAGCTAGCAGCTAACTGGTAAAAGATTTTTAGGCAAATACATCTTGGAAAGTGCACTCATTACAGACAGAAAAGTCAGACAGATGTCAGGAAACACTCTGACATAAAGAAAACTTTATAGGCATGCGTGACAGGACGAGAAAATGACAGTCATCTGGACTGGTGGCAATTCTTGTGCCTCAAGGCCTGAAACGAGGAGCTGCGCAACACAGCCGGTTCTGCTGAGCGAGGGCAAGAGCGCCCGCAGGGCACGGCGAAGCCCGGGGCAGCAGAGGAGCCACGGCTTGGAGATGGTCACTGGGGCGGTTTGGCTGGGCAAGGGAGACCGAAGAGGGACAGTGACACAGGGGATGGGGCTCACCGGGACGAAAGCCAAAGCCCTGAGTCCGCACTGCCTCCTCCCCTCGCGGTGCCTCCAATGGGCGTCTTTGCAGAGACAGGGCTCCTCCCGGCCACCTTCGCCAAGCCCCACCAGAGACGCCGACAGGCGTCAGGTCACATCTCCTGACGGTGCCTTTGCAGAGGATGCTGAGGGCACCTGCCCTCCCCTGGCACGCGACATGGCCTGCGTGCCCGCGCCGTGGCGTGACCATGCCAGCCAGAAAGACTCCAGAGCACAGCCGAAACTGGGTTGAGAAACACATTGGGTATTCAGTGACGAGTCTGTTAAGTCGTCCGGCTCCTAATGAAACCGTAACAGCTCTGGACAGTTTGTTTATTTTACAAGGCCATTTACGGGCTGTGCAAGAGGAAAACTGCCAGCTCCCAGCACCCCCCCTGCTCTCACACGCTTTCTGCAAGTGCAAACAGGACCACGCAATTGCAGTCGATACTGAAACACCCCCGGCAAAGCGATCCTCATCCAGCCCTGAGCACCCAGAGCTCCCGGCTGGGACGAGGCTGAGCCGAACCCTCCTGCACCGGGCAGCCCCTGGTTCCCTGACAGAGCCCATCAGCTCGAGGCGCTGCAGGGCAGCTTGCCCCGTGCCGGGGCTGGGAGTGCAGGCAGCCCGGCTCTTGCCACTGCCGCGTTTCCCGTAACTGGGGTAATATATCTGTGGCCACAAATGAAAGATCAATATTTATTTAACACACACACTACCCTTTAGAGGCCCTTAATTGTAAATTAATCATCATTAACTGACAGTAATTGAACATGCTGAAAGCTCCGATCACGGCTTTCCCCCACAGCGGGAGCCCCTGGCAGTGGAGGGGAGTGGGATGGAGGTGGAGGCAGGAGAGGGACGCGGCAGGAGGCACTGCCAGCCCCACGCACCCACCCTGCCCAGGCAGCAGAGATGCTCGGGGGACCGCTGCTGCTCGGGCAGCCAAAGCTTTGCTCAGCTCGTAGCAATCCTGCGCCGGAGGGACAGAGTTCTGGGCTGGGCTGGGGGACCCTCAGCAGACCATGACAAAATGCGGGGGTGCCCCCAGGAGCAGGCAGGTGCCCCTCACCCTGCTGCAGCCCCAGAGCCCCTGGCAGGACACGCTTGCGCTTTAGCCCCAGTCTCACCTCCCATGGGGAAAGGCAGTGGCCTCCAGACTGGAAAAACCCCTACGGCCCATGTGTCCAGCATGGGGGTCTGCAAAGACAAATGTGAGGAGTGAAGGGACCATCACAGGAGAACAAGTGCACCGGCTGCGCTCTGCCTGCTGCCCTGGGGCGGCAGATGGTCCCAGGACAGGGAAGCACCGTTACGTTAGGTAGCTCACTGGTTCACCGCGTGCTGTCCTGTCTGCCAGAGGCACAGCTAGTGACAGGCTCTAAGCCCAGGGGGGATGCCTTTCCCTTGGGAGGGAGAAGCCACAGTTTGTTTCTTTCCAGAGTTTACAGAAATACAGACCAGAAGTGCAAGTGGCAGCTCTTCCTCCCTTGGCTCCTGGGTAAATCAGGTGCGAGCCTGCCTGCAGGGTACAGCGGGAGAGCAGCCGGAGGGAGGCTGGGGGAGATGCGCGGTCACCAGCAGAAGTGTTTTGGAGAGTGCTGCTTTTTAGACAAACTTGCACATTCGAGGGCTTTTGAGATATTGGTGCACGCTCTCGTCTGGGGGGTTAGAGCAGCTCCACCCTGCATTTCTGGTGTTACAGTGATTAAGCAACAAAACATAACTTAGTCCTTGGTGGGGAGTGCAGGAGAGTGTGGCTGATCTCCAGTGCCAGCAGGCTGTGCAGAATGAGCTGGCAGAAAGAAATGCAAATTCCCTTTCTGTAAGGACGACAGTGGCACGAACACTGACTTTATTAAAATGCAGAATTATTTCAGGGCCCTTTGTTTAGCTCAGAGCCTGGAGGTAATTTATGCGCAAGGATGGAGCAGTGAGGGCTGTGCTCAGCTGCCTGGCGCTGCCAGCGTTTCTTGGCTCGTGCTCCTGGTGTGAAGGCTTTCCAGCTCTGGAAGGAAGGTCTGGGAAGCCCACAGTCTCCCTGCTTGTTCTTGTTGAAGAAGTTTTCCTGTCCCCACAGCTCCTACGTACAGCTCCTGGGGACTGGGCCTTTAACATAGAGGCTAATTAAGTGCTCACTTATCAAGTAGGCTGGTCTGCTGCTCCATGCCTGAGCCTTTCCCCCTCAGCCTGCCCTTCTCCTGCTGCCCAGAGAACAGCAGCCTGACTGCACTCACGGCCTGGAGGCTGCTGCACTGGAGATGCCATCCGTGGATGCCGGTGCATGGCGTCCCCATGTGCCTTCCTACAGGTCCCTTGGGACAGAGACGAGCGCATCGCCCCACCGCAGCCTGGCAAAAGAGTCGTTTGAGTCGTGGGCAGCGAGGAGACCCGCTCCCTGCCCCGCTGCTGGCTGCGGCTCTGCCACGCCACGGGGTGCGAGCTGCACCTCTCACGTGGGAAATGCAGCAGCGTTGACCCTTGCAGCCACCAGACTCGGTGTCACCGCTGGATCTGCCCCAAGTGCCCTCAGTTGGGCAGTTCATGGACTTTGCAGCCCATGAATTCTGTTTGGATCTGGGGACTTGTAGCTGGCAATATGAGCCACTGCAAGCTCTGATCAAAATTTCGGGCTTGGTCGGCTCTTCCGCAGCTTTGGCCTCTATAGTGAAGGGAAATGGGCAGGATTTGGCAGAAGAAAACCCAGAACCTGGCACAGAGATGACAATTAGTTTCTTACGATGAAATACTAAAACTCAAGAGGGATGCAGCTCATTTGCCCAAGTCAGGACTCCAGCACAGCTCAGAGTAAATGTCCCGGTCTGCAGCAGCAGACAACTGGGCAGGTTCCTGGGAAGGGACCTGGAGGTTTCCCACGAGCCACATGAGGTGGACAGAAGAGAGAGGAAGATGCTGCCCAAGGTCTCTCAAAGGCAGCAGCAAGCATGCTTGCCCATGACCACAGTGCTGGGAGAAGGTCCAGCCAAGTCACCGATGGCCTGGGGGAGCTGGCAGAAGGCTCAGGCCGGTGCATTTTGGAGGAGCAGGTTCAGCTGGGGGTGCTGGGGGGGGCAGCAGCACAGCCTGGGAGCACAGAGGGATGCCAGGGCAGAGGCAGGGGCTGGGTGCTGCTGAGGCAGCAGAGTGGAGATGCTCTTGGGCATGGGGACCGATGCCAAGCACTTCACCTCTGCCTGAACATCACTGCTAAGGCAAACAAAGGCTCCTGGAGCTTGTTGACAGGGAGGTTTATTGAGATGAAATCTTCGCATCAGGTTGTGTGTTCTTGTTTTGAGGAGCTTAAACTATGTCCAGGATCAGGCTAGATTAAATCCTTGACTTCCACTGCCGTCCAGGAAGTCTCATCTAGGCCGATTTGCATTTTCATCTGCATACTAATGCTGGGCTTATAATCAGCAAGAAAACCTTCCCAGCTCCTTGCTCCAAAGGTAAATGTCTACAATGGAGAGTAAACAGGGAGGAAGGCTCCTGCCGCTGTGCCGCTCAAACAGAAGCCCCCCCCCGTGCCGCACGTACAGGATTTGCTGTATCCTGACTGACAGGATATCGGGGGCTCTGCCGCCTAATCCTGAGCGCTGCATGTCTGGCATTAGGATGCGCACTGCCGGGGCTGTGTTTCGAGAATATTACAGTGTGTTTGACACAAAGTCTGGCTTCACTGAGCCAGGTTTATCACCTGATAAAAGCTGCTACACCCAGACATTACAGGCAGAGCAGAGGACCTGCTATTAACAGGGGAAGGAGCTGGTGAATAAATCCAGGACTTCTGCTTTCATGCAGGTGGGGTGCAGATTTAGGTTGAAGAAGAACTGTGCTCTCTGTGTGATTCCTAAATTACACCAAGGCCCTACATACATTGATCACCAGCAGCTGGTAACAAGCTGCGGGTTTGCTGGCACCAGGAGAGGAATGGGGGTGCTGTGAGCGCGCAGAGCCGAGAGGCTGGAACCAGCCACCCTTCTGGGGGGAGAGACTATTCTTAGGTGGGTATTTGGACGCAGTTCACTTGTCACACTTGAATTCCTCTCCCCACGGTGGCACGGTGACAGAAGCCTTCCCGTATGGCGCCGTGGGAGGGAAAGCTTCCGCCCGCCATTGTCTGCGGCGGATACCAAACGGTGCGCTGGGCGCCTGCCATCGGCAGTGGGCTGGCGGCCGCCCGGGTCGGTACCCCTGAACAGCACTGGCTGCTCGGCAGTCAGCGAGAAGCCCCGTCCCTGCCTCGTCCCCAGCCAGGAGAGCGCAGGGGGCACGTGCCACACACGTCGCGGGGACCCTGGCTGCAGACCACCATTTCAAGGCATTTGAACACACCATTTAACTTCCCCAAACACTTCACTCTGTTAAACCTCTTCGCTTCTAGTTTCTCTGCATTTTGATCTCCTCACCACACATCCTGCAAATTACTATGCAAAATAATCATGTTAATTTCCAACTCCGTTAGCAAACAGCCAATAAAATCTCTGGTGCTTGCCAAGACCGGGGGCCCCTGCGCTGGGACCGCGAGCGCGGTGCTGCCTGCGGACAGGCTGGGCCAGCAGTGCCAGGGGAGCACCACCGGGAAGGAGCTGGAGAAGCCCCAAGTTGCATGGAAGGAAAATGGCCACAGCCTCGGCGGCAGGTGGGTTCTGCACCGTGAGCAGTTTCATTCCAACCGGCAGTGCCGCCGTGTGCTGCCGGAGTGCCTACTTGTGCCCTGTCCTGCCCAAGGCAGCCGTCCCGGCACATTGAATCCCACTGCAGCTCTTGCGCTGCCATCGCAGGGCACTGCTGCGTCACCCCTGCCCTGACCTAAGCTCGTGCCTGCCCTGATTCCCAGCTGACAGGGACAACGTGAACAGGTCTGGTTCCAAAACTGGGCACTGCATTCCCACAAACTTCCCTAGAGTACTTCCATACTTCAAAGTTTCCAGCAAATTGGGGTTACAGTAAAGCAGAGTTGGGGTCGGTCTGTCCTGCACCACAGGCAGACGTGCAGCCCCGCCACAGCGCACAGTGGTACGAAGAAATTAATCACCATGGCTCATCTCCTCTCCTGCCACTGTGTCACAGCCACGCCACCCTAATTGTGCTTGTTAAGTGGAGTGTCTTCCTTGCACTTGGCTGGGGCTGCGGCCATTTCAGGTAAGTCAGAGCCTGGATCAATGCTGTTTGACAGGCGATCCACCCCCAGCCAGCCTGTTCATGGGGCCTCGGGGTGTCACCAGGCGTTTGCAGTGCCCCGACCCCTGAGCAGGGAACACGGCACACCGTGTGCCCCAGACAGTGCTCCTGCCCAGCAAGGAGGGAGTCTTCCCGGAGCTGAATGACCCAAATGTCCCTGGTGGGCTGCAGGGAAGGACATCTCCAGTGTGGCTCTGTGCTGCCCTGCCGACACCACTTATCTGCACCGCTCTCCCCATGCAGCTTCTGCCGGGAAGGCACCAGCCTTCCAGGGAGACTTGTTGCCAGGAATGATAAACCCCAACACTGTCCCAGCCCTTCCGGAAAGGCCGTTACTTCTCTTTGACTCCCTGCTCTCCAAGAGGCTTTACCACAGAGGACTCTTGGCGGCTCTGCCCTTTCGTTGCTGCACTTAGCACGGGACAAAGCCGCCTGCACATTTAACACTTAGGGCATCGCAGGTAATCCCAGCAGATGTTTCTGTGTTATCTGACTGGTCACAAATACCTTGCTCTAAGGAAGAGCTGGCTCTGCTGGCTGCAGCTAGCAATGCTCTGTTCGAATCTGGTCACTGCTGCCTGCGGGCAGGCACTCACACTGCATCCCAGCCGGCGGTGGGCTCGGGAGCAGGAAGAGGGCTGGGGAGCTGTGAGCAGTCTGAGCACACGTGCTGGTCAGTAGGGCCACCAGAGACCCAGCGGGGCAGGGACACCCTTCCCAAAAGCCACCGAAGCCCCAGGCACTAATGGTGACCCTGCTGCTGACTGGCTGCCGAGCTGCCTGGTCCCAGCAGCAGCCCTGGTATCCAGCAAAGGGCAGCCCTGCCAGACCCCGGCTCTCTGCCGCCTGCCCCATGCACACCCTGCACCCCTGGGAAATGGCAGCCTGTGGGGCTGGGGCCGAGCGGCTCTTCCTGCTGTCACCTGGGGCTTTTCCAGACTCCAGGTATTTGCTGTGCCTCCTGCAGCTCACAGGGACGGGCAGTGCTTGCTGGAGGCAACAGGACAACTTCCCTGCCTGAGATGGAGCTCTGGGGCAAAGCAGTTTCCATCAGCTCCGACCTGCTCGGCTGCCAGGCACCGTGGGGATGCTCGGCAGACTCACCCCGTGTGGACGCATTTCAGACCAAATGCATCTCCAGTTTGGGAGTGCTTGGGAACCAGCAGTGATGGATGGTGGCAGTGGCTGCCCTGGGCAAGCTCAGGCTCATATGGAGAGATGTCTCCTTCTTGTCAGAGAAGAAAAAAGCCATAATCCGCCCTAACTGCTGCTGTGATTTTCTTATCCATCACAGTGGCAGCTTATTTCTACCTGCCCGGGACCCATTACTGCTCCAGCAGCAGAGAAGTGGGGCAGCTGGCAGGAAAGCAGTGGGAGCACCTGATGGGCATCCTCTGCTCCTTGTCACTGCAGCCGGACTAGCAGGACCAGCAGGATGAGTCCTGCTGACCAAAGCCAGAGGCAGGTGCCCACAGCTGAGGTCCCAGCCACCCTGTGGAGGGGGTGCAGCGCTGGCCCCATGCACCCCCAGGGCAGTGGGAGGCCCAGGTGGGTTCCAAAAGTGGGAGAGCAGATCTGGGGAGTTGTCACGGCAACAGCATCACTGACTGTCATGCTCCACAGCCTGGAAGGGTATGTCAGGGCAGGGTGGGGGCTACTTGCTCTCCGTGTTTGCTAGGAGTGGTGCAGGATGCAGGCAGCTATCAGCACAGGGGGGCAGGGGAGGCCAAAGCAGGCAAGGGGGGGTCTGCACCACCGCACGGCCCCACTGTGCCCCAAGGCACGCGAACAAAACTTCACCGCAATTCTTCCCTTCTTTGGTAATCAAACCCGGGGCAACACATCTCTGAATTCAATGCCTTCCTCTGGATTAGCTCCAGAGTGTACCGTACTGCCTTTGGAAACGTGCAGCGTTTTCCTGTAAATCTACAAATTCTTGTTTGTTAGCTGGTGGTGTGACCAGAAAT
Organism: Haliaeetus albicilla; assembly: GCF_947461875.1. NCBI lineage: Eukaryota > Metazoa > Chordata > Aves > Accipitriformes > Accipitridae > Haliaeetus > Haliaeetus albicilla. Next base: position 25,994,712 of record NC_091504.1, on the reverse strand, counting down.
GCCATGCTCAGTGTGCTCTTCTGCTGACAGTGTCTCTGCTTGCTATCTCCATCTCATCTCCTGAGGGGTTAAACTAATCTTGAGGCTGGGAAATGGTGCATGCTAGGTAAGATCTGAGGAGCTGAGCCTGGATCTTGGGAAGGCTGTGGGGCCTGGGGATGCCAAACAGACTGTCAGACTCCAAAATATATGCATGGGGAGACATGTCACCACAAAGGAGCAGTAAACGGTTTCAATATCGGGCTGAAGTTTTAGAATCCTCATTTTACAGTGGGGGAAAGTGTTCCTTTGTGTGTTTGCATATGTCTGCATGTCTGTGTCTCTGATGAGGGAGCTAACAGCCCAGCAGCAGCAGTTGCTAGAAGATGCACAAAGTGAGAGCGTCCCCGAAGGAGCGTATCCAGCTTCGGGAAGGGCCTCTCCCTGCGCGCCCCTTCCCTCCCTCGCTGCTGGCCTGGCGGCTGCGAAGCCACAGCCTCCCTCTGCTTTCCCCACTGGCAGTGCGAGGGGTGGCCCTGCAGACCCCAGGCAGCAGGACCTCTTGTGCACCGGGATGCTTTTGAGCACCCAATTAATCCAGCTGTCTCTGATGGTTTTCTGGAGAGCGGCTGACCCGCTGGCCAGGGTTGGCGCTGGAGATGGGAGTCCCAGGGCTCTGCTGCTCCCGGCCCCAGAGGGGCTGAGGGGCGACCGGCAGCTGGTGGCTCTTCCCTGCCTCAACACTGTCCTTCAGTGCAGCCCCCCCCGGGAAGCTCCACAGCCTCAGCTCCATGGGCAGCAGATCCTCAGTTGGGCAGCAACAACCTGTGGCGGACGCGCAGCCCCTGCGAGGAGCAAACCTTCAGCTGCGAAGCATCCGCCCTTCGCAGCCCAGTTACCAGTTACGCCTCCTACACATCTTCTCTCTATTTACAGACATAAATCCTCGGCATATCACAAGAAAAGGTTCAGCTTTGCCAGCCAGACTTGTAAACCGCTTTACAGTAGCCCACGACTCTGACATAGACAATTTAATGTGGCACCACTGTGCGCTGAAGCTATGGTGGAGTCGGCAATTGCCACACGAATGCCCTGTTTCAGGGCTCGTGGCACAGCCGGGAGCCCTTCACAGCGGGTGTAGCTCCCTGGCTCCTCACTCCCGCTGCAAGACCCCGATGCAGCTGGGGGGTTGCAGCCGTCCAGGCTCGGGACTCCCAGCCAAGCCTCAGGTCTGCCCTGTGGTCCCGGGGGGCTCAGCCGCATCAGCAGGAGCAGCTGAGCAAAGCCCCAGGGGCTTTCACCCTGCCCTGGGAAGCGAAATAGCAACTTTTAAAAAGTCAATTAGCTCTCTGTCAATTAGCCTACGCTGAAGAAGGTAATTACCTTATCACTTCCAGTACTCCCATACTCCTGGAGAAGGCAAACATTCCTCCTCCCTGCCTGGCGCAAAGGATCCCTGCACTTAACCGCCAGCCTCACTGCCCCGCTGCCTGCAAGGCGATGGCCAGCGCTGCCCATTTCAGTGCCCCCAGCCCCAGGCACAGCATCAATGTGCCCCAACTCGTGCTGTTCCCCGGCAGATCAGGCTTTCAGCACTTGCAACAATCAGAAGAGTGAAAACCAGAACTGCAGCGGGACTCCCCGCTCTGCTCCGTGGCAGCAGGACGAACCCTGCCGGCTCCTGGCAAGGGGGGGCTCACGGTGGGTCTGGGCCAGGCCTGGACGCAGGCTGTCCTGAGTCTCTTGCTCCAGCACCTGGTTCTGCTCTGTGCCCGTCCTTGTTTCTCTCCTGCTTTTCTACAGATGCTTCTCCACGTCCTCCCCGGGGCTGCTGTCCCACAGCCTGCAGCTTAATGGGCTCTGGGTGAGGAAAGGGAGGGATATGCTGGGTGCTCCCAGGTCCCAGCAGGATGCAGCGCCTTATCCTGGTCGGCAGTGCCTGGTGAGCTCTTCTTTGGTGTTCGGCAAACGTGGCTGTTCCCTGCAGCGATGGCTTGGCAGACTCGCCACAGAGACAGTCCCAAGTTCATGAGCTCCATCTCCTGAGGAAGTTGTTCTCCTCACGGTGCCTCGCCTTGCAACATCTGCGGCCGAGCAGCATATCGCAGGCATGTCAGGATAGGAAATCTTCATAAAAATGTCCACAAACAATAAAGCCAAATAAAAAGGTTCCATTGTAATCCTATTAACGTATCTCCACACAGGTTGGTATCTCCTGAAGAACACTTCCCATTAAAGAAATCAATTTAGTATTCAGCTTTCTTCCTGTGGTGCATATTGAAGTGGGATTTGACAATGATGGAAAACAGATTTGTGTTAAATACTGCCAATAATGTCTCATAGCTCAAGGTTACAGCTTCTCATGAGCGACAGACGCTCGTAATCCAAAGCGTTGAAAATACTGCACTCCACTATCAATTATCTGGAGTTATTAGGTTTTAAAATAAACTGCACATCCGGACTTCAGGCCACACGTTTATTTTACATTTTCCTTGCAGTTGCTTCACCCTGTTCTGGGCTTTCTGAGGCCGTCTGCCGCCAGCCCTTGCAAAGCACAGGGCTGCTCTGCAGCACACCTGGGTCCGGCTCCAGCTGCAGACCCATCCCAGCCCGTGGCCTGGAAAACCCGCTCGGTGCAGAGTCTGCATCCTTGGTGCCCCCGGATTTCAGACCCAGATGGAGCTCCAGACTTCAGAGAGACTTAGACCAGAGAGGTAATTTCCTGAGCCTCTTCTATTCAGCTAAACACAAACTGTGGATTTCAGATTCACCAGTTTAGTTGGGAATTTCAAACAACTGGTTTTCTTCCTCAGGTTTCTCAGAAGCCCCCAGCAAAGCAGTTTGCTTTTTGTCCTAAATCCCGGCTTTGATGCTTGACAAAAGCTTTCTATTCTTTGATAAACAGAAATGAAGCTAAACATTAATGGATCCTTTTCTTCTCACTTGAGAAGGCAGGGGAGCCTTGCAGGGGAGTCAGAAGACCTTTTGGAGCATCTTTTTATTTTGAGGCTGCGGAAGCATGAGCCGAGCCGGCATCTGCCCTGTGAGCTCCCTCTGCCAAGGAGATGCCCAGGCAGAAGCATGAAGCGACACCGATCTCACGGCGGCCGGGTGCCAGCATCACGCGTCTGCTGCCCAGGGGTGCGCAGGGAGCTTGGTTTCAGCAATGCCACAAGCTAAAATGGGACAATCTGGGAAACGCACAGCAGGCTGGATTTCAGCCCCTGCTTGGGGATGCACAGTGTTACGTGTCTGCGGAGGAGGTACTGCCGAGTGCCAAGGAGCAAAAACAACAGCCAGAGCTGGGGAAACAGAGACATAACTGACAGGTTCATCTGACAGGTAGGAAGTGCAAAATGCATGCACACTTGGGTAGCGGGGCCAAGGAATCTGGACCCCTACGCGCTCACTGCTAGGCATCTTCACAGTGATTTTTTACCCTAGTTCACAAGTCAGTAAAGCCATACAGAAGCCCCATCCCATTTCTGAACTGCATTTTTGAAGCAGTGTTCCCTGGGACAAATTGTCTGTGGCATGAGTCCTTACGGACATCACTTTGCCCATGCAATGGCAGCAAAGTCAACCAGCTGCGGAAGAGACTACAAGGTTGAGCAGAAGGCTTGAGCTAGCCCAGTCTGGCTACAAGGTGATCATAAACTGGGGCACAGCCAAATCTTTTGCAGACCACAAAGACATTAATTGGTCCTACAAAACCCAGGATAACAGTGAATATTCTTGATTCCTGTCTATCAGCACTTCATTAAGCAATTACAGATCTACAGACATTTCTCTTCTATAAAGTGTTCCTGCATCAATGGCAACAGACTGCAAATATTCTAGAGGCATAAACAGAGTAATTAATCAGGGTGCTGTAATGGCAAGAAATTAACATAAGGAAAACACAGACTGAATATCGGAGAAAGTTTTCTGGCAGCAAACCATGTTAATCAGAGAATTGCCATCCCAGGGAAAGGGGGAAACTCCACAGCATGATACAGGTCAGAGATCCCTGGCAAATATCCCAGAGGGAATGCACAAATGCTGGCTCATGAGATGGACAGGATGACCCAATACACGACTTGCTTTTCCTAATATCAATCACTGAGTGATTTCTAATGACAATTCACTACTCTGGGTAAAGGCACATTCATTCATGGCTTGCCTGACAAGCCAGCAATGTACTCACCGAGGTCTCCCCCCTTGGTGAGAGCGTTTGCTACCCAGGTCTCTCAATGCTCATTCTGCTGCAGGTTATTTCTTTGCAGGGGGTTATTCCTTTGCAGCAGGTTATTCCAATGCAGCACGCAATCCTTCTGCACGTGCCGTCAACCTGTGGGCTCCCCAGGCGGGCAGGAGCGGCCCAGAGCATGTTGGCTGCTGTTTGCTGAACCCAAGAGGAGTGAGGCACTGCCAGCACTGGTTTCTGGTGGACTGGCTGCTCCCAGGCTGGGCATGGCAAATGCTGCCTATAGCTGAGTGCTAGAGCTTGCAGCCGCTGCAGCCCCCTTGCCTGGGGATACAGCCCCTGTGCAGGTGCAGCGAGTGCTGCTGGCAGACTGCAGTACAGGGAGCTGCCTGGGAGGACACTGGAACTGGCTGGACTGGGTCCTAGGAACTGCTGGTCCCACAGAATAAAAACAGTTTAATAGTTTGGATTGCTTTTTGCACGTATGTTAATATTCTGGGGCAGAAACAGGGGTAATTGCAATTCTATGGAGGAGTGACAGCTGCAGCCTTGCCTGGGAGTGGAGGCTCACAGAAAGTGCAGCGGGACAGGACTGGTTCCAGGCAAATGGTGTGTCTGCCTGACAGCTACCCGGAGCATCCCGCAGCTCCACATCTGAGACCCGCTCCTGCACAGCAGCTGCGAGCAGGAATGCTGGGCTCTAGCCAGCCTTTGAAAGAGCAAAAACTGCAAGGTGAAAGAATAAAAATGTCCCAAGTCATAAATTCTATTTTTACAGCAGCTTTTCCAGAAATTTGGACGCACTGTAGTGAGTGCAAGAGCACTGCTGTACCTGCACTGACCTCCTCCTAGGAGACCCCTGTAGACACAGTGAACCCCATTGCTGAACTCACAGATCTCGGCTGAGGTTGAAACCCACCGGTTGTGGTACCTCACCTCTTCCCAGCTCATGTTGCCCACAAAGCCTACTTGCTACACACCACCATGCACTTTCTGCATTTTTCAAGATGACAAAATGTGCCCAGTGTTCCTCCCAGCCTTCCTTTAGCCACAGAGGCTCTGCTGTCCTGCACTGTGGTGCCCGTACACAGAGAGCCAGAGCCCCCTATTTCCAGGTGTGCTCTGCAACCACGGAAGCCAAAAAAGCTCTCTATAGCTGTGGCAAATAAATTAATCTAAAGGGTTGGGACATATTCATCTGCTGCTGGCTGCTCCCCCCATGCCTCCAGAAGACTGTGCCCTACCTGTTGTGATGCTGGAGGTCAAAAACAGTGAAGACACCAGCTGATTTTAGAGCACATGCCAGGAACTCGGTGTAGTAACAAGTGTCGCTAACACAGTCTTGGAGTGCGACCTGTGCAGCTGCAATGGATGGCAAGGTTACCTTTACCTGCCATCACAGGGGAGGCAGCCGCTTGTAGGACGCGTCCCCTCGAACACTGACAGATCATTTGCTCCGTGCGTCCTGTTGCAAACAGATGTCTCTGTGCAACAGAGCAGCCACCCGAATGCTAAAGCAGTTTGTTCCCGGCGCTCCATAAAGATGTTATATTTGTTCCCAGAAGTTAATCTTTAAAGATTTTTAGAGCGATCAATAACCAACCAGTGGATGTATGCAGAGCAGTCTGAAGCAGCATCCAGGAGCATCTCCCAGTGCAACAAGCACCAGTGCTGAGCACAGCGCCGGATGGTGGTGACGGTCCCCCACAGCTTGGGACTGGGGGGCACCGCAGCACTGCAGGGCTCGGGGGACTGGGACGCTGAGCCTGGCGGCACTGGGGGCTCTTGGCACTGAGCCCAGAGGCCGTCAGGGGACGTGGGCAGCACAAAGCCAGGCCAGCAGTGGTGGGGGTTCCCAGGGCACACCACGTCCTGCTGGGACGGGACTGTAGCTGGGGGCACGCCGAGCCCCGACTGCACCGTGCGCCGCAGGCTCCAGCTGCTGCCCGCTTCCTGGGCAGGCTCTGGGCACACAGATGTCTGCGAGGAGCAAGGGGAAGTTTAGCTTCAATCTGTCAGGCAGATTAGCAGGGAGAGGAGCGTTCAATGCCAAGAAATTGGAAAACCACTTCATTTGTGTTGGGCAACCAGCGGGATGCTGGGCTGTGCTGCTGGCAGGGACGACGCGTGCTGAACGAAATGTGCCTGTTTCCACAGACCGTGTGGTACATCCCGGTCCCACAGTGACTGCTGGAAAACCAGGTGCCTTTGCACAGCCACAGGTAACACCTCGTCACCCCCACAGAGCTCCGCTAGGCGCTTCCTTGGGCCCCTGCTCTTCTCCTCTTGAGAAGGAACCGGCCCAGCTGCTCCTCGGTCCCTGCTCCAGACCCAGGGAGGGCTGGGCGCTGCCTGTGCAGGCGCTTGCCCCCAGAGTGGTTTCGGACCCGAGCTGCCCATCACTTCAGCATGTGGCACTCGAAGAAAGCCAGGATGTGAACGTTTCAGGAAAACACCCCAGGTCCCAGCAAACCCCCTTCCACCCTCTGAGAAGAATTTCCATATTCATGAGTCTTATCACTCCCCTCAAGCTGCTGTGTGAACGCAAGCAATTCAAAAAGCAGCACCACACAAAGACAGGTTTTGAAGCCGTTGGGGAATCAGTAATATAGTTTCTCAAAGACTCACTCGCCCTGCGCCTGTCCTGCCTGATTTAAGCTTATGTTCCAGCACTGCTAGTCCCAAGGCGGTGACTTAGTCCCAGCAAGGCCAGTGGAGGTCTAACGTCCCCCGTGGCACTTCTCGCTTAGCAGCTGGCAGCAGGATAAGTCCTTGTGCTACCTGCAGAGTGGGGCACTCGGACTTCCTTCAGTACCCAGGAGGGCTGGCTCCTTGCTAGATGGAGGGTGGGAGCCGGCTCCTGGTGAGGTGCTGGAGGAGACGGGTGCCAGGGCGTGCGCCGGCTGAGGCAGAGCTGGGACAAGCCTCCAGGTTGCCAGATCAATGCTGTGACCAGCTACAAGCCGCTGCAATCAGCCGCCCCGTGGCTGGCCTGCCTGGGCAGCGCTCCCAGGCTGTGATGGCCACGCAGCCTTTGCTGTTTGCCACTGTCAGCCCTGCCAGAGTGTTGCATTTAGCTTTTTATTAAGGAGAGCCATTATCATTTGAAAAAACATTCCAGACTTTGTCAGTGCTTATCCTTGTCTGACTCCGAAAAGCTTGTTCGCGCTTTTATCTCTTGCAAACTAGATTACAGTAATGCCTTGCAGCTTGCCAGCTTGCCAGGAGGACTGATTACCAGCCCTCAGCCCCGCAGGGCAGTGCCACAGCCGCGCGCAGAGCGTGGCGACCGTCAACCCAGCGCCTCACCCCAGGGCTGGTCCCGGGCCGGTTTTCCTCTTGGAAAGGTCTCGAAAGGAGAGTGCTCCAGGTCATCAGCTTTAATGAGTGCTCTGCCCAATTAGTGCTCCTAGTGCCCCTGTCGCCCTGGCCACAAAGCGCTGCGGGGGCTCTGCAACCATCACCGCTTCCATTTCGGGGTTTGCTGCCCCAGAGGAGCCTTTGGTGTTTCATCGGCTGCCTTTCTGCTGTGCCAGGAGGGCAGCTGCTCTTAACGGCATCCCGGTTGTTTCACTGCTTGTCCCATGCTGCAGGCAGCGATCGCGCCTGACGCTGCAGAGTAAAACTGTTCTGGCATTCGTGGGGCCAAACATTAATGCTGTTAATGCTCCACTGGACTGGTGTAAAACTGCCTCGGAAGCAACTGCCAGAAACCTCCTCCTCCCAGGAAAGGTCCAAAATGCCACTTACGCCTTCAAGCGCCAACTGCAGCCAGGGGCACCAGGGCCAGCTGCGCTGCCCGACCCCTCCCTGCATGTGCCCACAGAGAAAGGAACGTGCCGGGCCCCACGCTGCCCCATCACGCCTGGTCTGCAAAGCCCACTGCTTCGTGGGGCCGCCCGCCTGCCATGCACGCCGGACACGCACCCGGCACCCGCCGGAGAGGAGGCGGTGGCACGGCTGGGGCCATGCTCCTGGACCATCCCTGCGGGACTGAGCTGCCGGCTCCACTGGGCTGGCTGGGCAGCAGCAGGGGAGCTGGGGAGCTGGGGTGCAGCGGAGCTGGGGTGCAGGGCTCCCGGCAAGACCTGCACTCCCAGGCTCCTCCGCTCGCAGTGCTGCCAACTCCCCTTCCCATCACATGCCAGCTCCTGCGCAAACAGCCGTGCTGCTCTCCCTGCGCTGTTCTCCTGCAGGCCAAATTAATTATTTCTAATAAACCCATGTTTAAATTACAGAACCAGGCAGGGGCCAGCTGATTTGAGGGCTTTTCGCTCCATTAGCCTTACTTCAGTCAGCTGTGGGCCAGGGAAAGCCCTCGACTGCACCCTCTCGATCTGCTGGGACGGAACCCTGCAGCCCCCCTTCCTCTGCTGGGTGGGCTTTCACACCTGAGGACCTCGGCCACCTCTTTGGGCCTGGGGATAGCCCGAAGGGGCTCACCGCATGCCCGATCACATGCCTCAGCTCTGGGACACCAGGAGCAAACACCTCATCTGGTCTGTGCCAGTGATGGATAAGATGTCCCAGTCACCAGGCAGACAGAGACAAGCCCTCTGATCAGGGCTTGCAGCTTTTATTTTGGGGAAAATGCAAAGATAAGACACACTAAGGAAAGAAAGTGAATTTATAGCCAGTGCTGCTTAATGAGCAGGTGTTTCCAATAGGCAGCTACAGTCAGCAGGATTTGCAGAGGCAATGCTGCTTTGCAAAGGCAGACGCTGGGACAGGGGACACACCACGGGGGAAGAGGCTGAAGCACCTGGGTAGGATTTACCCTACCCCGCCTCAGGGTATCTCAGCCTGAATGCAGGGAGGCGAAGCAGAAACACTTACAGGCAGCAGGTTCATTTCAGCACGTTGCAGTCGGTGCATCTAAGCTTGTCTGGCTCCCCCCCCAACTTATCTGAACTCTTCCCAGATGGCTTTTATCTTTAAACTACTGTACAGCAATACAAAAAAGACAACAATAATTTAAGATCCTCTTTGACTGCAGGCTAATACCAATTCACTCTGTTTGCCGAAGGATGGTACTTCCCCTTCTTTATAGAGCCTATGTGATTTTTTCAGCATATGCAGATAATCTCATGCTCCTCATAAATGCAGCCATAAACTTTCCTCCCTCTGCCCCCTCAGAAGTGCATAAAACCTGCAGAATAACCAACATCATCCCAGGAGGCTTCTCTGGGGAGGCAACAGCTAACATGGGGCAGCAGCAGCTGGGCAGGTCTCGGGGGGAGCTCCCAGAAACTGGCACCCATCACTCACCCCCTTCACAAGCCTGAGCAGAGAAGGGAGGACAAGCGCAAAGCAAGGGAGCCTGAATTTCTGTACATTAAGGGCTCTCTGCAGCTGCAGCTGCCATCTGAGGAGGTCTCCACGGGCAATGCTCCTGGCTGGACATGTGCTGGGGAGCATGGCACCTCCGGACACAATGGGCTGGCCGGCTTGAAATCAGCTCCTGCTCCCTCTCAGAGCCTGCCCAGTTTGTACAGACACCTCTCAGGGGCTGGCTGGAAGGAAGTCCTGCTTACAGACCAGCCAGGAATGGTTCTCTTCTCCTGAAGAGATTTTGAAACATAAAAAGCTCTTCCCTATTAGTTTTGGGTTTTTTTCACATGCTAGGTCTGAATTAATTAAGCCTTCAAATTCTGACTCATTTTCAACCTGTTCACTAGAGCAGCTGAAAGAAGGTGTTCTGTCAACAATGGAACTTTCCCCCCAAACACTTTAAAATCTGAAGGTTCATCAAAATCAACTTTAGTCTGCAGACCGTTTAGGTTTTGAATTAGCAGCTTTTTTGTGGCAAAAAGAACGGTTAAGAAACGCTCCCAGGCATCTCTGCTGCAGATTCTGGGAGAGCAAAGGGGGCTGGCACAGATCTCTGATCCTCAGCCAACTTCTCCAGCACCGGATTATAAGCATCCTTCTTCCTCTTGCTGGAGTGCAGACAAAAACTGCATGTTCTTGTAAAAGCCTCCAGCCATAAAGAAGACAAAATGGTGTAATGTTTAACAGAGCATGGGCTCCTGGCTATGGCTCTGTGTCCTTGGGGTTGCGCATTGTCAGCATGGGCCATTGCTAGCCCCCATCACTCTCAGGTACCCCTGGGTGTGGAAGTACATCTCTGGCTGAGCAGCGGGAAGATGCCACCATGGGCATCTGGGTGCATTGTCCCCAGACACCAAGTAGACCTTTCCATGTGAGCAAAATGACCCGAGCTTCCGTGACAGCAGAAACCTCCTGTCTCTCCGCTGGCTGCTCTTTCTCAATTCTTCACTGAGAGCAAGAATGAAAATGAGCCCTTGGATTTTCCCTTGGCCTCTCACGGTGAAACTACCAGAAGTATGGACACCTCACGCTGCTGGGAAAGGGTGCTGACACACAGGGGCCTGGGCTCAGTGCCGACCTGGGCTCCAGGGTGCCTGGTCTGTTTTGACAGTGAGATTAAGGTTCTTCAGGTTCTCTTGCAAAGGTCATGCTTGACCATCCCTGTCCCAGGGATCGCCCAAGACCTGCAGGTTCAGTGCTGCGTGCACAGCTCCTTCAGCAAACTTTCCCAGTTTGCTCCCCCGCAAGAAGCAGGATCTAGTTTTTCCAGGAGTCGTCTTGCTCATTACAGGTGCCTCCATCCTGCAGATGACAAATCACTCCCTGAATGTACGGGCTGCACAGCATGTCTCTGGTTGAGTTGAGATTTCACCCAGAACCACATCCCCAAGAGTTATTATCGGTTTCATTAGATTAATGATTGCAGAACCACCAGGAGCATAGCAGATGAGGCATTTACTTTTGCATTCGCGTACAGTAGCAACCAGTTGCATGGCTTTGCTTAAATCAGGACAAGAGACTGACTAGAGACTGACACAGTGAGACGTGATTTCTTGCTGGCTTTAGCAGCAAGGAGACAGATTTATGATGCTTAAAAAATACAGACTGGACTGGGAAACAGACAGAAATCTTGGTCTGTGCATAATGACGCACAAAACTTTAACCTCTTGCATACTATAAACTTCTTCCCAGTCTATTCTCAGATTAGACTGGTGGTAGAACCCCCCCTAATACAATGGGGTGAAGAAAGCAAATTAGAAAACATCTTCTCACTGCCTAGTCTGTCATCTGTGCTGCTAATAGTCATGAGTAGACCACATGGTGGGCATGCTGAGATAAAAGGAAGCTAAGAGATTGTTTGTACCGTTAATACATCTCATGATAAATGATGTGTAAAGTTTTACTGCAAGGTCTTAAGGAGGCTGTGAGCAGGGAACACCAGCTGAGGGAATGCCAATTTGGGGGAAGGATCGAAAGGCAAATCTGGGGAGGCTGGGGAAGGGCTGGGAGCAGCCTGAGCCCAGAGAAGAGAGGCAGGGAAGATTTATCCTGTCTCCTCCAGGTCCATGTAATACCCCAAAGCCAGATGCAAGGCGCTGAGACGCCAGATCTGATGAGAGCTGAATGAGGGAGGTCGGGACATCACATCCACACTGGGGAGGTGAAGTTGAAGACTCCTGCGATAGCTGAAACACTGAGGCAGCCAAGGCTAATCCTGGTACCTAAATATGCTCTTAGCGGGCTTCCTTGCTTTATCTTTTAAAATTTTTTTCCTATGTTATGACACAGTGTTAAATTGAATAAAGCCATTTTTCATCCTGGAACCTTCCCTGAGCTCTCTGGACCCTCCTTCCCTATGGGAGCGGAGAATTATTAAAGAGGTTGTGCTCTGCAAAGTCACGGGAGGCCGTTCAGAGCACGAGCTGCAGAGGTCCCTAGCGCGGGGGCTGTGTCCGCAGGAGGTGCGGGCGCTGGGCAGGGTGGGCTCCCCGGACCACTCGCACTGCCACTCCTGGAGCGCCGTCCTTTGGAAATGGCTTAGCTGCTCCTTAGCAAACATCTGTGAAATGCAGGGCTGTTACTGGTGTCTGCCAAGGTTTCCTTGAAGCAGCAGCTACGTAGCAGCAACAGATGCCGGCACAGTCTATGCTTTCGTGCTCATTCAGGCTAACTCTTCTGGTGCTTTGTGCTCAGCTCGTGGCTGCTGAGAAGCAAATGGTAGGTCACCATGCCCCAGTGCACTGGTGAGCTGGAGCGAGCTGGTCTCTGCGCCTCTGACCAAAGCGTGTGTTTGAGCCTCTCAGCACTGCTCCTGGAACAAACCTGAGGGTCCCTGGGAAGCTGCCACCCACCTACATCTGCTTCTCCATGCTGCATCTATCGCTACTAGATCCTGCTGTGCGGGTCCTGATGCCAGCGGGGAGTCCTGTGACTGGTGACACTGCAAGCCCCTCTCCTCAGCTGAGGCTTTGTCAGAGTCCCAAGGCAGAGGATAAATGCCATGGCTATCTCATAAATGCCATGCAAACACGAAGAGAATTGAGCAAATGATAAAATGGAGATGAATTTTTGGGAGCAGAGAGATTGAATGAAGAAACAAGGCATCAAAATATGCAGTTTATGCACAGGAAAGATATATCTTGACAAGGACTAATATTTTATGTGGAGCAAATAACTCACTAGTAACAGATATGCCCATTTAAAAATGTATTAGGAAGAAAGTCCTGGTTTCCTCTACTTCTCATCAGAGTCCCTGAAAAGTACAACCTCCTCACCCTGCACTCAGCATTGCCTTGCACTTAAACATCCTCCTCTTCCCTGCTCTTCTCCTTCCTCAGCAACTCTCCTCTCCCTGCTGGAGCCTGGCGTGCTGAGATGGGCTCATTGCTCCAGCTCTCCAGTGCAGAGGAGCACTTTCTCCCAATGACCGACACTGACAACCCCATGCGCAGACTTTAAGTGCAGAAGTGCCCAGCCCACGTGCTCTGATCGCCCCATCGTGCCCGATGCTGCATCGTGCCCGCTGCTCCCTGCTGCCAAGGGCATTTCTCTCTACACAGGGGATGCTCTTCAGCTCAGCAGTGTTAGTTATGCTTGTGCGGTTACCACACATTGAGACTGTTTGAGTGCACCCCAGAGGAAGACAGCGGGCTGAGGGACTTGTGAAAACCGTGACCTGTGATGGTGGGACCCAGCCCATGGTGTGACTGGGAGTCGGGACTCCTGTTACGCTCACCTTCGTGTCTTTAAAGGACTCTGCCACGAAGCAATCGGGACGCCTTTTAGAAAGTGTGTGTTAGCAGGCTCCCAGTGTGCTTTCTGTGCCAGACCATCTGTCTGTGCTCCCCATCTCTCCTTGCCACAGCCAGAGATTTGCACAATCGAGCACATTTAACTGTCACTGGAATCTTCCTACCTGGCGCGAGGGCTGTAAGCCTTATCTGCATTTAGGAATTGCGCTAAGCCAGCAGATCTCCTGCATATTTGCTCTTTGAAACCACACTATGAAAAGCTCTGGCAGGAGGGCCACATAAAGGGAAAGCCCTACATCTCCAGCCTGCAGATAAAGCTTTGCACCGTACAAGACATTCTGATATTTTATGCTACAATTTGGCACTGCTCCAGAAGAGCTCTGAGTTATCTTAAGCTTCGTAAATGCAGAGCTAAAGCATTAGCAGGGGAATTGTTCCTAAGTCAAGGGCTAGAGGCGCACAGCAAAAAGGGTTCTTATGGGGTACTCTCCCACTGGCTTTGGGGGGATAAGTGCATGCTTACACCCCACCCCCCCCCCCAGGAAAACCACAACACGCTCACCAGCGCTAAGCTGAAGGGCTTACTGAAAAACTACAGCAAAGCAATTCATCCAAGCTCCTAAGTACATAAAAGCATCAAAAAGTAAAAATGTATTTTAAACTATGGTGATTAATTAGGATGATGGATGGGGACACAAATCTGGTTACGTTGCCTCTTTTGCACAGATGCAGAAGCTGTTCTGAGCAGAGGAATCCGAGATGTTCAGAACAAGATGTTGCTCTGGATGGTCGCAGCTTGCACAGCCGTGGAGAACGGCAGGACGTGAGACCGCAGCGACCGAAAACGTGCAAGAGGCTCCCGCCTGCATTAGCACAGCTAGAAGGGTGGCAAGTGAATCAGGTCTGCGTTTGTGCCCACCCTGGGTTGCCCACTTTTGCAGGAGCGGATGGTAGGAGCTGAACAGCTAAAATAGGTGGTCTTGAAATAATCTTGAGGGAGAGAAGTGAGGCAGCTGCTCAAAGGCATGTGCCAGCTTGGAGCTGAATCTCACTTGGGGAAAGGTGCCGCAGCAAAGGAGACCCTGTGTCTGATCAGGAAGCACAGTCAAGACTGGAGCGTTTAAACAGCAATAGCAAAGGAACTGGGAAACAGAAAACAGGAAAGAGCAAACGGCTTTTAAACAGTGGAAATGTTCTGCTATGGAGGAGGAGGAGGACTGAAGAGGGAGGATTAGCCAGCTATAAATACAAGCAGCACTGAGTTAAAAGGCTAATTAGAATAGCAAAAAGAAATACAGCAGCACATTTCAGAGACTATTTCAGCTAACAAAGAGTTTTTCAAATCTGTTTGCAGGAGTGAATATGAAAGAGAAAATTGGATCCCTATGAAATGATTTCAAGAATTGGAGGAGGAAAAAGGTGATGGCAGATCTCTTAAACAGCTAGTCAAGCTCCCTGACATCTTCATCTGTTGCAAAGGTAGAGGGAAAGACGACAGGCCTCAGTTTTCATGTCTTGGGAGGAAAAAAGAGCCAGTAACAAAGGATGGGTTTGTGAAGATATGGGACACAAAGGGAAAGGCCAGGCATTCCTTCCCCAGCAGGCTGGAGAGAAGCAAGCAATCTAATTATTTCAGGCTGAACTGGAAGGGCCTGAGCCCCAGGGTGCTGGGGGTCTGCGATGGTCCTGTGGTGCTGCGCATGGTGGGGGGCACTGCCTCTCCCCACAGCCCTGCTGCCATCCCCAGACCTGGCCCAGACTGTTCCAGGGGGGGCTGCAAGTCCCAGAGGTGGCCCCAGCTGCAGCTGCACAAGAGGCAGCTAACGGGGCATCAGAGCCAGCACAGAGCAACACCACGGTCTGTGGAAGTGAATCACTGAGCCCTCAGTGATTTATTACCTACAGCCTCAGCATGTGCCAGAAAAGGCTTTTAGCTTCCCCAAAGCTGGAATAGGTCCTCAAGTTCTAACCTATTAAATATATACATACACACACACATACATGTACATTCACATACATATATATCTATAAATATACCCCCCCGGCCTCACCCTGCAAACACGCGTGGCTGGGCTGGACTGCTGCAAAGCAGTGCCATGAGCTGCTTCACTCCCCAGCAATGCACACCCCGTTCTCCCTCTCCATGACAGAGTTGTTTAAATGCTCCTTGACCTGACAGCACTTCTGGTGAGGCAGGCATGCAGCTGGCCTTACGGCAGTCTGGTTTGCAGCCCCTACCCAGCTTAGGTCTTCTGGCAGAAACTGTGATCCACATGTGATACATCCTGCAGCTCTTCCTGGACTCAGGGTGGTGCCAGCGTGGCTGGGAGGAAGGATGTCTCTCTCTATTGCCCAGTACACTCTGATTTTCCCCAGTCTTTGGGACACGGGAGCATTTCAGCCCTACAAAGAGCTTGGAGCTAGCCTGAGATAGAGTTTGTCCCACACATCTGCTGGGCAGAGGCAGCACGGAAAAAGGAGACTGTCACCAGAGCAGAGGGTGGTTTGGATTCACATCCTTCATCTGGGCTCCCAGTAGCTCGGGCTGTAGTACAAGGGTGTCATCCAGACCCCTCTGCAACTGGAGAAGAGGGACTGGCATGGCCGCAGCTCACATCGAGGTAAACAGCGGAGGATAAATGGGATGACTTTTATTCTTCATGTGTTCATGATATCACTGGTGGCTGCTGTGACCAGAGCCACAGGTCACGATGACATCAGGCCATTAATGGGACAAAAGGGCGACAACCGGGGATGATTCAAGAACCAGGGATGGGGCAGGGGGTAGAGGTGGTCACAGGGAGCAGACGCTGAGTGCTGCTGTCTCCTCCCTGGTAGACAGTGTGAGCTGGCTCTCCGTGAGCATGCCCATGGCAGCGTGCAGACAGGGACAGGGCAGTGACTGGGGTAAGGGCTGGCTGGCTGGGAACTTTCTGAAATTAAACTAATTGCATTGCCTAGCAAATCATAACAGCAGCTATGATACTTTGCTCTTCTCCAAGGACGCAGAGTGGCTTTATGAGCGTTAATTAACTCAGACTCATACGACACACCTGTGAGGCAGGTACAATTAGATCCACGGAG
Source organism: Haliaeetus albicilla (assembly GCF_947461875.1). NCBI lineage: Eukaryota > Metazoa > Chordata > Aves > Accipitriformes > Accipitridae > Haliaeetus > Haliaeetus albicilla. The sequence goes on along the minus strand of NC_091504.1, from coordinate 25,978,380 downwards.
AGGGAAGCCAGTAGCCCTAGGTCCCACGGCATGGCAGCACAGAGGCAGCGCACACAACCTGGGAGATCTCACAGTACCCACAGGACCAGCACCCTCCCCAGAGTGCGATTACAGCCCAGGAGTTCCCACTCCCAGGGCTCCACTCTAATTACCAGCTCCCTGCACACTCGCATCCATATTCATCATGACTTCCTAGAACATAAGGCAAAACCATGAGGAGTAGTTTTGCTAATAAACAGCCACCAGCCGCAGCCCTCTGTCCTGCCCGGGTCCAGCAGAGTCCATCTGTCCTCTTCTCCTGACTCCCCCGCTGTGTCCATTCCTCTGCTCCTGCCTGGCGTGCCCACCCTCAGCAGCCCATGGGGCCCTGCAGCCCCACATCAGACTGTTCCCAGCACCTGGTGTGCGCTGGGCATGAGGCAGCCTTACAGAGGTAGGAGATAGTGCACTGGTCCTGGGGATGCTCTGTGCACTTGGCTCTGCGTCCCTGTCCTCTCCCCACTAAGAGCCACAGGACTCCATCCAGCAAGGCGCCTGCGCTCCAGGAGGTGTTCTCTGTTGTATGGAGCAAGGGGGAGAGAAGCAGAAAAATTCAGAGACATGCACCTAAATAAAATATTTTTAACTGAGTTTCCCATGAGGTGCCAGCAGCTCTTTAATATTATACTGCCTTTGCTGGCTGATCATGTCATCACTCCAGCTGGTGGGGAGAGTGGCTGCCAGCTGCCTACAGGAAAAGGAAGATAGCAATGTCTCCTCTTGCCTGGAAGACCTGCGCTGGCTCATCCTCGAGCACCACTCCTGACTCTACAAAAGAATGGCTTCTTGCAACAGGTAGCAGGATGGCAGCAAAAGCGTCAGCAGCAGATGTGTGCAGCCACAGATTGCTGCCCTGTCCCCAATGGGGAGTGGAGCGGCAGGTCCCAGCCACTTGGTACATAGGATTTTGCTCAGAAATTAAGAGCTTTGTTGGTCTCAAAAGGGCGGAACTATATGCCGCCTTCTGCATCACACCATCCCTCCAGCCCTGCCCAGCTGGCAGGCTGGGATGGCTGCCCTGTCCCTGGAGACCTCTCCATTCCTCCAGCAGCCAGCGGGAAACAAAGAATAAAGCCACACAGTTGCACACAGCTCTGCACCGGATGCTCAGCTGGCCTCTGTCCTAATCCTTGGGCTGAGCATGTCTGAGATCATTAGGGAGAAATACCATACATATTAGGGAGCAATACCCTATACGTACAGGGATGCCAGGTCCTGCATCCCTGGGCATCCGCCTGTGGTCACGGTCAGAAGGCAGGATACTGGGCTCGGTGACCTTCCCCCACAACAACCACTCATAAGGTGTCATGCCCTCCCCACCTCTCCGGTCACTGCTGTCACTCCAGCAGTGGGAGGCTTTTGTACAGAGCAGGGATGACTGCTACGAATGTCAACTTTAATAGCAGGCTTCACCTTAGCTGGACAAAAAAGCTCTTTGCCCTGTGGCAAAGCCAATGCAGCTGAGCTGCATAAACTCACCAGGTCAAATCTGGCCATTTGCGATTTGCGCTTTCTTAGCATGGGGAAGAAATAGTTATTTCCCCTAATTACAAGTTAAATGCCAAATAAATGCCCTATCCTGTATGGTAATTGCAATGTCACTGAGTGATTAATGCCTGCTCTACAAGCTGAGAATCTGTACAACATTTGCAAACCATAATAACCCAGCTCCCCTGAGTTACCAAGCTCTGCATGGCCTTTCTGTCACTGGTCATTTGCTGGGCTCTGGTGAGCCAACACAGAAGGGTGGTCTCCAGACCCGCCAGCACAGGTCTGCAGCAGGTCACAAGCTGACAAAGAAAGGCTGTTCTCCACCACACCAGTGGCAAGAGCTGTGGCTATGCCTGACTCACGACCTAGCCCCAAAGTTACCCCCTGGTCGCGGTGCACTGGAGCGGGCGGCCGAGCTGCGCTGGCTCTGTGTTCTGCGCAGCACCGGCTGCCTGGCCCCTGGCCCGCAGTGAGATGCGGGAGGGCGTGGGGACAGCTCCACTCCCCACGCCTCTGCACAGAGCCCTGGCTGGTTCCCGGGGGCCGGAGCAGAGAGCTCCGCGTGGGCTCCCGGAGCGGTGCCAGACCTCAGCCCCAGCCCCGGCAGCTCCGCGTCCCTGGGGGGTGCAGGCGCCCATCCCAAAGCGGAGGCTCCTTGAAGCTGCTCATGCCACAAACCAAGCGACCCATCACAGCGCTGATCAATATGAGGCTGAACATTAAAATTGATTCTCCAGCTGATCTCACATTCCGGTAGCGAGCAGTGCCCTCTTCCCGATGATTTCTGCAGCCTTGCCGTTATTATTTGTACCCAACGACATGGCACGGGAGCAGGAGGGGCCTGGCCCCATCCCACCCCACCAGCCAGCCACGGAGGCTGCTACCGCGGGAGGCCAGGGCTGAGCCGCGCTCCCTCGCCTGCAGCCACTCCTGAGAGGGCAGCTGCTGGGGAGAAGGAAAGGCTTTCAAGTTTGGTTTTATATGTATATGAGGGTCTCAAATGGTGACACTTGCTAATTACATTTTAGAAAATAACACGGAAATTCTAGAGAAAAGCTCAGCATTTAGTCTTCCTCCCCTGCCACACACAGGTTTTTTCCCTTTTTTAAAGAAATACTCTTTTAAGCATTAAAAAACTCCCCAGTGCTGCTGGTACAAATGCAGTGTAACCTTGAATTATATGTAGCAGGGCTGGCTTTCATTATTTATTAGCAAGATCAATTAGAATATTCTGTTTGCAGAAGAATATAATCCAATATGTACTTCAAGCACTAACAGCTAAATATATGCTTATTTAAAAATCAATCTAAAAGTCAAGGTTTCCTTTGTAAATCCTTACTACAGATTAAGAAAAAAGCTTTGAGTGTTACCACCTGCTGAATGCTGTAGTCTCAAGGAGACAGTTATACATTTTAAAACATCTCACATAGGGATTGATTGTAAAAGGCAAACAATTGCTGACCCCCTCCAGCACAGAGGGCTCATGGCTAGCTGGCGTGCGTGAAGGCTGCATGCCTCCCACGGGTGGGCACCCTGGGACCCTGCGGGGGAGCGGGGACAAGCACCCCCCACCCGGGCAGCGACAGCCACCCACCTCCCCGCTCAGCCGGGGAGAGCACTGGCAGCACCTGGCTCCCGCCAGCACCGGGAGCGTGCCAGCCGTGCCGAGTAATTCACCGCCCACTCACAGCATCCCGGCAGAGGCTTATTTTTCACTGACTTGTCTCGGCTGACATGGAGCCAAAGCATCTGCCTGACAGCCCGGCCCAGGATCCGCAGTGTCCTCGCCTTTCTCCCCCAAGTCGCAGGTTTCTAAGATTAATTGTCATGTATTATTTATTGACCTCAGCCACGACCTTGGCCTGGCGCGGTTTCCTTCATGAGCGCCTCCGCACCGCGGCGATGGCGGTGACCGGCAGCCGCTCTGGCAGGATGGCGGGCAGGGGAGCACCAGTGGCGCAGGGCGGCCGGTGCTCCCGGCCCCAGCCATGGCGCAGGGCTGCCCGACGGCCCTGGAGGCGCCCCGGCTGCTCCCTTCCCTTCCTGCCCCCTTCCTACCCTGCACGGCCATTTCCCTGGCTGTGCCAGCGCTCGCTTTAATCTCTCCCCTGCCACAAGCCAGGCGCGGGTGTGCTCAGCGAGCTTCCAGGTTCTCCTTCTTTCTTAAGCTCTTTCTCTTTCGTCTTTCATTTTTAAATCTTATCTCCAGGTAAAGAGGGTATTTGACAGGATCAAAAGCTGACCTTTAACAAGGTTAGCAGAGCCTCAAATGATATCCCTGCAAGTTCATGCACACTCAAGCGTTAAAGGGAACAGTTCTCTGATCTCCTGTTCCTCGGTGGAAAAGTTGTTTCACAAAGATCTCTGCCAAAAGTCCATGCAGCAGGCTGAGAAAACTTTCTTAAAAACCCAACACCTAGAGCTAGGCACAGGATGTCCTCCAGCTTCTGAGAAAGCAATCATTAAAAACTCCTGAAGTATTTCTTTCTCTGTTCAAGTTCCCAGTCTCTTGCCAATTCCCTGGGTCTAACAGATCCCTGACTCTCCCCCATCTTTCACTTTGCTAAATAAAATCACTCAAACGCCTCTCAGAAGCGTTACCACCGTGGAGAGAGATCAGACAGAAGCAATCAGGATGATTAGAGAGTGATTAGTGGGCTGGAAGCATCAAAACAGAGTGTGGGACAGAGACCCCGCGACTGTCTGCCAGGCAGAGACCATGCAGCGGCACTGCCTGGAGACCCCTCTGGCCTTGAGGGAGCGAACAGCCCCGTCACGCTGGGCTTCCCAATGCCTCCTTGGCAGCGGCGTGTCCTGCACGGGCCCGAGGTCCTCCCAGCCATGCCAGGAGAGATGAACGGAGGGACCAGCAGCATGAGCTGGGGGATGGCAAATCCCTTCCTGCAGAGAATGGGCTATGTGGCCTGCGAGCTGGGGGTCACTCCAGCCTTGCCCAGGACCAAGACCTACAGAGCTCTTCTAAGCACCCTGCGGATAAATTCCAGGCGGGTGAAGAACAGCCTGGGCTAAGGGATGATGTGGGCACGTGGTGGCGTGGCTCCTGAGCTTCCACCGCGCCATGGGGTCAACTGGCTGCAGCACCGCATCCCTCTGGGGCCCCGGCAGATGAGGAGGGGAGCAGGGAGGGCCGGAGGCCAGGCTGTGCCGATCAGGAGGGCAGTCCTGCGCTCTCCGGGGGCAGCCCGGGCCCAGCACAGGCAGTAATGGGACCCCCGTGTCGGCAGCAGAGCGAGGGGCTGCACGCGGGCTCCCCCGTCCGCAACGGAGCCCGCTGGTGCCTCCGCGCGTGGCAGCGCGCCCAAAGCGAAGTGGACAGACGGGAGCGGGTGGGCGGGCAGGAATGATACCAGCGTTAATCATTTCCGTGCCACCGTACACGAATGCAGCAGCGCGCAGCCTGCGCCGCTCCGCTGCCAAGCGCTGTGCACGGTGGACACAAGCGCGAGCGACTGGCTCTGCGCAAAAGCAGCCCGTTCAGCACAGCCAACCTGCTGTGGCACCGCTGGCCAAGAGCGGGTCCCCTCCATGTCCCCTCCACATCCCCACAACTCTGGGGAGAGGGACGACAGGCACCAGCTCTGGGATGGGACACACCGAGTCGTGCTCCCACCTCCAGCCTCCTCCTGCACACACACCCCTACAGCACCTTGCCGCAGGGATGGCAAAACCACCCCAGGCAGGCCAGCAGCCAAGGGGTTAAAGTGCCTTGTTATTCCTTTCATACCTGGGCTCCACTTATTTGCAGACTGAATTTCCCAGAAGCCAAGGCTTTTTACTAGTGGATCTGCTGTAGAACCATGTTATTATAGATTGCAAGTTCCTTAAAGGTCAGATAACACAATACAATTGAATCATATTAGTGAGCATAGCGACTTGGTATTTTACTAAGAAAACCCATAAAGCAGATTGTTTGTTGCAGAGAAACATACATTGTATAATAAAGTCAGTGTAATTGTCTCCAGAAACAAACAATCCATTTACGAGAAAAAAACCTCCCGTAATTGTGGGTCCTCGGTGCAGCTGCCGCCAGGGCCAGGCACTGGCAGGGTATCGAGTGCAGGTATTTCAAGTCTGTATTTTACAATTTAGGTTACAGTACCTAAATGCATTGCAGAAGACCTAGTAGGGAAATAAACAATTTCCAAGCGTATTGTTGAGAGACAAATATTCAATACTTCATTTAATGTATGGTTTGCAGTTAGCGGTTAATCTAAGACAATGCAGAGCGGGCCGTGTTTCACACTGCTATTAAGGAAATGCAGAATTGATTGTGAGGATGATTGAAGATTTCTGAAGAGCACAATTCCCAAGTCTGTGATGACCCCTCCTTTTTTTTTCTAATTTGCCTGTAATCTACTCAGACAAATCCTTTTATCACGTTTATTTCCTTTCCAAGTTACAACCTGTGTGATTAATTACTTAACTTTGCAGGCCTACTTACCCTGCTGTACGGTCTAATTTTTCTTCCTTTTAAAATGGTTTTCCACCCCAAATAGACATATTTCCTTTTTACGCTCCCTCACTTTGTCCCACTGAAACTCACTGCTAATAACCGATCCTACTGGCGAAAGGTTTCCCCAGGACCTGCCCAGCAGCCGCCCGTCCCACACCTGATTCCGCAGTTCTTTCTGGAGGTGGCGGGCACCGTTCATCACCCCGCTTCCCGCTGCAGAGGGGCTCCGGCCTTTTCTATCGGGAGAGGAAAAGCACGAACGTCTTTCTCCAAAAAGCTGGACGCTTGTCGGACCCAAGGGGGTCGCAGCTGCTCCACCAGCCTGGAAATTCTCATTTGGTTCTAGATTTAATCTTGTAATGAAAAAGGAATTGGAACCAGCGCAACTGTTTTAACCTTCCCTAGTCACAGAAAGAGGAGGAAAAGTAATTTATAAAAAAAAAAATTGAATACACAAAGCCACGTCTCCTCTCATCCACCTTTAACACCCCGCGTCAGCTGTTCGCCATCCAGGGGGAGCAGAGGAGGAATGCCGCACGGCTCCCACCCCTGCCCCGTGCCGGCTCCCAGCTCCCTCTCCACAGCGTGCCATCATGTCCCAGCCAAACAGTGGCAAAATGCACGCAGAAAAGCAATTAGATTTAAATCTAGTTTCCCCTTTCTACCTTGCCTTTCTCTTTTCTCTACTTAGATGCTCTTCAGCGTTGTAACTAATATGATTTGTGTTTAGCACAGTGTGAAACAAGAATGATTTATGGGTCTGTTAGCACTACACAGCTACCTGACGCCATCTCTGCCCCCCGAAAGGGCACTCCAAGAGCAGACTGACGAGAGAGTTCTGGCATTACATGTAATTATTTGTATACCCTGCCCACATAATCACCATTATTCTGGCTCTCACGATGCCTGTGTGTTTTCCGTACACCACGCTGGGCTCCGCTGTGGGAGAAAATAGGACCAGGACCCTCGACCAGCTCCAGCCCCCAATGCCACGCACCGGCCACTGCCCACGTCGTTCCCATGAACTGATCTGCTGGGTTTAAATTGGTGTTTCAGCTCAGATTAACTTGTGCCTTAGCTAAAACAAATATGGGCTCATACTCTGCATTTCATTACCAACTGCTAATGCAAAGGCTCTGCGTGCTCGGGAGCCGAGCAGACCCAACTCCTTGAACGTGTTCTGAAGCCCAGCATGCCCAAGGCTAGCTCAGTAGCTCGGGTGCCAAAGTCGTACTGAAAGTCTCTGGGATCGGTCAAATTTTACCCGTGGCTCTGAGAGCGGCTCTGTCAGTGAGGATCCTGCGCCTCTGCGCTAGCAAGTGCCCTTCATTAATTCTTAATGCTGCCCCAAGTACATCCAGTGTCCTCCTCAGCTTGGCAGCCCGCCCCTGCAAAGCGGGGCAGACAATAAGCGGAACCCCCTCCCTTTTCTTCAACATATAACAAGAAGCCAAATGAAATAATGAAAGAAACTCATTTTAATGCCACAGAGGGAATTGTTTTATTGCTAAAGCAGCAAATAGAACTAATTGAATCCGCTGGAAAAAAAAAAAAAGGAGCGAAGGAAAGGAAAGGAGAGGTGCAGTGCACAAGACAGAAAGGGCGAACTGGAGCCTGAATATTCATGGGCCTGGAAACTGCAAATCCTTGAATGCAAAATATCTTCATAACTGATAATACTGCCAACGGCAATGCATGCACAGTGCTCGGAGAGAGTCAGGAATGTTTGCATTTACAGTATTTTTTTTAAGTAATATTATGGAACAAATTCTCTGGTTCATTAAGCTGATTTGCACCTCCCTGGTAAAAGGAAACAGCCTAGGAGCGAGCACCGTGGCCGGGGCCGATTTCCACCCACAGCTGAGCGCAGGGTGAGGCTGGGCACGGCAAGGCACCCATGCTGCCTGCGTCCTGCCCGCGGGCGGGCAGCAGTGCCCGAAGGAGCTCCACCAACCCCTGCGGTGCCACATTTGCAGGCAGCAGGCACCCTTGGGGCAGTTTTGCTGCCCACCGGTGACAGGCAGGTGAGCAGGCAGCTGCCTACTGGATTAGGGGGCTGTGAAGGCAGCTGTGATCCCCCGTCCCTGCTGCGGGCTGAGCACGGTCCCGCGTGGCTGGGCTACAGAGCCGGGGCACTTCACCCCAAATCACTTCCCATTTCAGCTGCCGCCAGTTAAACCTGCCACAAGCTTTTAAACTCACCATTTTCAGTGAACCTTAATTTTCAATGGCAACATATATATTAACATAGGGGATTGCATTTTAATTAAGGCAGCATTCATGTTCTTCATTACAATACGAAGTCATCCAGCAAGAAACACCAAGGATATAAATCCCATTAATGAAGAAGGAGCTACATATTCTGCACTGTATGCTTAAGCACAGAGGCACCAATGTACAAAATGACCATTACATGAAGTGCAAGGGGGTGCTCCAGGAGAAAAAATGGAAATGCAATTTATACTCTGACGGGCCACACAGCTTTCATTTGGCACCACCGCAACTGTAATGTCCTGAACCTGCATCCCAAAGGCATAGCAAGCAGCCTGTTGTACTTTCAATCTACCTTCTCCCCGTAGAAAACAACCAAGGCACAACTAGGCTGCACGGGTTTGCTGGTGGGGTTGGGCAGCGCCCAGGCTCCTCCTGGACCCCGACGCCTGTGGGCAGGAGAAGGTCTGCAGCAGAGACCCTCCGCCGGCAGAAGCCAGCAGAGCTGCGGGAGGAGGGGGCCTTCCCCACCCCGAGGTGCTGCGGAGTGCTGTGCACCCAGTGTCAGTGGGAACCCAGGGCTGAGCTCTCCCCAGGCTTGCTGGAGGACAGAGCCATCAGGGATGAAATCCGCCTCTCTGAAGAGCCCCCCCCCCCAATCCCTCCCTACACCAGCATCCCAAATCCTCACCCTCTGGGCACAGCAGAGAACTTCAGGCTCTCCTCTGCCTGTGATGCACTCTAAGCATTAGCAAAAGTTAATAGGGGGCATTGGCAGAGCCGCCCTGGGAAGCACCTCGCCAGGTTACCCTGGGGAAGGACCTCGAACCGGGCAGCAGAAGACTTGCATCCACCGCCGTGCCCTGCGGGGACCTCGGCCAGCAGGAATCCCCGCTCCTGAATACATTACCCCGACTGCAGTCAGCAGCTTTGAACTTAAACATTAATAAACGAGCTCCTTAAACACTCTGGCAATGGGAAAGCACTTTCTCACCATTGCCTACTGCAAAAAATGGCTGAAGAATTTCCATTCAGTTTTTCCAAATGAACCAGTCCGCGGTAGAGACACGGATGGTCTCCCACAGAGACAGTCACATCCCAACACAAGAGTGTTTCAGAATATTATGTGGGAACAGGGTAATAATAAAACACCTCGATGTAACTTTACCAGCAGCGGCTCTAGCAGAAGATCTGTAATGATCTAATAACACATTTCCGCTGCTGCCACTCCAGCCTCGAGAAATCCAGGGTGGTTTGAGCCTTAAATCTACCCCAGCTCTTCCTTTGTCATTAATTGTTAGCCTATTTGTATTACACATTTTACATACCAAATAGACTCCAACTTCATGGTGGGCTAGACTGCAGAAATGCTTCTTTTAATCTTCTTAATTCTAAAGTAGTATCAAACTTTAATATTTTCTAATGGAGTATACATTTACTCACATCTAACAATATCACTACAATTTAGGAGCAATAAAAGTCAAGCTCCCGTCTGTCTGATAAGCTTGCAGCTTTATTTCCAAAGTTCAATCAGTTAACCTACGAGAGCAATAGCTTCCCTACAATGAGTAACGATGCAGAATAATATTTAGATAGAGATAAACCCTTTTTGCATAGGAAATTGCATTATGATTTGCTGGGTCTTAGAAATTCTCAGCAAGATGCTTTAGTTTACCAATGAAGTTACTGCCTCAGGCATTTCTCCACAGCGCTTTGATTTTTTCGGGGGTTTCTAGAGGATTTTGAGCTGAGTAAGGAACCTTTATTGTTCCTGATCCAGGCATGTGCAGCAGCCCCAGCGGCACGGCCTGCGCGCCCTCCTCCCACACCGATGCGCAGGCCGCGCTGACTGGGCGGCGGTGGGGGGAAGAGCATCCCAAAGAGGGGCTGCTGGAGAGGACCAGACCCTCGTCGGGGGCCGGCACTGCGCAGCCCTGGGCTCTCTGCCCCTCACGAGGGAGAGGCGGGTGGGCACTGCCCACGCTGCTGGCCGGGGACTGCCAGGGCTCCCCCAGCACCCTGGGTCCACACTGAGCGCTTGCCCCGTCAGGCCCAGCTCCCCAGGGCGAATGCACGCGTGGTTACGACAGCAACTGCAGCAGATACCTGGCTAGCTTGGATTGCTGTGGTTTGGCCAGACATTTAATTTACCAGGGGTAGCCACTGACGAAGACTGGCGAGCAAGAACGCTGCCAAGTGCCTCCCCCCCGATGCCGGGCCCTGGCCAGGTTTAATCCCCCCCTGCCCGTGGCAGAGGTCAGCATCCAGCACCAGCCACCACGCTTCCATCTTCCTTCGCACCCCCTGAAGCGCCTTCCCCACCACGCTGTCCAGCTCCCCTAGAGCCTCTCGAGTTCACGCCCAGCTGTGGATTGCAGCAGTTTGCCTTTCTGTACGGTTTTAATGGCTCACATAAAAAAGGCAGAGCCCTTTCCTGGGTCCCTGCCGTGCATCGCCTGGCTTTGCAGGCCCCCAGTGCCATGGAGCAGCGGCGGCGGTTGGTGATTTGGGATTCACACGGTTCAAATAAATAGCCCAGAAATTAGCTCTGAGGTGCGAGTGCTGACGGTGCAGGCAAGCGGCAGCGGGATCAATGCTGGTGCTCCCTGGGGGACAGACCAAGAGGGGATGAACCAAAGGCGAATCAAAGACCTCCAGCAGCAAGGACTTCAGGATCCACAGCCTGCCATCGGCATCTCATGAGTCAGCGCTCTGGATGTAAAAGGGGCGGTTTGTCTTTAAACAAGTGGGATTGGTGCCGAGTAATTCACCGTTAATAACCTGCCCAAGTGATGCAGCCCCTTCCACCCATGGCTGAGCCAGGAGGCGAGTCCTCCCCACCCATCTGGGGGCTCCGAGGTGGGTCCTGAACATGGGGGTGGCAGCTGAGCCCCCTCGGGGCGCGGGGGCATCCGGAGGAGCCCCCAGGTCTCTGGAGCTGGTGCCTCCTCGCAGTCGGTGTTACACAGATCGGGTGGTTTTGTCTTTTCCTTGGCTGGGTGATGGCAGCTCATGCTGTCAGCCGCTGAATCCAAATGCGAATTTAACACACACTTCTGACGCTGACGTTAGCTTTCCACAAGCGTGCTCACTGCTCAGCTTAATTATATGAATGTCCATCAAGAACAAATACACAAAGGGCAGAGCTGAGGCTGAAATAAAGTTATTTGCAGATGTAGATGAACACTAATAGAAAGTATATTATATTACTGTACACCTCTCAATGCAAGATGAAAGGAAATATGCTCTAAAACAAAGGAGAGCTGCAAATTCGGGCTACCAGAGCAACGTTGCTCCATTCGGATCCAAAATGATTACCCGCTAATAAAGAAGGGGGCCGAGTCCACTCCAGCCTGGCTCTGGAGGGAATGGAAAACAGATTTTGGCTTGAAATGTGTTACAGCAATCTCCGTAATACAAAATAAAGTCTGACAGATGGAGTTATTTTTATCCAAAGCCAGTTCTGTTTAGTAGGTCCGTGGCTATAGATGATGTCCCTTTGCTATTTCCTCTTCGCCCACCGGTCCCCCTGCCTCAGTTTCTCCAAGGCACTGACGAGATCAGAGCAGACAACCGCGGATGTATTTTGAGAGGATCCTACATTACTTAGCTGTAAAAATCAATTGTGAATTTTGCATCCACCCTCAGCATTTGGCCTGTTTATATTACCAAATAAATTCTTTAAAGAAGTACTGTACTTCACAGGAGAGCTTGTCAAGGTAAATACCTTCATTTACATAAAATGTGACTAGCAATTGAAATGTTAAAGCCATAAAGAGCAAGTTTATGATCCATCCTTGATGCTTGGATGTATAATATGACAAGGGGGAAAATAGTGTGCCTTGCAACATTTACTAAATTGGTGTGTTGACTCTGGGGATGGAAATGGGAGATTTGAAAAAACAGGTTGGAGAGTTTTTTTGAGGTTGGGTTGGTTTTTTTCTTTTTTCCATAAATATGAATCCTTTCCACAGCCTTCAAACAGTTGGCTTTTAAATACTCTCCTTCAGCTTGGAAACAGCAGCTACCTAAATAAACAAACAGACGGCTGGGCAGGGACCTGTGTGGGAAGGAGCTACCTGGCATGCGGGGCTCCCCGGGGGATGCTCGCCTCGGGCCACAGCGGGGGGACAGGACCCCAGCAGGGGAGGGGGAGCCCAGCAGGGGAGGGGCACTCCAGCCACACACTCCCACACACCGGTGTCCCCCAAAAAAGTGGAAGCGGGAAGTGGTGCCCACATGCCATTGTGCGTACAGCAGAGGTCTGAGAAGCAGCTCCTGCAGCCCCATCGCTCGTGGCTGGCTTTGCCATCCACAGGGAGGCTGAGCTGCTCCCGGCACGGGTCACGGGGACTGATCCTGCCCAGGCCTCTCTACTGCCATGCCCAGGAGCAAAGGCAAGGCCACGCTTTGCCGGGGCTGACCCCGTGCCCTTGATCTAAACAGTAATTTCTCACTGTGATTGGAAAGACTCTTACAGTTTAGGGGGTTTCTTTTAAACTTTTTACAAGGGAGGGGGAACCAATTTAAACCACTTCAAATCCTAAATAATACTTTTTAGAAAAGTGAATAAAAAGGATAAAATGGACTGGTGCCTACATACATATCACAGTGAAATTATAAAATCCACACTTAATGCTCTGGAAAGTTTGATAGTACACGTTCCTCACCTGAACTCAGTACGAACATTTCAGCCATTCATTCACACTCATACCCTTCTCAATTCATTGAAACCACTTCAAGCAAAAATCATTTGAAAGAAATTACCTCTGTGTATTACACCACGAGCAGTGAGAAATGTCCCACATGAGCCTCTCCAGCCCCCAAAGCAATAAAATTTCTGCTGAAGTGCATGATATAATGACTCAGGGAAAAGAAGTCCCCATGACAACAAGAGGTAAGAGAAATCCATGAAAAGCAAAAGACTCCGACCTCTCTCCATACAAGGTGTCACCAATTTGTGCTGGAATTTTCACTTTGAAAATCAAAAGCCTTTGTCCATACCTTACTTTGAGAACCTGCTGTTCCTCCTTTGCTAGTCTGGGCTTCAAACAGAGCAGAACGAGCCTTGCTAAATCAGAAACCGAGCAGGGGTCAGGCTCATCATTTAAACCCATGAACACAACCAACTGACTCTTCGCCTTTCTCTTTTCCAAGGGGGCTGTTTTTCCCCAGGCCTGTCTTTGGGTTCTCTATAGCATCTACATGCTTGAGCGATACTGCATTCACACACAGAGCAAAGCTCACAAGCTTTGACGCTACAAACAACACTTAAACCATTAGCAGCGAAGCACTGTAGTGTTTACTTAGCGGATTATTGAGCAAAATCCTACAGAAAGAGTGTTCTTGAAAATACAGTGCAACAGTTAGATTATTTCAGGCCTGGCGACACATGACAGTTCCCTACGTGCTCCAAGGGATGCTCCAAAAGTTACGGGAAGAGGCACCCCTGCCTTGTTTGGCTGGTTTTCCGAGCCCCGTGTTCATAACCCTCCCAAGCGCTTCTGCTGGGAGGTGCTGGGCTGCTCCCGCTCGCAGGGTCCGGGCAACGCTGGGGGAGCAGGGCAGGACCCAGCTGGGTGCGGTGGTGGGAGGCAGCCCCGGCGCACCCCCCCTCCGCGCTGCCGAGCGAGCTGTGCCAGCCGGGTCCCTGCCAGGGCTGCGGGGGGCAGCTGCGCAGGGGCTGCGGAGGGGCTTCGGCGCACGGCCGCGCTGCCGCCCCGCTCCCGCCGGCTCTCTCTGCACTACGTGCCCACCGTCGCCTGCAAACGAATACATTTTACCCAGAGGCAGAAGCAGCGACCAGCTCCACAGGAGCGGGCTCTCCGGAGCTCTCCCCTGCCAGCGTGTTGTCCCTCGCGCTTCTCTCACTCTCTTTGCAAGAGGAGCAAGCACAGTGTGGAGGGGCTGCGGGTGCTGAAAGCAGCTGCCATTCCCATGGCTACAATCGAGTAGCCTGTAAATAACCATCATCAGGTGATAAAACACTGCAAAGAGTCCCGATTCATTCCTGCATGCCATCCCTTGAGCTGAAATTGAGCAGAAAGGCTGGGAGAAGACTGCTGCCCAGCAAGGGTGCAGGGTGGCCTCCCCTGGCCCAGCACACAGGGCAGGGGCAGAGGCCAGGAGACCCCCAGCTCTGGCACATGGTGGATTCACTCCGGCAGCTCTGGGTGCAGAAGAAAATCCGTGCCTGATGCTGGAGTGGCCTGTCTCCAGCCCCCAGACAGGCAAAAACACAGGGACTGACCAGCGAAGAGCCTGGCCCTCTGCTCAGAACCTCCAGCCTGTAACCCAGGTCAGCCCAGACCCTCCGCCAGCTTTACTGAGAGCCAGACCCAGGCATCAGTGGGAGGTCAGTGCTGCACGCGTGTGCTTGCTCTGCTCAGAAGACTTGGGCTAGGAAAAACAGTGCACATGTAGGATCTAACCCAGACCTAACGGTTTAGGAAAGGTGAAGGGGACAAGGGATTGAAAGCTATGTTACATGGAATTACTCGTACAGTCTTCAAGCCAGATTAATCCCAATGCATTGGATCCACAGAGGAAGGCAGGCAGCTGAGTCACTACATTTCAGCAAAAGCCAACTCACAGCAGGTCCCAGAAAAAAAAAAAATCAATACACTTTCCCTAAGTTACCAGAAGTACAGAGGGCACAGTATACTGGGAAGGCCTTTTGCAGAGAAATACAGCAGTTACCAGGCTTCTGCAGCAGTGCCTGTCATTAGCGGCAAACCCCGATCTGTCCGGCCACCGTAGGTGTTCCTCTAGTGCCCATCAGCACGGGCTCACAGCACTGATGGAAGAGGTTTGATTTTCTGAATATCCTGAGCTGATCGGAGAGGCGCAAGCATTACCCAGCAATGCAATTACAGCTCACAGTGAGGGTCACACTGTGTGGGACCGAGGCTGAAATGGCCCCAAGCTATTGCTGTCCAACAGCTGTTAAGGGATGCTGCCGGGGGGTCTCGTCACACATCCTCGGACACGACCAGCACTGTTTCTGCCAGCAGCTGCAGCGGCAAGAGCCAGGCAGGCCGAGGTAGGATCAGCCCTGGTACACACAGAGAGGGCCCCACCAAGCCAGACTCCAGATCAGCACAGCAGGAGGGTAGGTGAGACAGCAAGCAGCCCCCGGGAGGAGCAGAGCCCGTTACAGTGATAACAGTGCATGACAGCCACTTCCCTGATACAGACGAGTTTAATGTCCACGGGGACACAACTGAGAGTGTTGGCTCTGTAGCCACAGCCAGCTGCTCTTTGGAACCGCTGGCTCGAGAGCACATGTTTATTACTGGGAGAAGAGCTCCCTGACATGGTATTATTCATTATTTGTATGAGGGCAGGAGCTCACAGAATAACACACGGGAGACCGTTAGGGAGAACGCTCCAAAAAACCCAGACAGGCAGTGAAAATAGCATTAGACATGCAAACCATTTCATTGCCTGTCATGGTGAGTGCTCCCTGCAGTGGCTGCAATGGGGCCACTCCATGCATAAAGCTACACCCCTGTATAAGTGCTTAACGTGTGGAGGCCTAGGGCAGAGTGAGAGGAACGTGGTCTAATTAGAGAGACATTGCTGCCGCTTCTCTGTGAAGGCTCCACTGAGAGGGAGGCAAGGAGTAAAGTAATGTGCATGTACACATAGAATTTAACTCACGATTATTTGGAGCAGCCTTCAAATCAGTGAACTTTAAAACTCCACAATTTAAGTTCACCACTATCAGATACTCTCTTTGCATTGTAGAGATCGTATTTTTGTTAAAACTGCAAATTTGTTTTCAAAATACTGTTATGAGTCCCCAGTTTTCTGCTAAACAGAGGATGTCGAGACAGGCTTGAAAGTGTGAAGGGACAAAACCAAACCACCTCACCGTGCTGAGCCTGCGGGCAGCTGGGAACGGTAGACTCAGAGCACTGGGCTGTTCCGCTCAGCTCAGGGAGCCACCAAGATGTGGAAATGCCAAGGTCTGCTGTGCTGGTCATTCAGCAGAACGACCCAACTAAAGCACCATCTGTCCCGGTGCAAAGAAGCCCCGCTCTCTTCACACAGCCACCCAAAAGCCTTTCTCCTCCAACACCTCCAGACCGGTCACCAGCAGCATCTGAGCATCCGGAGGCATCAGCGTCTGCACACGTGAAACCATCCCACCGCTGAAACCGCTGGCAGCAGGGCAGTGTGACAGCTATACAATGCCAACAGGATCGCCTCCCCTTCCTCCTCCAGCCACATAAAGCCACGCAACGCCACAGCAAAGCCAGGGCTCCCACGCAGACCCCAGTTCCAGCCCTCCGGCACATGGCCTCTCCAATGGCTGTCGCAGCAGACAGCAAACCAAGGCTTCCAGCACCGCAAGGTGACAAACCTGCCTGAGTGTCGGACACTGCGGGCAGTTTGCAGTTCCCGTTATCCACAAAATCCTCTTGTGCTCATGCACCCTTGTTTCATGCCCAGGCAAGGGACTCGGGCATACCCCAGATGCTGCTTCTGTTTGTGCTGGTAATGAGCATTTGTAGATATAAGCTGAATTCCTTCCGTGCTCAGAGGCCTCCAAGGTCTTCCCGTCGTTCTGCTGTCCCTGTTGCACCCTCAAGAAGGCTCTCACAATTCATTTCCAACTGCAGGATAGCTCGGGGCAGAGCTCACGGCATGGGACATGCCCACTGAGGCATGAGGATCACGCTGGAGAGAGCACATTGCCCATGCAAACGCCTCCGGTCCAGCCTGGCCGCGGGGGCCGTGCAGGGGGGTTACCCTGCGCCTGGGCTGAGTGGGCAGCAAGAGCTGCCCTGGGTGTGCAAAGGAGCAGAAGGACACTCAGGCACTGGCTGAAAGTCAGCAGCAGTTCCTACAGGGAAGGATGGCACATCCTGTAGTTTAGAAGGAACGAGCGGGTGAAAGAGAGCCACCAGCGACTTCCAAAAGAAAAGCAGATACCTGCTCCTTGCCACAACCTTCGTCCACGGTGGGACCAAGTTCTGGCATATTGTAAGGGATGAAGTCAGCAAAGTTCATCACCAAAGATAGTATTTACTGCCAGGTATCAGTGTCCTGGACTTAAGAGAGAGAGAGAGAAGAAGATATACAAGTAATACATACACTAGAGAGACGTATTGCCACACTGTTAACAAAAGTAAAGGTTGAAAGTCACTTCCCACTCAGCCGTTAACACACTGTTCAATAGTAGTCAAGTTACATTCTGCATTACATTAAGGAAACAAAAAAAAGAGCAAGCTAGGAAATTTATCAACAAAAGTTAATGTACATGGGGGTATTAAGTGCAGTTTAAGGAAAGCTGTATCATGGAACTTGTCCTTCAGACAGCCCAACATTAGGATGTACGGAATCACAAGTTACAATTACACGAACAATTCTGGCAGCATAACACTAACCAACCAAAACAAGCCTTCAACTCAGTTCGCATCAGTATGTGTGTAGGAAGACCTCAGTTCGGTAATTTCTACATAAACTTTGACTGCAGAGCTAAAGCAATCGCAGACAGCACAGCTTTCCCTAAAGGTTACCAGGAAAACAGCACAGACTGCAGAGAGCTGGTATAACAGGCTTGCCACACTGCACCAGCCAACAGGCAGAAAGCCATATGCACTAACTTCAGCCTCTCTCTACCGTCCCGATACAGATCCTGGACACAGTGTTTATAGCTGACTAACCTCAAGGCAGCAAAGACATGAATAATGCAGCATGGGGCACGCACAAAAGAAATGGTAGCGTTCAGGTGCTGTCTCCATTTTACAGGCGGAGAAACTAAGGTGGGGAAACTGCTTCTCTTCTCTACAGCTCTGCCAGAATAGAAAATATTCTCATGACAAAGCAAGGAATCCTGAGGTTCTGCTGTATCCTTATTTCACTACATAAGAAAAAACTTGACAGTATTAAAAGCTAACAGTTTATAGTGCATAAAGAGAAGTGTTATATGCAAAATATAAACAAGTGATAGAAGTCACTGTAAGGAGATGCTGGTATAAACACTTCAATAGTTGCTTCTTTGCTTAAAGAAAATTGACATTTCTGTGGATAGGAACAAT
Source organism: Haliaeetus albicilla (assembly GCF_947461875.1). NCBI lineage: Eukaryota > Metazoa > Chordata > Aves > Accipitriformes > Accipitridae > Haliaeetus > Haliaeetus albicilla. The sequence continues at coordinate 25,960,116 of NC_091504.1, read as the reverse complement.
CTCCAATTACTCTATCCAGGACACAGCTGCAAGCAGTCCGCCTTCTTGGTGCACTCAATCAGGTAATCTCAGAGAAGGTCAGGAAGAAATAGCTGCTATTGTGGATGGCGATCTTTCGCCTCTCTGTTTTTGCTTAGTATTTGTATGGCACCAAGCACACCAGCCTCCTGGCCTGTGACAACAGCCTGGTACCGGTACAGCACTGGGGGAACCCTGTCGCTCCCACTGTGGTGGGGATTGCCAGTGCTGTGCAACCTGTCCTGTCCCAGCAAGGCTGAAAAACTTTTGCAAGGAGAGAGGAAAATAATGTTGTTTGGGTTGGGCAGGTGTGAAGATGGCTTTAGGTTAAACAATCAGGGCAAATCCTCAGGGCCACAATGGCAATTAAGCAGCAGTTTAATTTACTCATCCCATGACCAGAGAATCAATCCCCCAGCCTACTCTGCCCAGGACCCTCACAAATCAGCTCTGACCCAACCTTTCCTTCTCCCACTTCTCTACCAGGGCAGCATAGCACCAGTGCTAGAAATAAGCTAAACAAACCACAGAGCTTCTGCAGGGATGAAAAATTTTAAAATGCATTCTGCAAATGAAAGCCTGTGTGTGCCTTTTACTGCACGAGAGGAGTTACACCCACTCTCTAGCCCTTTTCTTGTAGCATGACTTTAAAGATGAAAAAGCAGCTGCTTGCCATATTCAGTGCTTGATCTTCTTCTGCCTATTTTGAATAAACCGAAACCTTTTTATATGCCACTTTCTAGCCTCTTCAAGCAAGTTTCTAAACTTATTTTTCAAGGCAAGCCTCTCCTGCAGGAAAATTCAGTAAAATAAGAAACTATGTCTGAAATTATATATATAAACACAATAACCACAGTCAATCCTTTATTCCTTTCCCATGTTGGTACAGCACACGGAAAACACTCTGAGACAAATGTGCTTTCCCAGTGCTGATCTCCACTTTATTGAAGTCCCTCAAGAAAATCCCTCAGCATTTTAACAAAGCCAGGTGGATGCTACACCAAATAAGTGTTATGAAGACTTTGCTTCCACAATTGCCACAGAAAATTGCCTGGAGTTCCTCCCATTTAAATGCCATTGACATGAAGACGGTGTGCTCCATTTTAATAAAGAGTGACCAGATAATCCAAGCAGTAACTAACTTGCTGCCTCTATTTATTTTTTCCTTCCCTTTCAGGGCAGCTAAACAGCTACCATACTAAGTGCAATAAAATGACAGAACTTCATCAGCTTAGCCACAGAATATTTCTTATGAAGAAACTAGTACGGGTTGCTTTTAACTTGAGAACTACTGGTAATTTGCAAGTTCCACTGATGTACTGCATTTTTTTTTTTTTTTGGCGGGGGGGGGGAGAGAGACCCTGAGCCCTTACAATTCATTGATTTGCTAAACTTAACACTTCATTCCCGCAGCCCAGTATTTTCTAATAATCAGGACCTCCAGCATAGGATTCCTTTGAAATGTTACCCTACGTCAGGCAACAACATTTAGAGACTTCTTCACGAATAGAAATAGATCTTGTCAATGGGAGAAACTTTCTGACGTGGAACTTGTTGAATAAGGAGTAGATCCTATTTGTGAAGTGCACCCTGCAGCTTGTGTGAAAGCAGCCATCCTTCTTCACTTCAAAGCCCCTAGCATCACCTGGAATAACTTACAATCTTGTTTATTTCAGTAGTTACTGACCTATTTAGACGCGTTTTACGCCAAGCGCAGCTGAACTGCTGCGGTCTGCTCAGGTGCTCTCTGCACGGGGGTGACAGAACGGGGATGTTTTTACGCATTTTCTGCCTCCCCCCCCCCCCCCCCCCGAACGCCGCGTTTTGAATCACCGCAGCTCTCAGGCGAGGCACCCACGCGATCGCCCGGCCTGCCCGGACAGCGCGGCTCGGCTGTCGGGCTCCGCACCCGCCGCGGCCCCACGCCGCGGTCCCGGGACCCGCCGCGGCCCCCGCCGCCGTCCGGGGCCCCGGCCCCCGCCGCCCGGCCACCCCCCGGCGGGGGGCACCGGGGACCCGCCGCCCCGGCGCGCACCCTCCCGCCGCGGTCCGCGCCCGGGGGCCCCGCGCCCTCACCTGTACCACTCCAGCCCCTTCTCGTAGTTCCTGTCGAAGAAGTGGGGCTCCGTGCCCACGGCGCGCACGTCGGGGTGCGCCCGGATGGCCTCCAGCAGCGCCCGCGTCCCCCCCTTCTTCACCCCGATGATGAGGGCTTGCGGCAGCCGCTTCTCCCCGTAGTCCGGCGTGGTGCTGCCGCCGCCGCGGCTCCCCGGGCTGCCGGCCCGGCTCAGCTCCTCGTCCGTGGTGCTCGACTCCTGCGGGTCCCTCTCGAAGGCTCCGCTCTGCGCCGTGATCACCTCCCCGGGGGCCAGCGGCGTCCGCGGCCAGGCGCCCGCCGCCCCTTCCCGGCTGCCGTTGGAGGCCCGCGTCGGAGCCGCGGAGGGGGCCGGGGCGCCGGAGCCGCTGCCCGGCGGGCTGGCGGGGGAGCGCGGGGCCGCCGGCGCCGCCGTGCCGGGGAGCGCGGCGGGGGAGCGCGGGGCCCCGGGGGCCGCCGTGCCGGGGAGGGCGGCGGGGGAGCGCAGGGCGCCCGGGCCGGTGCCCCCCCCCATGAGGCTGTAGCACAGGTAGGTGAGGCAGAGGGAGAGGCTGCACATGCAGAGGAGCTTCCGCGCCGGGGGCACCTTAGAGCCGCGCCCGCCCGGCACCCCCGGCTGGGCGGGGGGGGACATGGCTGCTCCCCGCTCCTCGCCCCGGGCACCGGGCGCACATGGTGTCAGCCGCCGCCCGGCCGCCCCAGCCGCATGGGGCGCCGCTGCCCTCCCGCCCCGCCGCCGCCGCCGCCGCCGCCGGTGGGGGGGAGCCCCGCATGGCACGGTCGCCGCCGGCCCCCGCCGGGCACCGGGGCGCCTGGGCTCAGCGCGGCTGCGCTCCGGTGCCGCCCCGGCGCCGCCGGCTCCGCACTGTTGCCGCCCGAGTTCCTGCCGCTAAACTTTGTGCCGGGTGGGAGGCGGGAGCGCGCTCCCGGCGCGGGGAGGGCCCGCCCCCGCCGCCGCCGCCGCCGCGAGCGCGGGGAGCGCGCCGGGCCCCGCCGAGCGCCGCGCCGGGCGGAGCGGGGCAGCGGCCGGGCGGCCCCGCGGGAGGCGCCGGGGAGAGCTCGGAGCCCCGGCGGGGGCAGCAGTCCCGCTGGCCCCCGGTGTGCGGGGGCCGGCCCCCGGCAGCCCCGCACCCCGCCCGCCCAGCTGCTCCCCAGATCCACCCGCTGGGCCGCAGCCAGCCCCCGGCGGCGCCCAGGGGCGCCGGGAGGGCACGGGCCCCCAAGGGCGGGAGGCAGCGCCGGCTGTCCTCTACCAATCCTTCTCCTTTCCCTCAGCAGGAATCACCGTGCCGCAGCTCCTTGACCCCTTGTCCCGACCTGCTCCCCTCTGCCTACCCCAAAGGGCTGTGTTGTCACCCTCTCGCCCCGCTGCCCCCGGCCCGCAGCTCCTGCCCAAATCCTGCGCCTCCCCAGAGAGGAACATCCAGAGGGGTCCTCTGGGATGGCCCCGTGCAGCAGGGCCGAGGTCCCCTGGCTCTGGCCCTCTGAGGATCTGGAGCAGAGTGGATAGGTGTCACAGGAGAGGTGGCAGACCGTGGGCAGGGGCCGGCAGTAGCTTCTTGCCGGTACAGTGGAGCTAAGGGCCATTGGGAGCGTGGAGGGTTCATAGTTGAGGTGCCAGGAGCTGCACTAGTAGGTGAGGCCAATTACACCCTCGCATGCTGCTCTTCCAGAACTCTGTCCCCAGCCTTGGTGGAGCAGGCTGGGGCTGAGAGCCTCCCTCCTCACAGTTTTTCTGGAGCAGCCGCCACCTCTCCCCAGCTCCACATTTTGGCACTTCCCACCTCCAGTTCTCAGCTTTGGCTTTAGCAAGGATTTTGTGAGGGAAAGAAATGCTTTAGTATCTCTCAGCTTCCTCCTCTCCCTCATTCTGGGGTCTGCCAGGAGTGTCTCCCTCATAAGTGTTGTCCTGTGGCGTTGGGGCACGTCACACAGCTCTTGGCATCCTGGCCACCATGGTCCCCCTCAGCAGAACAGTGCTGGCATTGCCATGGTACAGAAATGAATTGAGGAACACAGTCATTTCCTAAAGCCCTCACAAGTGAAGGAGCAGCAACCTAAACTTTTGCACCTGAAGTGCTACCCCCAAACCACCAGCGCTATCTGAATGCTGCACATCACCCAAACACCCAGCACCAGATCCAGGTGGCAAAAGCTGCAGAGCAGCTGCACGTTAACACATACAAGGGCCACAGCTGGGCTTCTGAGCAAGCGCTGGAAAAATTCAGAGTACATTTACAGCCCTGCGTGGCTGTGAGTGCTGGGTACCTCATCCTGCCCGCAAGCAGGAGGAGTGTTTGGAGGCAGTGAACCTTCTCCATTAGCCTCTGCTTTGGGAAACTGCAGAGCTGTGCATCCCATCAAGCAGAGGTGCTCTGGGCAAGGGCTGGATGGGAGAGAGCTGGCAGAGCTCCCTTGTGCTCCTTCAGCTGACGAGCCATGGCCTAGATTTTACAGGGGAAGTCCAGGGATTGCTTCAAATCTTGCTGTTACTGTGTGCAGCTCAGTGGGGAGCATAGAATCATAGAATGGTTTGGGTTGGAAGGGACTTTTAACGGTCATCTAGTCCAACCCCCCTGCAATGACATCTTCAACTAGATCAGGTTGCTTAGAGCCCCGTCCAACCTGACCTTGAATGTTTCCAGGGATGGGGCATTGACCACCTCTCTGGGCAACCTGTGCCAGTGTCTTGCCACACTCACAGTAAAGAATTTCTTCCTTATATCTAGTCTACCCTCTTCTAGTTTAAAACCATTACCCCTTGTCCTATTGTTACAGGCCCTACTAAAAACTTTGTCCTCATCTTTCTTATGAGCCCCCTTTAAGTACTGAAAGGCCACAATAAGGTCTCCCTGGAGCCTTCTCTTCTCCAGGCTGAACAACCCCAACTCTCAGCCTTTCTTCATAGCAGAGGTGTTCCAGCCCTCTGATCATCTTTGTGTCCCTCCTCTGGACCTGCTCCAACAGGTCCATGTCTTTCTTGTGCTGAGGACCCCAGAGCTGGATGCAGTACTGCAGGTGGGGTCTCACTAGAGCGGAGTAAAGGGGCAGCATCCCCTCCCTTGACCTGCTGGCCACACTGCTTTTGATGCAGCCCAGGATAGGGTTGGCTTTCTGGGCTGCAAATGCACATTGCTGGGTCTGCTTTTCATCCACCAGTACCCCCAAGCCCTTCTCAGCAGGGCTGCTCTCAATCCCTTCATCCCCCAGCCTGTATTGATACCAGGGGTTGCCCTGACCCAGGTGCGGGACCTTGCACTTGGCCTTGTTGAACCTCATGAAGTTCACATGGGACCACTTCTTGAGCTTGTCCTGGTCCCTCTGGATGGCATCCCGTTCCTCAGGTGTGTCAGCTGCACCACTCAGCTTGGTGTCATCTGCAGACTTCTGAGGGTGTGCTCAATCCCACTGTCTATGTCACTGATGAAGGTATTAAACAGTACTGGTCCTAATACGGACCCCTGAGGGACAGCACTTGTCACCAGCCTCCCTCTGGACATTGACCTGTTGACCACTACCCTCTGGAGACGACCATCCAACCAATTCCTCATCCACCAAACAGTCCACCCATCAAATCCATATCTCTCCATTTAGAGAGAAGGATGTTGTGGGGGACCGTGTCAAAGGCCTTACAGAAGTCCAGATAGGCAACATCCGTAGCTCTTCCCTTGTCCGCTGATGTAGTCACTGCGACATAGAAGGCCACTAGGTTGGTCAGGCAGGACTTGCCCTTGGTGAAGCCATGCTGGCTGGCTGGAATCACCTCCCTGTCCTCCATGTGCCTTGGCGTAGCTTCTAGGAGGATCTGTTCCATGATCTTCCCAGGCACAGAGGTGAGGCTGACAGGTTGGTAGTTCCCAGTGTCCTCCTTTCTACCCTTTTTAAAAATGGGTGCAGTGTTTCCCTTTTTCCAGTTCACCAGGGACTTCACCTGACTGCCATGACTTTTCAAATGTCACGGAGAGTGGCTTGGCAACTACATCGGCCAATTCCCTCAGGACTCTGGGATGCATCTCGTCAGGTCTCATAGACTTCTGCATGTTCAGGTTCCTCAGGTGGTCACTGAACCTGATCTTCTCTTGCAGTGGGAGAGACTTTGCTCCCCCAGTCCCCATCCTGCAGTCCATCCACTCGAGAGGTGTGGGAAGAGAGACTGCCAGTGAAGACCGAGGCAAAAATGTTGTTGAGAACCTCAGCCTTCTCCCCACCCCTTGTTACCAGTTTGCCAGTCTTGGTCATCAGGATGGGTATGCTTTCTTTGACCTTCCTTTTCTGGCTGGCATACCTGTAGAAGCCCTTCTTATTATTCTTTGCATCCCTTGCCAAGTTCAGCTCCAGCCATGCCTTGGCCTTCCTGACCCCATCCCTACACAATCAGGTGACATCCCTATACTCTTCCCAGGATCCCTGTCCCTGCTTCCACTGCCTGTGCATTTCCTTCTTGCCCCTTAGTTTGACCAGCACATCTCGACTCAGCCATGCTGGTCTCCTGCCTTCTTTTCCTGATTTCTTACACCTGGGGATTGAGAGCTCTTGTGCTCTATGGAAAGCATCCTTAGAGATCTGCCAGCTCTGTTCTGCTCCCTTGTCCCTGAGGGCAGCTTCCCAGGGGGTCCTATTGACTAACTCCTTGAAGAGCTGGAATTTTGCTTTCCTAAAATTCAGGGTCCTGACTTTGCTCTTCACCTGTCCCATATCCTTCAGGACTGCAAACTCCACCAGAGCAACATGCCATTGGAGTCTCAGCTATGCTTGGTCTCATGGCAAAAGCAACATTTGAAAAAAAAAATTAAGTGCCAATATTAACTAGATACCCAGAGCTGAGAAAAATATTCATTGAAAAAGAGGAAGAGCACAGACTTTTCCCATAATGAACAAAAGCTCAATGCTGCTCTCAGCTGGACATGTGTTCTCTCTGTGCAGCTACAGTTCCGATAGAGATTATTCCTTCATAATATATTTTTTATGGTACACATGAGACCTCTGAAATGCAGTGTCTTGTGTCCTGTAAATCATTTCCTGTAACTCGTAGATTCCTTTTCAACTGCATTACGGTAATGTGAATGTTAAGGGACTAACTTGAACTGACAGAAGCAAAGCCTCGCATCCCTCACTCACGGCTTCCTGCCCCGGTGCTCAAGGGAGGCTGTACAGCCTGTGGCCAGACACCAGGCGCTTGGCCTGGGGGTGTTCCCTAGAGCTCTGCGGAGCCCACAGAAAGGTTGCTGCAAATTTAGCAATCAGACTTGAACCTTAAACAAAAATCCCAAGTAGGTGCAGTTTGGGTCATGGTGGGGAGGAGCACATGCTGCAGGACTGGGGACAGACTGAGATTCTCGGGAAGCCCTGAGCAGAGTGGGTTTGCTCTGCTGCCCTGCTTAGCTCATATGTATGTCCTTTCACATAACTGTTTTAATATATATCGATCTACCTTGAGAGACATGAATCCTCTTCATACATGGAGATAACATTTATTGCAAATTGGAGAACCCACAGCGAGTCTGCTGGCATCAACAAGCCTGCTCTAGAGTTTCCCAACATCACACCAAAAAAAAAATTGTTTTCAGTTCCACAAATATAAGATAAACCTCAAAATAGACACCATTTAATGAAGAGTCACAGTGCTTTGGTCTTCCTTATACCGAGCACATATCTAAACCGCAGTGCTTAGCAAAATGGCCTCGTCTGACATCCTTGTGTCTCTTCCCCTATGATGTGCTGCACAGAAGACTAATAGGATTTGCAGGCAAATCATACATAACGGAAAGACTATTTTGTCTAGGGCATCAGCTTCCAGCCCAGAGGAAATTTTACAACCAGAATGTAAAGCCCTCTAAAACAAATGGTTTAGCCTTAAATGCCTGCTGCCTGGGCTCTGACTCTTTTTATTCATCATAGAATGTGTATTTCTCCTGTATGGATGTCAAACCCATCCATGAGCAGATCGGAGTGTTATCCAAGCGTCTGGTGGTGTTCAGCCAGTAGATGAATAGGAGCTGATGGAGTGGAACACTTTATTTGACAGTTCTGCTTTTAAAGGCTTATGTATTTACACTGCCTACCTGCACACTTCTATTCACTTTAATTAGCAGTAAGAGTGCTTCCCAGGCATTCAGTAAGTGTCAGTCTAGCGAGGCCAACTGATGCTGTTAGCCTGTGTGGGAATTGCTAGGATAGGTCAGTCTGGTGGATCATCTAGTTCCTGCCCCAAATCTTGGCAGGGATCAAGACCAGTTGCTTTGGAGAAAGGTGGAAGAACTCTGTAGTGGGCAGCCATGGAGCAGCCTCCCCTCAGATGCAGTTTCTGCTAAGTCCCCATCATTTAGTGTGACTTGTGTCTGTCCCAGCCTGGGCGACATGCCTGTGATGCTCTCATCTCCAAAGGGACAGCAGCGCTGAGATTTGTGCCAAAATCTTGGTTATGGGGATGTGTGACAATAAGTCATAGCAGGCAGCTGGGACCCCTTCCCTGCACCAGCTGGTAGGGCCTGACTCTGCACATGCAAGGCTCTAATTAGAGCTGGTTTTCCCACATAATAGACTGGAAAGCCCTTTCTGAGATGTTGCTGCACCTCCAAGCAGCACAAGGGTCTCTCATGCCTGGTTGGGACCGTGCAAAGGCTGGTGGCCTGGCTTGTGAAGGGGAAGCAGAACTGTGCTCCAAGGCAGGGACAGGTGAGGGTTGGCTCATTCGCTGTTTAGACATGGGAACGTCCACCATTCTCATCATCACCTCTGTTCCAGGAACATAAACTGGGAAAGGAACAGGGGCAGAGCCAGACTCCAAGGACAACCTCCCGACTGAAAAGCCCATCTGAGGGGACCTAGGCATATTTAGCCAAGCGAGAGGAGGGCTGGGGATCGTATCCCTGCTCTTGAAATGCACAAGCAGATGAGCACCAAAGAGGGAGGAAAATGGCCTCAGATAATAGGCAGTGCTGGCGCAAAACCAAAGAGGTATGAATTGGCACAAATACATTTTGGCTGGAAATCAGATGGTTTCTAACTGCAGGAGAAATGTTGTTTGGGAGCAGATTCCTGAGAGAAGTACTGGGGGCAAAGCATGCAATTAGTTTTAAGATTGAGTTTGAAATGGACTTCATAACATGGTTGCCAGCAATTGCAGGGGAATGGGATTTGATGGCCCAAGCTGTCCCTTCCAGTTCTACGCTCCTGTTGTGATTCACAAGCACCAGTCTGAGAAGACAACCTCTGACAGGAAAGGGCTCTTTAATCTATCAAAGGCTTAACAAGACCCATTGACGGGAAGCTGGAATTAGACACATGTGAGTGAAATGAGAAGTGTGTTTTAACAGGGAAGGTAATTGCCTTTTGCAATAATTTGTGAATGAATATGGCAGGTTACTTCTCTTGGAAGGCTTTACGCTGTGACCTGAAGTCTTTTGAAAGAAATGGTCCTCCTGGACCAAGATGTAAGCTGGGGATGCGGTCCCTGTGCGAAAGTCTCTGGCCTGTGAATCTCTACATGCTGCTATCCCAATTATTGCTTCTGCTAAGAAGTAAGATTCCAGAGATTATCACCTTTATTTCCTGACTTTTACAAACACTAGAAATATATTTTTCAGAAAACTTCAGAGCTTAACCTCCCATAATTCCTCCTCGTTATTTACTTGTCATCAGAAGCAGTGAAACACCTTGAAAAGAGGTAGATTAAGTCACACAGTGCTCTACCTCTTTCAGGAAATTAATGAAGTTTGTAAATATATACTGAATAGAAAATAAACAGTAAAAATGCAATGACATTGAAACTCTAGTCCAAGGCGGCACTCAAGATGTTTTGCCGTGGCATTCCACGCTGTCAAAACATTTTCCCATTCATGGAAACAGCTTCAAGTTTAGAATAAGTGTTTGTTCTGATGGCATTTAGTAGTGGCTCCTGTGATCTAAACTATACAGCCTAGGAACCTACATCCATCTTCCTTGCCTAAAATTAACAAAAGGTGGAAGAAGAGCATCTGTGGGCAAGCTGCTCAGAAACCAAACCCCCTGTTTCACTGATGCATTGTTCACAGTTGCTATAAAAAAGGGAACAGCTCTTAGACTTGGAAAAGTGTATGTGCCGCAAATATGTTGTGGTACGTGATTTATACAGTGAATAGTCCTGAAAACATAGCCAGAGGGAAAAGCATTCAGTCTGAGAGGTGCATGCTGGCAGAGGCAATAGAAGAGGTTAGATAAGGGGCAGTCATGGGTGACACAGGCATAGGAATGAACTAGATGGTCCCTCAAGGCCCCACCAGCCCTTAAAATCTGTTTCTGTACCCTCCGCATGGCCAAAGATTGTAAAGGCCCCTGGCTCCAGCCATATGAGCAATGGGAGAGGTTGTGGCAAACGCTGGGGGAAGCAACGGCTTCTGGGCTCTGTTGTTTCTGCTGTCACTGTTTTGATAAGCCAGCCCTTAGGAAAGCTGTGAAAAGATTGAAGCCAGGAATTTTCCTTCCATTGCTGAACACCTGAATTACATATCTGCTCCCTCTAATCCTCCCCGTGCTTGCAGGGCTGGGGCTCTGCCTCCTCCCCCTCGCTTTTCCTACAAGCAGCCTGCTGCTGACCTGGATCCGTGCGGCACTATGGGGAGAGCCAGCCTTGCTTCTCCTCAGCAAAGAGCCTGTCCACAGGTGATGCGGATGGAGAATCATGAAGGCTGCGGCCAGCACGCTCACAGCAAGCCCAGCCTGGGGCTGCCGGCACCCCCAGAGACACGGCCCCAAGCAGCGAGGCTTCCCAGGGCTCAGCCTGAGGAGTGTCCTGCTAAGGGGGGCTGCACATCGAGGTCGTGCCATGGCCAGAGGCTCAGACCTCCCACTGCTCCTGAGCAACCTGCTCCCACTCTGCAAGTGAGTTATTGCTCAGGGCCGAAGCCTCCAGTTCCCCTCACAGCTGCCCTCGGTCTCACTGGTAAGCATGGGAGCTGGCTGTTCTCCCTGTAGGAAGGGTATTGCAGGACCTATCCCAGCTGTCATGTACTTACTCAGTGGAAGTGGGTGAATGGCTCTATCTGCACATTATCAGGAGATAATCTCCTGTTCTAATCTCGGCTCTTGCAGAATGAGGACCAGGGCTTGCAAAGCAAGCCCTTCGCTGATGGCGTGACAGGATGCCATGGCAAAGCCACGCTGAACACGGTGTTAGCTGGCTGTCTCCATCCTGTGCTGAAGTAGTGATGATGGTAGGAAAGGGGAAGGCAGCAGCTGCAGAGAAGAAGCCACCTCATATTTGTAAGGTGGCTGTGTACATTATCGCTTGGCTACAGAAGGGGAAACCAAGGCAGGGAGGGAGGAAGAGATCCACCTGTGGTCACAAAGTGACTTTGATCCCAGTCTTGGAAGGCACATTGTCCGCATCCCAGCCCTGCTGCGGCTGCAGCATAGCCCTGCTGCGTGTCGGCGCTCAGGGCCGGAGGCTCGCAGAGGCTGATAGCACATCACACAGAGACCTGGCCCCGGCTGCCGATGCTGCAGCTCTGCGGACAGAGCTGCCTCCAGGGCAGTGTGAGCTGCGCATGTCTCCGGCCGCTGACGTGGACTGCAACACTGCTGGCTGTGGTGAGCTCATTCTGAGCCATCGTGACATCATGCAGCCAGCCAGCCGAGGATGAGAGATTAGCAGGACAGCCAGGAGACCGCCTGGCCTCTCCACCTTGCCATCGCTGCTGGTGCCCTGCTCTCGTGGTGCTGGAAGAGTGTCTACAGCACTGGGGCAAATCCTGAACTGGGAAGGAGTGGGACGTACCTGCCAAACAGCGCAGAGCCCAGGGCCTTGGATACGGCTCATCCGCAGCACGGCCTGCTGCCAGCTTTGCATCAGGAGGCCGGATTAGAAATGTTTTGCCAACATACACCGTGCTTTCTAAAATGCCCTTCACCGGCTGCATGGTCTACTGCAGGAGAAGAATGAATGCACCGGCTGGGCGGCTTCCTTGCCTGAGGAGTGTGCTGGGCCACTGTGCTGCAGCCTTGCAGAGCATCACCCCCTCCAATGCAGGACATCTCCTGCGCTTGCTCATGGGCCAGGGATGACTGTCTATGGCGAGATGCCATTGAATCAGCACAGTCGTGCCAGCCTCCCAGCTCCACCTCGGGCAGCTGGCTCACACGGAGCTCCGAGGTGCTCCTCATGTGTTACCATAGCAATCGCATAGGCTGCCTGGAGAGGGAACGGCCAGCCTAGCCTCTGCAGCCCTGTGTCCAAGGAGGTGCAGCTCCCCCTGAGCCCCAGCCCAGAGCCCTACCAGCTGAAATGCTTTCTCTCTCCATCGCACACTGATGCTTGAGCCGTGGAGCAAAGACATTGTCACCTCACTCACCTCACTCACCTCATCCCTTCTCTGCGGAAGACCTTCTAGTAGCCAGCCGTGATGCCAGTTTAAACTGTTAAACTAGAGCTGACAAACCTGTACTGGCACCAGAACCTGATTCTGCGTCATAAACTGCAACTCCCCTGCACTGCCCCAGACACGGCTCAGCACCTGATGTCTCTGATCTCATAGTGCGGGATAGCCACAGAGACCTTATGGCATCTGCGGCTCATCGCTGCATGGCTCAGCCCTGGCAGTAGTGAGTGCTCAGCCGGGAGGGCTTTCACCCTACTGCCATGGTAGAGAGTTGCCTCCCTGAATCAGCACCAGGTTTTACAGGGATGCAGCAATGAGGCTTCCCAGGACCTGCCCGTTATCTACTGCCCTTCGCTGGCAGGAGCAGTGCCCAGTGTGAGTCTTTGTAAATCATCCGTTCTTACTCATCCTTTCCCTTCCCTACATGGTTCTTCCTCCCCTCCTCACTTGCCACTCAGCCAAGCCTTGCCAATTTCAGTCATTTAATCTCTGCTCATTAGATGGATCCTCCACCTCCCTCATCATTTCTGTAGCTCTTCTGTGAGCTGCCTAATTTATCACTCTCTGCCTGGTAACGAGGTACCCAGCATGTTCCCTCTAAGATTTATTCTTCAGAAACACCCATGCCACCTACTCTGCAGGGCTCTGCTCTCTTGACTGCTTAGGGAGTCTTTCTTTTAGGATTTTGAATTATTTTACTTGGGATTGAAATAGAATTAATAAATGATCATGACTGTTCATTTACTATATTTTAATACCACATCTGCCTTCCTTGGTTCTGGTATCTTCTATAGTCTAGAAAAAGAAACCTCTGCTGATGTATCCCTAACTGCTGTGACACAAATAATACCTGAATTTCAAGTGGGGAAATGAACTTTGCTCCACACCTTATACGACCAACTAGACAGCAGGCTCTGAGCAAGATAGCAGTTAATGTTGTCTGGGATGGCATTTAGTGAAGTCTGAAGTAATTTCTTCTCTATCAAAAATGAGAAGTTTTTGTTCTCTCATGTTAGAAATATTGTTGAGATTTTAAATTTTACAACCCTGTCTGTTGTTTCATCATCATCCATCTACCAGCTAGCTGCTGGTGTGGGATCAGAGCGTCACCTGGCCAGCAGCACCGCAGACAGCCCAAGACCTCCCGGGAGCCGGCTGTGGCACAGAGCCAGTTCCTACTACCCCTCCTTCACCGGCTGCAAATCAAGGAGGGTCACCGCCTGCCACAGAAGAGCGAGGTGACATTGCCAGTGCTTGCCAGAATTGGCGGTGGGATGCAATCCTCCCCACCACCAGAACATCCCGCAGAGGTGGAAGGGAAAGGCAATCACTGTACCTCCCTGTGGGTGTCTCAGAGCATCTGAGCCTTTGTTAGAGGCAACAGAGAAGAGAGGAAGCAGGAAGAGAGCCAGAGCTTTTTGGATAGTTTAGTTCAAATGAAACCCTTCTTGCCCACAAGTACTCAAGACTCCTGCCTCTGAAAGCATTCCCTGGTGATGACAGTTCACACCCCATAGCTGCAATTGATGGAGCTGTCCTGCTCTGGAGTACAGAATATCAAGGGATTAAGAAAAGGACCAGGAAACAAAATGGGTGTTTGCCACCCATTCAGCAATTGGCATGCAACCCTCTGATAAATTTTGCAACCTGAGCTTGTCCTCTGCTGTGCCAGAATACAGTAAATGTATTCAGCCTGTAATTTAGTCTAGCTGTAGGTGTGATTTCTAGGTAGAACTGACTCATGTAAAACATTTGGCTTCATCTGGGAGCAGAAAACCCCTGCAGTGTGCCAAGTGACTGACTTTCACGAGCTTGTGTCACTGCATGTCAGGACAGGGCATTATCTACAGCTAAAGTGCACAGTCCACAGGGAAATAGCCCATGCTTCCCCAAATTGCGTCCTCTTGAGGAAGCACAGCAGGGCTGCACTCGCGTCTCCTGGGCTGCTGCACTTTGACCATGCTCTTCTCTGTACCTTTTTCTCCCTTGGTACCCACCAGCTTGGAACAGCAGGGCTTGGCCTCACTGGGAGCCAGTGATCCCCAGGTTCTCCCAGGACTCCAGTAGCAGGAGCACTCTGCCCATCCGCAGCAGCCCTCACCACCCATCTATCTGTGTCTCCAACCCTTCCCTCCAGCAACTGCTAACGAGATGGCCAGCATGGTCCAGTGCTGTCCTTGCTGTGGCACTAGCTCCATTCCCAGGACCTCTTAAATCTACGGGAGGATGTGGGGTGCTCCTGGGCTGGCTCCAGACTGGAGGCAGTGACCGAGAAGGAAAGGCTGCTGCCTCCTGCCAGGGGCTCAGGACACAGCAGGGAAAGGGTGGAGGACAGAGCTGGAAATGCCTATGCAGGGATCATTGGACCCTTTTGCTGCAAGGATTTCCCACCCTGCTCTCCTCGTCCCCGTCCTGTCATTGGCAGGAGCTGTGCTGGGGCCCAGCGCTTGCCTTCACATCCCCTGCCTCAGTCCCCGTTTCCACATTTCCAGCTGTGCAGCTTTCTGTCGCAGCTGAGCAATGCAACCACTCCTGGCCGGGTTCAGTTTTTCTTCCATGATGTGAGAAGTGACAGCTCATAAACTTGAAAGAGTATCTGAAATGTTTGAGGAAAGGAAAAGTAAAAAAAAACCACAATGCCAAAGCAAGGGGACTGGGTTTGGATATCTGGCATTTTGTGATTCAGAAATCCACCGTGCAGTGAACTGAAAACAAAGTGGCTGCCTAACTAGCTGCTTAAACAAACTTCAGATTCATCTGAGCAGAGTTTCTAAAGATTCAGGTATAAAGGTCAAATAGTCCTTGCCAGCGCATGAGCCTTTTTTACAGCGAAGAATCAACTACGGCCCTCGTTATGGAAAACAGTCAAAATAATACAGTGATGCTACCTCCAAGAGAAAATAGATAGTGCAAGTTATTCCGTCTTCCCTTTCAGCGATATCAGTTTAGAAAAAGCTAGGCTATTTACAGAGAGCATTTTGCTTCCAGTACTTTTGAAGTAAGTGAATTTTGAATTAGTTTAAGTGCAGGATAAATCAGTGAAATAGGAAGATCTTTACACTCCAATAAGATGCTATTACTCATAAGCATATTGCACTCTAGCTTGTGGACTAAAACTATCAGTGCATGACAGGACACCAAGGGCATGAAACACAGGGGATCCATGAAAATTAGCAAAGCACCTTCAGTATGAAGAGGTAATTTGGGATATTGATTGGTGATGATGGCAGTCCACTGCTGAGATAATCTGGCCAGATCCTGTGATCCTGGGTGCTCCAGATAGCTGTGAAAACTCAAAAATCCCTTCCAAGAGCAATCTATATTTCTTCAGATTTTACATCAGAGGCTGAAGCAGAAACACAGAATTAAATGTTGTGCTGTTGTTAAGGACACTGTGTCCACCGTTACTCTTGTTTATCACATCCATCACACTGGCATGGAAGAACCACAGGCAGAAGCTCAGCCCCTTGCTGGGCACACCGAAAACACGTCTGGTGGCAGGCTGTCCTTAATGAGTTTTTAACCTGGGTTAGAGCAGGGTGCATAGGATGGTAAATACACAGAGATGGAGAGGAAGGATGGAGTGGAGGCTGCTGCAGAGGGAGATAGAGCATCACCACAAGATGTTTGAGGAAATAATAATTTTTCTTTTTTACATCTATGACCTCACTGTGTGTGGACCCCTGCAGCTCGGCACAAGGAAACTTGGCACGGGAAACCCTGTGTCCTGCTCCCCACTGCACAGGTCATTCTGACCGTGGAACAACATCGGGGATGCCCTGCTCCTGGCAGCACAGCATGGAGCTCTTGGTGTCTCCAGTGTCAGTTTGTATGGTACAAATATGATACGCAGTCAGAAAGGCAGACCTGGAGGGCTCCAGGGATGGCCAGACATTATATTGTGCTACATGCACACTATCAGCTACTGAGCAAGACGCGCAGCAGAAGCAGTTGTGTGTGGCCCTTATCTTTGGACATCTTTCCAAGGAAAGAGCCTCCTTGGGTTGCAATTCCAGACAGAAGCTGGTCAGAGAGGAATTATGCTGAGTGTTCATCATCTACAGTCCCAGCTGGATTCAAGCATGAAAAGAAGAGGGTGAAGAGCAGAAACGGCTTTGCAATTTCCACCATTTCTCTCCCCCTTCGTGTTACAACGGGGAAGGAGAATCTGAGGTGAAGGCATTTCCATGCCTTGGGAGAGTGCTCCCTCCTTGTGACCCAGCCATACCATATCAAAGCAGCATGCTGATGTATTTTGTGCTGAGATATCCACTGGGTTCCCAGCTGCTTTCTGAAGACTACCCAGCTGACTTTCCATGGGCTTGTATCTGGCTCTTGTATTTCCAGCTCTGCAGAAGAGGAGTCGGAGACCTTTCTGGGAAATGAAACACAGCCATACACTGGATGCAGAGAGGCATGGAGAATCTCTCCCTGCTCCCTTGACATCTTTGATCCTACTGCTCACAAGCTGCTTGGATTTTGTGTCAAGAGGGTGATTCTGCAAATTAAATTGGTTCTTGTCTCCTCTTCGTTGGCATGGCAACCTGGGAGGATAGATGGCACAGCCTTGCTACAGCTCTCATGGCTGGAGACGCATCCCAGCTCCTTTGTGCCAGTGCTCCCGCTGATCTGGGCAAACGGTGCAAAAATCCCAAGCAGAGCAGCTCTGTGGGTGACGCTGGGCCCAGCTCCTGGGGTGGCTGCCCAACACCTGGGCTCGGATTCCCTCTGGTTGAAGGGCTGAGCTCAGCTCAGGGAGAGGCAGGAGCAAACGCTGGTGCAGGAGCCTGGCACCGGGGCCAGCAGAGGCTCCGGAGCCTCCGGAAACAACCGCAGCAAGTGCTGCACATCAGCACGGTCACCTCCCAGCTCTCAGACCTCCCAGTCCTTGGCAGCCATCCGCTTTTCCCTGCTGTCTCAATAAATGAATTTAAGCATTTTCCAGCTCAGCAACTAGAGCCTTTGCTAGTCTTGCATTTGTGTTTGATTAATGAGATAGCCAGTAATTTAAACATCTCTTGAGGTCTCTGTCTTTCCTGAGTAATTCTGAAGTTATTGCTGTTTACATAGAAGAAAATCATATTGCCTCGCAGCGAGCATTACTGTGGTGATAAGAGTGGAAATTGATCCTCAAGGAGCAGAGGCAATGGCACTTCCGCGGAGTTTCAGTGAATGCTCATCGTTTCCTGGAAGAGAAAAAACACCTTCTGCAGGCTGAGAGTTGCCCACCCAAAACCCGGGAGAGGCTGGGGCCATTCCCACCCCATGGATCCGAAGTGCCTGAGACTGACTGCTGCTTCCTTGGGGGAGGCACCAGCAAGCCAAGAGGGCTGGGACTCACCATCATAAAAACACCCGTATTGTGGATTCCTCCAGGCTGGAGTTGGGAGGATTAATTTCCACAAGCAGACTGGTTGTCAGACCCATTTGAGATAAATCCGTTTGCAAAATTATCATGTTAAAAGGTTTTAATTATTAGGGACACAGCTAGGAAGGAAGACAGCTGGGATTTGCCTTCTGTTGTTTCCACTGGGCCTGATCAGTCCTGGTTTTTCTCACATCCCAGCATAAATCTGGAATAATCCTCCAGGTCAGAGGAATTAGGCTGCTGTCAAGGCAAAACCCAGTCTGGGAAGAGACTGCAGACAGTGACGATTTGGGGGATACTTTTTACAAAACCAGGACTTGTTCCTGAGGAGCAGACATGGGATTAGTACTGACGCTAAGCCACGCAGATTTCTGCATGTGTAACCTTGAAGCTGCTTTGCCTTTGAGGAGACAGTGCTACAGCCAAGCATTGCATGGAGCACCCTGGTCTGGCTGGTTTTCCACGAGGAACTTGGAGCCAGTTCAGATCCTCAGGTCTGGTTAGCGAGAGCTGTCGTCCTGCCTCGGCTGCCATCAATCACAGTCCTTTCCTGGGGCTGCAGAACCACTCTGGGCAATTCCTGAGCAGACGATTATCTGCAGCTTCTGCTCCTTTGCACAGGGACCCACCACCTGCCACCCCCTGCCCACAGCAAGAGGAGCACCCCGGGCTGCAGAGCTGCACCAGCACTGGACCCCAGGTGGGACTGGGCTGAGCATCGGCCACCCAGACCCGCTCTGGCAGTGGCAGGGGACAGAGCGGGGACACCAAGCCCAGCAGTCCTCCTGCCTGCTCTCCCACAGGTGCGGGGAGCTCCAATGTTTTCCTGCTGCTCCTTTTCTTCAGCTGCCTCAGGAAAAACCTACAAAAACAGCTAAATCCAGTTGAGGCCAAGATTGAAACAAGAAGTGACAAAAAGGACTAAATTAAGACCCATATACTCAATATGTCCTCTACATTTTTGAGTCATCCTGTTACATCTGGCTATTGTCAGAAGGTCACCCTCCCTCCCACGTGGACCAGGCAGCCCAGCATGCCCGAATGCTTTACGAACACTGGGTGACGGGGAGCTGTGTTGCCCGAGGACAGCAGAACTTGGCTGTACTTACACAGCTCGCTCTACTGCTGAAACGCAGGGGAGCCTGGTGCCAGGCTGAGCATGGCAGCACAGGGTCCGGCAGCACAGCAGCAACTGTGAGAAGGGGTGGGCAGGAGGTGCCCCCCAGGTTATTTGTCACAAGGGTGTCCCAGAGCGCCCTGCTCCACCGCTGCTGATCGTCCCACCAGCAGCCCCGCTCAGGACAGCAGGCTGAGCAAGGGCCAGGCAGCCGACATCCCACTCCTGTCTCCTGCTCGAGGCCAAACTTTGCCAGCACTGCAGGGTTTGATACCTCCCTGTTCTCTAACACAGCTTTTCGCAGGCACTCTCTCGTGGCCCTGTATGAAATAATTTCAATTTAATGAGCTCAGTTAGCTGCAGATTAATCGAAAACAATTTTGCACAGGTTCCTTCTTCATTATAAAAACATTCTGGTCTGTCTTCTCATTTCTCAAACTGTCTCTCTGTGGTCATCTTCCTTCTCTCCCCTCTCGCTGCAGATACAAATTACCCTTCCCTACACGGGCTGGCTGTGAGAGCAAAAGCCTCAGAAACTCCTTAACTCCCGCATCTTCCCACTGGAGGGGTACAGGGAGCTCCTCCCTGTGCACGTGGCATGTCCTCAGGAGAGGCACTTAAAATTCCTGCCATGGCAGGAGGCCGCATTTGCTGCAAAGCAGCATCTCCCCTGCATGCCCAGAGCACCTGCAGTGGGGCCAGCCCCAGCTGGCAGCAGCTGGGAGAGCCCTGGGCTGGGCTCGCGGGGAGAGGGCAGAGCAGCCCCAGCAGGGACGGGCGAGGGAGCTCCTGGCTTCCCAGCCCCACTGACCAGCCTCTCCCAGCACCGATTCCTCCCATCGGCCTCCTGCATGCCCAATGTCTAGGCAGGCGAGGTGCCCCCAGACTGACCCTTTAATTTCTGTTCTCCTGTACCCAGCAGGCTGTGAGTTCTCCTTTTCACAGCACTCACACTGCTGGGTTTCTGCCCTCCATAAAGGCCAGCTGCAGAGCTTTGAAGTCTCCTGGTGCTTTTGAAGTGCTCTCGGGAAGGAGAGTGTCTGCGCAATCCCACCTCAATGGTCTGGCCAGCCTGAGAGTCCCGCACTCACCAGTTTTCATCCAGGCCCCCAAACCGCAGTTTGTTTCTGCTGCCAGCCACGTTGCTGGTCCCAGGGAAGCTGCAGCACACGCCGGGCTGACGAAGCTGCAGCCCAAGGGTTTCCAGTGCTGGCACTGCCGAGGCTGCGTGGCACACATTGCGATCGGCTTTTCAGCCCACTGGCTGCCCTCCTCGAAGGCAGAAGCAGCTCACCCCAGGGATTTCGTTCACCCTGCAGCAGATGAGCTCTTCCCCACACTCACACGCTCAGATAAACCCCTGCCAACAGCTGCAATGCCCTCCCTGCGATGGGAGCTGCAGATCCCTGGGGACCCAGCGTCCTGGGTCTCCCATCCCCCCTCTGCCATCTCCTGGCTCCCCAGTCTAACCGCTGTGCTACCCAGGGGAGACGGGGGAAGGACACTGGGGACACGGAGCAGACGGATCCCAGCCACTGTCCTGGCGTGCGTATGGCAGCGGGATGGATGGTGTAGTTTTTATCTCTGGTAATATCTCCTCCTCTGGGGGGTGAAGGCAGCTGGGAATTGCCTTTGGTAAAGCCAAGTCTCTGGCCCAGAGAGGCTGGGGTCCTGCGAGGCTGTGCTGGCTTGCCAAGGGAGTAGGTAAGCAGACAGAAGTTTTGGGCGTAATTTTCGGCTGCTCCAGGGGAACAGGAGGGGCGATGCCCCAGGGCAGAGCTCTGCAAAGCCCCACTCCCTCCAGGTGTCGGCTGCTGGCCCGTGGAGAAAATTCCCTGGACTTTGTCCTGCAGCTTTGCAGGAATCCCGTGGCAGCATAGTTACAGCTCAGTCAGAAAGGAAATATTAATTATCTCCATTATCTCCCAAGCAAGTTAGCCAGCACATAACATAAACAACCCTGAGCCCTCCAGCTCCAGACAGGGTGTCGAGCCTTGCAAGCAGGGCTGGGACTCAGCTCCCCCTGCACTGTGGGACAGGAGGAGCTGCTCCCTGCCAGCCCCTCCAGCCGCTGCCCGGGCACCTCACAGGCTCCTCACCCGCCGGGAGCTGCTGGTTGGGGTGAGCAACCATCCCCTTTGCCACCTGGGCCCCGAGCTGTCCTCCTGACCGGGTGAGCTCCGGCCAAAAGGCAATCCATCTCGCAGCCTTATCGCCACGTGCTGCTCGAACCTGATTTACTGTTATTGGCAGTCAGCAACCTTTGCCATTTATATTCAATGCCAAGCTTCAATTTACAGTATACTTTCTGCTTCAGCTCACCCTGGCCTCTATCTCCACCTTCCACATTAATGCAGGATATGTGCGGAATTCATCTTGGAATTTATTTAAAAAACATCAGCCACGCTGGCTTTAATACGTTCCCTCATCTAAGCAGCACAAAGCTCAATTTAAATGAAAATTAGTGAATTACAGATTGTTACCCAAGCCAGCACCCCGTTCAGTCCCACTGAACTGGCAGCGTCCCCAGCGGCACAGTGGGTGCTCCGTGCCGGCATCCCTGCCCTGGGGTGGCTCCAGTCACTTTTGTTGGGAACCCACGTGAAAGAAGGCAGGAGATGAGTTGTAAGCTTGCAGCCAAATAGAATTCCTCCAGTTGTAGAAGATGGCCAGCCACAACGTGTAGCGTGTCCCTCTGGCACGTCCCTCAGCGAGCCCAGTGCCCTCCCCCCCAGCTGCCCAGGGACTCCTGCAGCCTTCCCATGCAGGGGACCCTCCACATCTGCCCAGGTGCAGTGACCCCATCCCCACCGCACCAACCCAGATACAGGAGTCCCTGTGCCTAGAGCAGCACATACAATTCAGGTTTGGGTGATGGGGCAGCTGCATCTATGCAGCCCCTCAGGGATAACAGGGTGGGTAGGAAGGGATGGTGGACACAAAGGCGAGAAGGATAAGAGCCTCCCCAGCTCGGGCACCTGCAGGTTGCTGGCTGTCCACTCTGTAGATGACTGAGGGGAGCACATGAAATATTTTTGATAGCTGTAAAACATTATACTGCAGCAGTTCTCCCTCCCAGGGGAAGAGCCATCCCCAGATCAGGGCACACTGTATAGGAATGGAGACCCTGCTCCCCAGCAGCATTTAATTTAGTCTAATGGCAAGGAGCAGCAGTTGGGCATGCAGGGGAAAGCAATAATCATTAATTAGGATAAAAGAAGGAGAGGGCCACAGCTGCCTGTTGCTGTCTGTTCTTGTGTTTGGGATGGGAGAGGGGAGAATAGCTGTGCTATGCCAGGATCTTCCTTGGAGTATCTTGTGTTGTTTGAATTAGTGGTTTGCTGCCTTGTGCTCAAGCTGTTTGGAGCATATCGGGGTGTTCTGGATTTGGGGGTGTATGGGGGGTGTCTGTTGAGACAGCTTCTGCTTTTTGTGGTTCTAACTCCAGGTGTGGATTTGCTCTTGAGGGGGTTCCAGCCTTAATAGGAGGCTCAATCAAGACTGCACTAAAAATTTTGATGTGAGCAGCAACAATTTTGGGAAAGAGAAAAGCTGTAATAGGAGCACTTCATAGGAAGTGCTGCCCTGAGTTTTATCAAGGTGTGAAGAAGAGTGTCCACCTTGACAGTCAGCAAAGCTGGCACCTCCTGATGCGAGAGGCACCCAGCCCCTCTGCTGCCCTGGCCATGAGGAGGAAACTGCCCTGGCTTCAGCCTGAACCTGCCAGCAGCAAGTCTGTGGTGGCTGCCGCTTTCCTTGCGAGAGAGTGGAAAATGGGTTTATAGCTAAAAAATAAATTAAAATACTGAAGCAATAGCCTGGTGGTAAGGAGCATATAATCCCCCTGCAGAATAAGCAGAGCTAAAAAGCTGAAAGCAAAAATGAGTGTAAACAGAAAATCTGCAATTGTTCTCCAAGCTTTGCTGCCTCAAAGCTGTTCTGAAACCCTCGTGAGAAGTGCCTGCAGAGGACACCCGGACTGTGGGCAAGTCCCCTCCTGTGCACAGACCCCGGGTGCAGGGGGGATCTTGGCAGAGCGGGACCAGGGGCTTTTGCAGCCGGCCAGCTTGGATGGTGGTGATGGTGGAGCCGCTGCTTGGCTTCAGAAGATGATGCAGCAGGTTTGTGTGTCTTCTGCAGAGAAGTGCTCTGTGTGGCCCCCCTGACAGGAGGGGAGGACCTTGGGCACCAGCCCGGGAGGAGGCAGGACTGAGCAGAGCTGGCCGAGCTTGGGACAGCGGGATGGGCAGCAGAGTGGGCCCTTGCCTGGGGTTACACAGACCCATCAGTTTCCCTGCAATTAAATAAACAGGCTTGGTGGTTTATGGTGTGCCCCGTGCTAGAGCCAGTGGGACCCCGGGCCAGCTGTGGGGTGCTTCAGCGCATTGGCACCAGTGGCTCTGCCTGGGTCTGGACACGACAGACCCGAGAGGCAGGGTCGGGGGGAGTGCTGAGCTCCTGCCCTGGGGGCATCTCAGCAAGGGTCTTTGGCTGGAAACTCAACTTGTCGAGTGGATGTGAAGGTTCCCAAAGGCAGCTCCAGCTGCTCCCCACCAGCTGGGGATGGGATGGGGATGGGTGTGCTTGCTGCTGCAGGGAGAGGTTTCTCTGCAGAAAGTCAGGAGCAAACAACAAATATCATTACAGAAAAATGCCGTTTCCCACACTTTGCACCAATTAATATTCTTTTGGAGAGCTAACCATTGCTCCTTTGAGAAAGGGACAAAAGAAATATCATTGACAAGTTTTTCAGCCTCATTACAATATTCTGTACATCAAATGTGCCCAGTGTACCAGAAAATACAGATGTTGCAGCTGTCATTTGGGATAACCTGATTATCCTTTTATTTCTAGCTTTGTTCAAAATAAATTAGCTGTGGTAGTCTGTTCAGAGAGATAATTAGAGTCAGGCTAAACACCAGAATGTAAGAAGCCTTCTCTAGGTCAGAGACTTGACTGCGGCCAAGCAGGGCTGAAGACCCAGCCCTGCACCTAAGTCTGCACATCCCAATGCATTCAGGACCTTCTCTTCTCCTCCCCTCCTGTGGAAAGTTCTGAGGATAATGAAGACATGCTGGTGGGAGACGAAGCTGCTGCAGGCTGGTGTGTGCTGCTGCCTCCGTACCATGGCAGAGCTGCCAGGCAAGGTCTCATTTTGCCAAGTGCGGTACAAGCACCGCTGAAAAGGGGAGGCCTTGCCTGCAGCTGCTGGTGGGCAGGAGAATGTGGGCAGGGAGGTGGAAGGGCTGTGCAGAGCTGAAGCCTTTGCAGGATGCTCCCTGCCCAGCCCCATGTTGCAGGAGAGATGTCGGAGGCAGAGGAGGTCTCTGCAGGAAGGTTTCCCCTGCATTAGTACTGGTTTGGGAGAGAGCTGTGGGATGCCATGGCTGCAGGTGAGCTGGGTCTGGCCAAGGCTCCCTTTGGGGCTCTGACCAGCTCCAGCTGAATATTTAGGCTGAGAACTGCACTGCTTCTAAGGCCCGATTTGCAGTGTAATTAACAAATAGATTCAGCACACACTGTGCACCAATTAAATGCTTCCATTCCAGTTATTAACTCTACTCACTTTTTAACAATAAAAAAGTGAAGACATTTTCTTTTTAAGGCTGATGTTATTTTGGCAGCTGTTGAAGATGTCAGTTTTAGCAGAAGCTAATTCTTCTGAATTAGGCCATAGTCAAATCTGTTTTCTAACTCTAGATACTTAAAGCCCGAATGATTAGATAATCCAGAATACGAATTAATAAAGCCTGAGGAAAAGGAAAAGCAAGCTGCTTTAGTGAGGTCCCATCCCATATGTTCTGACAAAAATAATGCAAATAAATGCAGATGTAGATGTGTGGCAGAAGACCAGCATGTAACCTTACGGCACTCGGTTCAAATTGTTGGTTTGCCCGTGCTCAGTGCGTTGCTTTTTGGAGTGCTCCCCTCGCCCCCTCCAAAGGGGATCCTTTTCAGTGGTGCCTGCTCCAGGCTGATTCCAGTACAAGCTGCAAAGTGGCAAATTGAGTGAAGTTGCATGGAGCCGGCTGTCATTAATTAGTCTCTCACCTCTGCTAGGAGCCCCTGCTGCAGGTTATTAACGTGGCCGGTGTCTGCTGGCACTGCCGCTGTTCCCTGTCTGGCTGATGGGGATCAATCCCAGCCACCCCGCACCCTGCAGCTGGGTGGTGGGGAGCCGTGACCACTTCCTGCTTAATGAAATTACAGTTCATAAAATTTGCCGTCTTACAAATCACTAGTAAATACAGGCTGAGCCTTCCCAAGGAGTGTAGCTAATGTGCTTGCCGGGGCTGGGGGAGCGGAGCGGGCTCTCTGCCACCGGCACAGCTGAAGTGAGTTGGGCTCAGCCTCACAGCACCTGGGCACACTGAGCTGCCCCCGGGACCTTCCCTCCCACGGGGCTTTTCAGGGAGGCTCCCAGCCCAGGAAAAGTGAAACACTTGCTCTGCACCAGCATGTGTGAGGAGCTGGGGTCTCTCAGGACGTTATTGGCACTGTGGGTATTAGAGGGGGACAGGAGCAGCATCCACGCTGCCAGCACAGCATGCCAGCTGCATCCCACGCCCTGTGCGGTGGCTGCATCCGTGTGTGCAGAAGGGCTTATGAGCGTGTGGCTGCTCCAGGTGGCCCAGGAGAGGCTGAACATCCCTGCCTGCAAGGGGATGACCCATGGACCGCACAGGCCTCACAGTCATCTTCTCCCACGGGTTGGGGTTTTCTCTTTGCCAAGGACAGATGCTTCTTGGTTGCCTCCTCTCTTGCCGTGCATCTCGCAGGTCCTGGATGCCTGTGCCAGCCCCGTGCGGAGCCAGCAGGATGGGCGCCGATGGGCTTCCCCCAGGGCAGAGGTGATCAGCCTGAGAGCAGGAGCTGGATGTCGTGTGAAACAGCAATAGCGTTCTGGGAAAGCTCCTGGGTTTGATCAGGTAACGGCGTTTCTGGGGATGCTCGCACATCCTCTCGGCAGGGAGTGCGGAGCCGTCAAGGCTGAGCGGGCTTCCCCAGCGTGGTGGGACTGGGAGAAGGGTTGGTGAGGGAAGTAGCGGGAGCACCCAGCCTCTCAGCAAGCTTCTCTGACACTATCGTTCTCCTGCCAGGGCCCACGGCGTCGTGCCGGGCACTTGCCAGACCCTGGCTGTTGCTGCCTGTCCCCCTGGGTGTTGGCACGGGCTGGGGCTGGCATCGTGTCGGCAGAGGAGCCTGGTCTCCCCACCCCGACTTGCCCTTTCCAAGCTGTGGCTGCCCCTTGGGGATGGGGTCTGCTAGTCCCTGGCCCTGCCGGGCACCCCGCCGGGGAGAGACCCCGCATTGTGGTGGTGCTTGGGGGAAGCTGTGCAATTTGGGGTAAATCCCCCAGGGTAGGGTCAGGGGCTGTAAGCCCCCTGCTCGGCGGCAGGCGCAGAAGGAGGCTTCTGCCAGGCTTCCCATGGCTGCTTGTCCTGGGGGTGCAATGTCCTGTGCACGGAAGCAGGAGGGCCCCAAGGTTTATTCCTTGGAGGAGCCCCAGCCTGGCTCCTGTTGCCTACTTAAAATCATCTTGCTTTAGAAAAGTCAGGAAGGGAAACTGCCTGATGAGAGTCCCAAAAGAGACAGTTTATGTACCAGGGAGTGGAGGGGGACACCCTGCCTGGGCAGCCCCTCCCTGGGGGGGGTCCAGTGAGTGTGGCTGCAGAGTGGGTGCCAGGCGATGCCAGGGCTGGGGCGCTCGTTACCAGAGCAGAGCTGGCTGCCCATACGTTCATAAATATTCTTGATGCAGGCTAGACTGGCTGGGTTTTGATCGTGGTTTTGCTAGAGAGCTTTTGCAAGGATCTTTATCATTCAGTGTCTGTGTAAAACACTTTCCAGAGTCTAAATTCTGCTATAGAAAAACTATTTATCAAATGCCCCCCCCTTTGCTGATAGACTGGACAGGAGCTGCCAGCACGCTCTGACAGCCGGCTGGTGGCAATATGATAGATATGTGGCTAATAATCAATCGATACTTTTGTTTAGGCCTCTGTCTATCAGTCTGGCATTGTGTGAACTAATTAGATGATAAAATGTGATGAATGTGTATTAAAGTCAGCTTCCTCCTGTTAGCACTCCAGGGACCCTTTCCATTTTCTAGCTGACCTTTTAGATCTCAGCTTTATTGTACGTGAATGCAATTAAATCAATTTGTCAGATATTTGCATTGCTCCTGCTAGTTCAGAATTCAATTAGTCAGTGTCACTTTACCGTCCTTGTCAGCCTCTGCACCAGCTCAGATAGGAAAAAAAAAAACCAAGCAAAAAAGCCTGTTAAAACCAAACCAAATCCTGCCAAGACTCAGCTCCTCTCTCCGTGGCTCATTCCTTCATGGCTCGCACTATTTACTACTGCTGCTCTTCCCTGGGCCCTGCACAGGAGGCTACATCCCTGCTGGCGGGTGCAGCCCTGACACCCGGGGTCCCCCCTGCACCGGAGCAGGGGGGCCCTGGCTGGAGCAGGCCAATCGCTTGGATCTCATGGGGCAATTAGCAGGCACCCTTGCTACCTCTGCTTTGGCTGTGCTGAGTAGAAATCTTGTCTAGCAAAATTATTCACACAAGCAGAATGAAACTGAAACAGCCATCTCCATGCTACAAGGGTTTTAAACAATATTCAAATGAGAGCCAACCTTGGCAATTATTTTTCTTCCTGCTGTTCTAAAGTGATGGCTCCTTTATCCATATTTTATCAGCCAGCAAGGAGCTCTGATAGTTAAGATTCTGTTGCTTGCTTAGATCCACGAGAGCACATCCTGAAAGTCTGTTTGAAATTAGCATACAGGAATGTGTCTGGCGAGCCAGGACTTGGTCCTCATCCTCTGCACTTGAATTTGGAGTTATTTCTTAATGACAAAGCAGCCGCTCATGACTCTGATGCACCCTTCTCCCTCCCGGGCCCGTGCCAGGGCTTTCTTGGAGGCTGTTATTAGGCACAGGCAGCGGTGGGTGGAATAGGATGAGCCCTTGTTTGCAAAGGGCAGTGAAAGGGACGGCAGCGGGACAGGAGGAGACAGCGAGCAGCTGGACTCGGCAGGATCAGGCGCTGCAGGGCTGCACCCCACTGCAAGGCTGGTCAGGGTGCAGGGTTGGGTGCTGGGGGTCCGGGACAGGCACTGGAGAGCAGGCTGGGGGGCTCTGGGCGAGTGGCAGCAGAGCTGGCAGGGGTGAGAGCTGGATAGATGCATCCCACCTGGAAGCATCCCTGGGGCTCCGCTCCTCAGCCTTGGTGTTGTTGCCAACCTCGTCCCTGGCACCGTCTCCGCCTTTACCCATGGCTGGTGTGTAGTGAGACAGGCGCATTCGTCCTTCATCTCCTCAGAGGTAAAAATTCAGATGTGGTGGGGTACAAGCACCAAGCCCGCTACCAGAGCGCTGTGTTAGTCTCTGCTCGCTCTGTGTTGGGTTCAGCCTCATCAGCCACCAAGTCCCAGCCCAAGGTCTGACCTGAACCTCCCACCACACTGGACTCATGCTCTGACTCCTGCCCTGGCAAAGGTCTGTGCAAACCCAGCCTCGAAGGGCTTTGAGGGAAGTTGTCTCTGGAAACCACCTACCAAGGGCTCTGCAGCTGCAGGTGTTTCCAGTGAGCAGCTATTTCTGGGGCTTCCTGAACTGGTGAAATGCCAGCAGGAGGGCACTGGGGAGAGACCCTGCAAGGGGGCTGGAGCAGCGGGAGAAAGGGGAGCTGCTGCAGTCTTGTACCCTGCAAGTATGTGGTGCCTTTGAGCTGCAGCCAAGAGAGAGGAGACAGAAGCTTACTGGACCTAATGTTTGGATGACAAGAATTTTGCTTGCACAAGCTCACCTTCCTCCTCTGAGTTCTGGCTGGGATATGAATATCTGAACCATGGCAGGTATAATTAACAGATGGAACTAGCTAATTATGTCCTTTGCATGTGAGCAGAAGACACAACTGTTAATTGCTATTTGCACACTTATTATTCCAAGCACTGGGACTGCTGGCATTTACTGTGACATGTGCCCTGTTTAAAAACAAACAAACCGCACTCCTGTCTGTGCTGTGGTACAACTTAAGGCCTAATTAATATAAGCTGCTATGCTGCCCTGTTGCTTTGAGAGGGTGTGTGGAGGGAGTGTGCTGGTGTCAGTGGCAGACTCCAGGCCCCACAGCTGGCTGCATTGGAGCCCGGTGGCCCAGCTGCACGGCAGGGATGGCTCTGCAAGCTGCGCAGGGGAAACGTCCAGGGCTACTTGTAGGGAACCAGCCCTTGCGCCGTTGCCAGCGTTGAAGGGCTGCGAGCTCTCCCAGTGAGCTACGCTGACCTCCAAAAGTGCATCTTTGCATGGTTATTCTGGAGACTACTCAGGAGCCAACAAGCAAACCCTGGACATCAGCAGCAGCACCCTCATTTGCCACTCTGCATCTGCCACCTTGGAGGTCTGAGACCAGCTGCAATTCAGAAGCTTCTTCCAAAATCACCCTCAGGAGTTTGAGCATCCTTCACACTGAAGCCTCTCCCTTTTAAAGCAAGTCCCAGCCCACACCTCATCCCTACCTCTCCTCCGAGATCAGCAGCAGGAGCAAAACTTCCCATCAGGGGAAGACTCCCTTGGGAGCCTCTCCCAAGCTTGGGCAAGGACTGACCTGCATGGTGAGAAGTGACTCTGTACACCGGGGTCTAATCTGGGTGCTGCAAAGACCAAGGAGGGGTACATCAGTGCAGCTCCCTGCTCCCCAGCTGGGCATAAGACGTGCAGCATTGGAGCATACCCGCAGCAAACCCAGGTCTGGTCTGAAAAAGACACTTTGCCTCTCTCTCCATCTCTCTATAATATAATAAGAAAAATAACAACTATGTTTTCAAAAGTAATGATTAAATCTCTAGTCTTGAGTAAGTATTTGTTTGAGATCAGTGCTCAGAGTGTGCCTTAGCTCAGTGGTTAGTTATATAAATATCAGAGATGAATAGCAGAGGAATTTCTACATTTTCTATTAAAGAGTTGAGATGGATTTCAACAGCCACACTTACATCAGGGGGTCTGAGCTAATATTCTCTAGGTGAAGGCTTTCCTTTGTGATTGGAGAAAGCGTTTTCTGAAATGCTGTTATTCCCTAGCGAAGCAGGACATATTGCACCAACCTCCACTCCACTATTAGCGTGAGGCAAGAGAGCATCCCCCCTGCCGGAGCTCTCACCAGCACAAAAAGGGTCTGAAACAACCACGGGAGAAATCATAGAGCCTGAGCCCTCCACCCCGGGCTCCAGGAGGGCCCAAATGCCAACCCCAGGGAGAGCAGGGCTGGGGGCATGG